>NC_072494.1:8851250-9166428 GCF_027574615.1 Eptesicus fuscus
AAAACATGCAGGGCCCCTGGCTAAAGATAACAGATTAGTGAGTCATCCGGTTTATTGGTGGCAATTGAAGCCTCTGAGAATGGATGGCTCAGGTGACTAACTCAACAGAGCCTTAGGGAACACCAGCATGGTGGCAAGGGGCAGGAGAGAAGCAGTCCACAAAAATGCAGATGAAGACTGGTAGAACTGGTAGGAAGATAGTAAACATAAAAATAGAAAGCACCGAGGACCAAAAAAGAGGTACAAACAAAGGAATGTGGGGGTTCAGAGGCAGATTACAACTTAATCTTTCTGAGCCTCTGTTTAGTCATCTGTAAAATTGGGTTGGACTAAGTGGTCCCTGAAACACACACACACACACACACACACACACACACACACACACACACACAGTGGAGATGGAGATCATTTATAATTAAGGGGTGAATTTGTGGCATAGCCTATAGCTGCAAATCCAGGGAAGGAAGAGATTACAATAATATAGGTATAGAAGCTTATGGAAGAAGAGCGAGCGTAGTGATGGGTTGGATTTAAATAGAGAAGAGGAAAAGCATGAGTAGAAATAAAGATGTGAGGCCACTTACTTACCTGATGAACTTTGAGGTCTCAGCTAGAAATTCATGGGAAATAGGGTGTGAGGTAGGTAGGGTAAGGCCAGATGATGGTGGTCCTTACAAACCGGAGGATGGAGTTTAGAAATGGCACGGAGGCATTAGGCAGCTACTGCAGACTCTTGGCAGGGCTGTGATATATTTAAAGTACAGGATATAGGTAATTTGATCTCCGCTATTTTTACTGCCCAAAATGTCTATTGCTACGACACTTTTCCCCATGGCCATTTTCACACTGTAGTGAATGATGTGTGTGCCGCCCAGATCACTCCCTCCCTAGGTCCCAAGCTCTCCAGCTCTGACCCGGTAAACAGCTGGCAGCTTTCAGCCAAGTCTCTCTCTGGATCTTGCCCTTGGTGGAGAGAGCCACTTTGTCCAAAGTCATTGCCACTGCACCAGGAGCAGCCCCCATTCGACCACTGGTGGGTGGTGTTTACAAAGGCCCAGCCAACCCTCCTCAGTTCAGAAAAACACAGACCTGGCACCCCAGCTCCCCAGCAGGGGATCAACCAAGACCTTTGTTACAACTGCATCCCAGTTCATTCAGCTTCTCCTGCGGCTAAATCCTTCGTTCGTTCGTCATCCCCCCACAGGTGTTAATCCCAAGAACACTCCATAAGAAACTTCCTGTGTGTTCATTTCCATCTCAGAATAATTTTTTCCTGGAGAACCAAACTGCAACACACATGGGAATTATATTTTCACTCAAATCTTCTATGCTACTTAACAATTTAATGGTGGAAAATCTTGTGAGCGCAGATTTTGTTTTGAGCAGTTTTTCTCAACAATTTTCACATTTGCTTCCAACACCAAGATATCCTTTTATAAAAACTTGCAGTATCTAAGATCACATACCCCTTTCGGCAATATACATCGGGTCACATCTGAAGAGAGTATAGCCACAAACAGCTAAGTCCAACTCATGAACACCATGGGGAAGGAAATAATGGGTTGGTGGGAACCACGTGTTGGCAGGCTATACCCTTGGCTAACAGAGCACGTAGCTCGGTGCCCTGTATATACACTTGGAGGTCACAGGCGCTCTGCAGAGGGAATCCATAGCTGGAAAGTTTACAGAGTGCTGTTTCAGGTCACAAAGAAATTATGACATCATTGATTTTTTTGTTTGCAGTTGTCCAAATATCTTACATTTATATATTTTGCACACAGCACCGTTTAAAAAAAAAAATCACCAACCATTTCACTACCAGATGGCTTTAGCTAAGCACATTACTGTCCTTCAGTTTAAAAACATCATGAACAAAGTTCAAAAATTTAAAACTTGGAATAAAAATAGGCAACAAACTGTTGTCATTCTAAAATTGGCGGTTAAGTAGTTAGTCCTGGTAGAATGGTTGCCTCAGTGTCCACAGCATCAAAGGATATTGCCAAGATGATGATTAGTCTGGCAGCTTTTGAGGGAAGAATGCGGTGTGGGAAAGGGACTGGAGAGATTGGCCATCTGTTGCTGATGGCCTGTGTCACTTTTGTCCTTGAGAGGTTTTGTTTCTCAAAATGCCTTTTCCTCAATAAGAGTAATAGATGTAGTTTAGACACAAGTAATGTCCATGCTCACTGAAGTGACCAAGTTTTTAACCCTGAGGTAGATGGGCTCACATTGCACTCTGTATAATATATACAGATTCTGTAAAGGGAAACGTATTGAAAGCTGGCTGTGTAATTGACATATTGCCAAAGAATAAATTATATCCTGTACTGTGATTATGTATTCAGCAATAATGAATACTAGGAGAAAAGAGCAAAGTAGTAATTATACCAATTACAATTGATTAGTTGGTATTAACATAAAATGATGTGCTTATTTTATTATACTTTCTTCCTCCACAAGAAAGCTCTAATGTCTTAAGCTATCTGGTTCCTCTTCAAAATCCCTTTTTATAATTGATTAGATTCAGTGAATTTGGAAGAAGACTGGAAATTTGTATTATTACTAATGATGAAATTTTATCTGGTTGTGCTACCATTTTCACTGGTTTATGTTATTATGGTTTCTAATCAGTTTTTCCTGTGCTATTGGAATGGCAACTGCATTTTTTAAATTTCATTTTTCAATTACAGTTTACATTCAAAATTATTTTATTTTAGTTTCAGGTGTATGCATTTTTAAAATATTTTTTAAAATATATTTTTATTGATTTCAGAGAGGAAAAGAGATAGAAACATCAATGATGAGAAAGAATCATTGATTGGCTGCCTCCTGCACGCCCCCTACTGGGGATCGAGCCCACAACCCCAGCATGTGCCCTGATTGGGAATCAAACTGTGACCTCCTGGTTCACAGGTCAACGCTCAACCACTGAGCCAGCTGTGTATACATTTTTTTAATAGAACAAAATAATGCAAAAGAACTATAATAATTGGAGCACATGAAGATCCACTATTGTTTACTTTTTGTTAGAAGCTGAGATGAAAGAATTGAGATTTTATTAAGAAATTTTGGTGGCGCCGAAACCGGTTTGGCTCAGTGGATAGAGCGTCGGCCTGCGGACTCAGGTGTCCCAGGTTCGATTCCGGTTAAGGGCATGTGCCTTGGTTTCGGGCACATCCCCAGTGGGGGGTGTGCAGGAGGCAGCTGATCGATGTTTCTCTCTCATCGATGTTTCTAGCTCTCTATCCCTCTCTCTTCCTCTCTGTAAAAAATCAATAAAATATATTTAAAAAACGAAGAAGTCTATTATCTTTGAAAAAAAAAGAAAGAAAGAAAGAAAGAAAGAAAGAAAGAAAGAAAAAGAAAGAAAGAAATTTTGGTGGCAAGGTAATCGCAATTCTCTATAAAGTAGAACTCTGCTTCTTTGCAGATCTCCAAAGTGTGAATTTGACAGTTTAGCAGAACAACTTGATAATCTTATATACTTCTGGTGAGGTGGGCGCCCTTTACATTTTTAACAATGAAAATAAAGTCTATTAAATTGAAACTCTGAAAAAACACCCACACACAGAAAGATCCTTCAATGTGTGAAACACCAGAGTAAATTAACTAACTCTATTCTCCGAAGTCATGGAATGGAGAACAGACAGGTATGAGTAATTTATTCAACTTTTAAGTGACAGTGACCTTGTGCCCTCTATGGTCAAACACGAATACTACAAGAAACAAGCAGTTCTCTTAAAAGGAGGAGAGCCCTGGTCCAGTGGCTCAGTGGATTGGAGTGTTGTCCTGATGTGCCAGGGTTGAGGTTCGTTCCCTAGTCAGGGCACATACAGGAATCAACCAGTGGGTGCATGAGTGGAAGGAACAGCAGATTTCTGTCTCTCTCTACCTATCTATCTAAACAACAAAAGAGAAAAAAATTATTTAAACAAGTAGGAGAGCATAACAATGTGAATTGAAGGGAAGATCTTCAAACTTAGTGTGAAAAGTAGAAGACATAAGACAAGGCAAAAAATACTTAAGTGTGACTAAGTAGATGTTCTTAGGGTCAACTTATTGAGTGGCTAAGATTTAATTATAATTATAAGCAAAAGCCGAACATAAAAGGTCACTAACAGAATTCAATTTACGAAAGTTATTTTCCACAATGGAATATACAGTTGATGTATTATAGAATTGTATACTTGAAACCTATATAATTTTAGTTATTAGTGTTACTGTCACCCCTCCTTCTCTTATTGTATTTAAGGCACTTCTTTTCACTTGGTGAAATGTAATGGGACATTTGGGGTACCTCCCATTTCATTTCTAGGCTCTGCAGAATGGGGTTATATATTCACACGAGCAAAATTTAGTTATCACACACAAAAAATTTTTAGTTATCACAAAATGTTGATATCCATTTTAGAAGCATTTCTATCTGTAGCATCTTGTATATAAATTAATATTATTTTTTCCATCATCTTCTATTGGTCTGACATTCTCTTATAATTAATTTTTTATGATGGTGCAAAATCAGTTTTGAGAAAAAAGTTTAACTTAAGGTAACACAAAACATTGCAGTTGGTATTAATGATTTTTACTGTACAGTAAAATCTCATTTCATGAATATAAATGGCTATGTTTTTAAAAATAAATTGCTCTGTTGTATCCAGATATCATTAAAATGTAAATTTTCTGCTACTGTGAATAGACAAGACTGTTGCATCATTTAAGTAAAATAAATGCTAAGCACGTTGTTCACATCATTATCACCACAGTATCCTTTTTGTCTGTGTGCCACCTTATCTTCTAACGTTAGCTTGACAGTAACTTATGGTGTGCTGCTAGATAAGTCATCAAAATCCAGGGGTAAGAGTCCTGGTTGGTAAGATGTGGAAATTAAGGGCATGACTTGCAACTTGCATCTATCACTTCAGTTCCTATCTCACTGGACACAACCTAGTCACATGGTATCTGATTGGATGGGAAACTGGGACATTAGTTTTTAGCCGAGCCGCCCAGTGCCCAGCTACGACTTCTATAGTTGTAGAAGGGGATAACATGTTAGAGGGACACAAAGTAGTCTCTGCTACCGTTAAGTCAATGAGACAGTATGCTCTGGGTTTATCCTGTTCCCTCTCAAAAGACCTAAGATTCCAACCAAGTGAGATAGTCATTAAAGAGATCATCTTGAATGTATATATTTAAAAAGACAGTTATTAAAAACTTCAAATCTTGACCTACTGTTAATAACCAATTACTTATCCCTGATCTCTCAACAAAACACTACAGCTGTGGAATTTTATGGCTGTTTCCCAGCCCAAGTAGGTAATACACTAGTAAAAACACCCCAATTCTCCACTACAAAAATTACATCAGAATAAATGTAACATGTCTATTACACTTTATAAAGAAAAACATCATGGAGAGTAGGTGGGTGAACTGCTTATCATACTGGGCCAGCCAAGTCCAAGGGGTTATCTCTTAACCTAGAGAGTATCTGACGTATAATAGATACATTACTTTTATCTGCACAACTCCCCTCCTTCTGCTGGGGACTCACCACCCCCATCTTACTTTGGGGAAATTATCACTCAAATCCAGTCACCTGGACAGCAGTCTTCTCATTCTGTCCTCACCTGGCAGGGGGTAAGAAATTTTGGGGTCTTTTTAGTTTTTTAAAAATTGATTTTAGAGAGAGAGAAACATCAATCGACTGCCTCCTGCACGTGCCCTGACCGGGAACCGAACCCACAACCTTCTGGTGTACAGAATGATGCTCCAACCAACCAAGCCACACCGGCCAAGGCAAGGATGTATTTCTTAAAAAATAAAAAAGATGCCGAAACAGGTTTGGCTCAGTGGATAGAGCGTCGGCCTGCGGACTGAAGGGTCCCAGGTTCGATTCCGGTCAAGGGCATGCACCTTGGTTGCGGGCACATCCCCAGTAGGGGGTGTGCAGGAGGCAGCTGATCGATGTTTCTCTCTCAATGTTTCTAACTCTCTATCCCTCTCCCTTCCTCTCTGTAAAAAATCAATAAAATATATTTAAAAATAAAATAAAAATAAATAAAAAAGATTTGCTTCTTGCACATCTGCTTTCTCCAGTTTCCCATTTGTTTCGTTCCTTGCCTTTCATGATCAAGATGTCTCAGCTACCTGATAATCCTCACTCGATTGCCTGTTCATGTATTTTTTAAAACTATATTTTTATTGATTTCAGAGAGGAAGGGAGATAGAAATATCAATGATGAGAGTCACTGATTGGCTGCCTCCTGCATGCACACTATTGGGGATCAATGGTGTAACCCTGGCATGTGTCCTTCACTGGAATAGAACCTGGGACCCTTCAGTCCACAGGCTGACGCTCTATCCACTGAGCCAAACCAGCCAGAGCTTGCCTGTTCATATTTAAGAGGAGCTAAAACATAGATTAGAAGCTCTGCGTGTTATGGTGGAAAGGGGTTGTTGAACCTCACTGCTGAGTGATCTGGCAGGGTCATTTATTGGGAAACGCTCACTTTCAAGAATTTTTTTTTTTTTTAATATATTTTATTGATTTTTTACAGAGAGGAAGAGAGAGGGATAGAGAGTTAGAAACATTGATGAGAGAGAAACATCAATCAGCTGCCTCTTGCACACCCCCCACTGGGGATGTGCCCGCAACCAAGGTACATGCCCTTGACCGGAATCGAACCTGGGACCCTTGAGTCCGCAGGCCGACGCTCTATCCACTGAGCCAAACCGGTTTCGGCACTTTCAAGAATTTGAAGTCTTTTCTCTTGTGCTAGTTATTCTCCAAGAGACTTCCAATTTCCTGCTGAGAGGGCAGAGGGCAGGGGATTGAGGGGTGGATCACAGCCTCAGTATGAATCCATTCACATAATCCATTTTTAAATACAGAACTGAGTGGCTCTCACCTTGGATAATGCATCTGTGTCAGTTTCCTAGGGCTGCAGTAACAACCTACCACAAACCGTGTGGCTTAGGACAACAGAACTTCATTGTCTCCCAGATCTGGAGGCTGGAAGTCTGAAGCCACGGTGTCAGGGAGGCCATGCTTCCTTAAGGCTCTAGAAGTGATTCCATGCCGCTCTCCCAGCTTCTGGTGCTTGCGTGTTCCTTCGCTTGTAGACTTTGTTCCAATCTCCTTCATGTGGTCTTCTTCCCTTGGTGTGTCTTTCCTGTGTTTCTGTCTCTTCCCCTCTTCTTGCAAGGACACTGTCAGAATGGATTTAGGGCCCCCTCTCTACTCTGCCCCACCTAATGACTTTAGGATTGAATTGTTGGAAAGGGAGTGGGAGGATATTAAAACATGTCCACGTTTTAAAAAACCAAACATGTCCACAAATTCTTCAACACTATTTCTGAGGTGGCATCTAATATTCCTCTAGAATATGGGCTGGCCTCTCTGGCTTGCTTCTAATACAGTGATGCAGAAGTAACACTGTGTGACTTGTGTGAGTCTTCCCAGCCCAGGTGTGAGAAAGGAGTGCACTCCATTAAGAGGACACTAGTCCCAGCCACCATCTAAAAAGAACTATAAAAGAACTCCTACGATTTCTCTACCTGAGCACAATAAACCCCCAGAACTGTGAGGGATAATAAATGCTTCTTATTGGTTTATTTTGCTAAGTTTCGGGTGGCGGAAATATTGGATTGGAACAGAAGGGTAGAAGAAAGGAAGGGAGAAGGGGAAGTAGGGGCAGAGGAAGAGAAAGTACACATATATTATAAAAACTAAAAATAAATTTTAAAAGACTACAAGTGGTAATATGATTAAATTATTTAAGACAAATTACAAACATGCCAGTGAACTTGATTAAACTGAAAAATCTTTGATATGGGTTAGAAAGCTCAGTTTCTAAGTTGACAGGTTATGATGGGCTATTTTACTCTTATCCCTGGCCAATGCTTTCCTTGTAGGATGAGGAGACCCCAAACCAAATCGTCTATTGTGAGGTAAACATTATCAATATTAAGTGTTTGCTGCATATGTTAAATCTCTTCAGAAAAAAGCAACCTGGGTATTTTATCTTGAGGGCCTTAAGTAAGAATAGCTTATGTTGCAAGGGAGAAAATTCAACTCAAAGTGACTTGCAAAAGGGGCAACTTACTGGCAGTGGTGGGGCTGGTCAACTTGCTATAGTTCATCCAGTATCATACAGATTTTCGTTTTCTCTTAGCTTTGTTGGGGCCATCCTCAAACTCTACATAGTTATGAACGAGAGAATTCTCAGTGGGACCAAATTTTATGAACAAGATTAATTTTTAAAAAACAAAAGCATGACCAGTCTTAGTCATTTGTTGTTTACTAGAACTACTGCTTTCTATGGAGTAGTACACCCTAAACCCAGCTCACCAAACTCACCTCGGCCAAGGAAATACGCAAGCTTCCTAAGGTGGTCACTACACGAGTCTGGGATTTACTAGCAAACAGTACAACAAAGGACTTGAGTATCACGCAGAAACAGGCAGGGGCAAAGATGACCTGAAATCTGGTCTTTCAGTCAAGGAAGGAAAGAACATACAATTTCTTTGGGTTCAGTAGAAGATACAGCAAATTGGACTAGGCAACAGTGGAATTAACATTCCATGGGCAATAATAAAATTTTTTAAAAGCATCAAAAGATCCCCTAGCTGGTTTGGCTCAGCGGATAGAGTGCCAGCCTGCAGACTGAAGGGTCCCAGGTTCGATTCTGCTCAAGGGCACATGCATGGGTTGCAGGCTCAATCCCCAGTAGGGGGCATACAGAAGGCAGCCAATCAATGATTCTCTTACCATTGATGTTTCTCTCTCTCCCCTTCTCTGAAATCAATAAAAATACATTTTTAAAAAATCAAAAGATTACATTTGATGCTCAAAATATCTTTAAAAAATGTTAAAAAGAAATAAGTAGCACTGACTTGTGAAGGTCTTTATACATGAAGACTATCCTTTGATATGTTGTATTTTTTCTGAATTGGGCAGGACTCTTGTATTTTCAAATCCTCACAAGTAGAGTGGGTAAGAATACAACTCTGGTGCTAGACTGGGGTTCAAAACCTGGATGGCACTTTCTAGCGATAAAACTTCGGCAAGTTAACTCAGCACCTGTTACAAGTCTGTGTATGGGAACAACAGTACCTACTGTCTAAGGTTTTTGAGGATCAAATATTACTTTATTTGTGTACGTTTAGTTCTGCCTAAAGCACTTAGAACAATGCTCAGTACATATTAAGCTTTTTGTAACTGTTAGCTATGGTAAGGAAAACAGATGACATACATGGAGTCACTGCCTGTCTTTTCTTTAAAATGTTTTTATTGATTTGAGAGAGGGAAGGAGAGGGAGAGAGACAGAAACATCAATTGGCTGCCTCCCATATGTATCCCGACCTGGGACCGAAGCTGCAACCTAGTCACGGGCCCTGACTGGGAACGGAACCAGCGAGCCTTTGGTGCACAGGACGACACTCAACCACCTGAGCCACACTGGCCAGGGCACCACTGTATTTCTTAAGTCTTGTTTGAATCAAGAATTTGTATAGAACTATCTCTTTATTTGAAAAATATATAAACTGAAAGTCTCCACCTTCTTGTATATGTTGAAAACTTTCATTAAAGATCTGTTGGATATAAAATATGGTCCAAGTGGCTCAAAATGAATTCTATGACATATTCTAAAGTCATACTTATTTTGAAAGTCTGAAGATTTTTTTTTTATGGTAAAAAAATACCACGCTGAAACTTTTTATTTTGCTAATGTACAAATAGAAGATCACAGTCCACTTTTTATGGTTTCTAAACACAACTGATGATTTCTGTAAGATGCTGCTGACCTTCACAGAGCAGTGCCTGATCTTCTGTGAAAGCCCAACCTGCCTGCCTTCCGATCCACCAATTTAATGTCTTTTCAGAAGTCTTGTCGGATGTTTTCTTTGTTGGCCTCTCCAAGTTGCTGCTTCATTTGAAAGACTTCATTTTCTAATTGTACAATAGTCCTTTCAATCTCATAATTCTTACTGACCAGGGATACCCAACTAGAATAGAAAAATAAAGAAAAAATTATTCATTGTAAAATTTCTTTTAGATTTTACCAGATATACATTTTCAGCCAGGGCCGTAACATTAATCTTCACTTTTAACTTTTCTTTTCAATGTTTTTAATGATTTCAGAGAGGAAGGAAAGGGAGAGAGAGGTAGAAACATCAGTGATGAGAATCACTGATCGGCTGCCTCCTGCATGCCCACACTGAGGATTGAGCCCACAATCCGGGCATGTGCACTAACCAGGAATTGAACCGTGACCTCCTGGCTCATAGGTTGATGCTCAACCACTGAACAACACTGGTTAAGATGCATTATTTCTTACAACTACATGTGAATTTATAATTATTTCAAAAGAACTGAAGAGATAAGAGTGAGAGAAGATAGTATTTTAAGTGATTAACTGAAAAGGAGAGAGGAATAGGACAGAGGCATTAGTTAAACAGTGGAGAAATTTCTGGAACTGATAAGAAAGAGTTCCAGTGATTCAAGGAGCCTTCCCCTAGGAAAAAATCTCTAAAGACAAACAAAAAGAAACACACATGTATGTTTGGGTTATATTAGCTTGGAAAAAATATGAAAAGATGCCTAGTAAGTAACATGGAGTACATGAAGGTGGAGGGGAAGGCGAAACAAGGGAGAATAATGTATGTGACGGAGGGAGGGAAGGTAGAACAACAGCAAAGAAGAAAAGAAAAAATAATACAAAAATTCACAATTATATTTAGGAATTTGTATAAACTTATTTGTGTATACGAAGAACAACATTCAAAAAAGAAAATACAGCCCTAGCTGGTTTGGCTCAATGGATAGAGTGTCGGCCTGTGGACTGAAGGGTCCCGGGTTCAATTCTGGTCAAGGGCATATGCCTGGGTTGCTGGCTCAATCCCCAGTGGGGGGTGTGAAGGAGGCTCATCAATGATTCTCTCTCATCATTGATGTTTCTCTCTCTTTTTTCCTCCCTTTCTCTCTGAAGTAAAAATAAAAATAAATAACAAAAAGAAAATACATAAACAAAGGATAAAAAGGACTGAGACACAAATTATCAAGAAAGTACTAAAAACTCCCTTCTGAAAGCTAAAAAATAGATAATTTTTCCCCCTTTAAAAATAGGTAGAACTGCATTCAGAGATGAAACACTGCACTGCAAACAGGGCACTCTAAGCACAGAATCAATTAGCAGCGGTGCAGGTTTTGGTTTCCCTCTTCCACTGTCTTCTAAGCCCTTGCTTCAGAAAGAGGCAAGGCAGTGAGGAGCAGGGCTCAGAAGACAGCATTGCTTTGACACCTGTGGCATCCAGCCCATTGGAATACTGTTTGAATCAGACTACTGAATCTTGATCTTAAGTTTACTAAGCAATTTAACACATGATGGAATTGTAGGTACTCACTTTGACTCCATTTCTCTTAATTTAGATCCAGCTGTGAGTTGCATGTTCTTTCGCTGCCAGTTTAAATCTTGAATATGTTTCCTGTGAAAAAATATTTATAAAACCCACCTACATTTTAAAATTTTCTACTGACTAAAATCAACCGAAAAAAACCTAGTCAATATATCTTTAATTCCTTGAGAACAGATATATGAAATCATAGACTTATTCCAGAAATTAACTTTCTTCTACTTATTTTTCAATTAAATTTCTTAAAACATGCCTATTGTGAAAAGATTAAGCATACACACATATGCAGGCTAGAAACTGAAAGTCCTCCTCCCATGTGCTTCTCCTCCCTGAGAACTGCTGGTTAGTTTTTGGTAGATGTCCTTTGGACTCTTTCCTATATAAGTATGTATGTGTTTTTTTACATAAATCAGAACATGCCTGCTATTCTGCAACTTTCCCCCTTCTAAAAGTTCCTTCTCAATGTCTGCAGATTGTAAATTGCAAGTGACCTGGTAGGGATGTTTTCAGACCGCAGGTCTATTTCTTCTCCACCCAGGTGGGGCACACCAACACTGGATGCTGGACAAAGAGCAGATCATCAACTGCTTACTCTCATATGACTATAATTCATTGGTTCCTTTTTCTTCTCACTCTATTAATTAGGGATTTACCTAAACTTTATTCTGAAATAAAGAGGAAAAATTTTACCTTAACTTCTGGAGCTCTTTCTGTGCATGTTCAATCATATGCACTAGATTTCTAAGGAAGAAAATGAGAAAAATCAGATTGAGGTACATCAAAATCTAATAGAACCAATTAAAAGTGATCTAGCTGACACAGGGTCATATTTTTCTGCTTAAAAATAGTTAAGATTGCCCTAGCTGGTTTGGCTCAGTGGATAGAGCGTTGGTCAGCAGACTGAAGCGTCCCAGGTTCGATTCTGATCATGCCCGGGTTGCGGGCACTTTGCTTCTGGTGTTCTCTATTTAGTCAATTCTTATTTTTACAGATTCTATATTTAGGGATTTTTCTACCCAATCAGATTCATTTGTAACCTCAAAGCCAATACTTGCAATGTTCTAGATCATTCGGCAGACATCTCAGAGCAGTAAAAATCTGAGCAGTGGACGCATGTGTTCCCAGCTGAAGTGGAATAAGAAGAGGCTCTGCCTGCTTGTGTCAGGTCTCATACAGAGATGACCGAAGGATGGAGTCTAATTTCCAAGTCTGGTAAGCTACTCAATACTCCTGAACTTCGTTTTCTCTTTTATTCATTTTATTTTATTTTTTTTAAATTTTATTTTATTGTTTAAAATATTACAAATGGTACTACATATATCTCTTTTTTCCTCCCATGTTTTCTCTTTTAAAAAGTAAAAAAAATAGAATCTCCCAGGATGAGTTAATTATATATACACATGTGTATATATTTTCCCTAGGAGAAATGTTACACTATTTGCTCATTCAGTATTCAAGACCACTTTTATAGAACATAGCATGCAAACAACAAGAATCAACTGTATAAACAATTCCCATTAAGGATTACATTCTACTAAGTTGTGATTTGTACATCAGACCTCAGAACTCATTTTATTACAATATTATACAACAAATGTGGCAGTTAGGTTTATGTACACAAACTCTGAGGTGGGTCTCAGATGGATGTGAGAGTCACATCGACTGGTTGCCTCCTGCATGCGCCCTGACCAGGCCCAGGGATCGAGCTGCAATCGAGGTACTTGCCCTTGATAGAATCAAATACACAGCCCTTCAGTCCCAGGGCCACTGCTGTAACCACTGAACGAACTGGCTAGGGCTCTACCATTTTTATCCCAGTTCCTCTACCCTACTTCCTACATTAAAAAACAAAACAAAACAAAAAAACCAAAGCTGTGGGTGGAATGGGTTTTTAAAAAACAATAAGCAATTTCTTACTCATTATATACTTTCCAGGCATTGCATCCATGCTGTGACATTAGTTCTAGATTCTCAATTCGAACCGCTTGATGCTCTAACTGGGCCATAGAATTGTTTACACATTCTTGCCATGCAGTAATGTCATTTTTCTGACCCGAGGAAGGGGCTGGAAGTTCATATCTGAAATTAAACAACAACATAACTACATAGTTCCCCAAACCTTGATTTCTCTTCCCAACAGAATGCCTCATGGGCCTATGCACACTATAAAAACTATCGAAGACTGAAGATAAGAGTCAGACCTTACACTAATAAAAAACCTATTTACCCTAAGGAGCAATCAATTTACAAATAAGAGTTAGCAATATTATATACAGTTACAAAAAATTGTTCCCATCAATGTGAACAGATTCACTAACCTATGGTACATTCATATAAAGGATTGCTATATTAAATATTAAATGATGTTACTGATGTGCTTAAAACATTAAGATGTTTGTAATATAGTAAGGGAAAAAAGGTCACAAAAAACCATGCTATCATTTTTGTAAGACACACCTACGATCCATCCACCTTCCACCCACATACCCACACCCCTCTAGAGAAAAAAACTGGACCTCACTCTATTCTCTTCACACTGCCCAGTCTTTTTTTTTTTTTTAAATATATTTTTTTATTGATTTCAGAGAGGAAGGGAGGAGAGAGTGATATAAACATCAATGATGAGAGAGAATCATTGATCGGCTGTCTCCTGCACGACCCCCACTGGGGATCGAGCCCGCAACAACCCAGGCATGTGCCCTTGGCCAGAATCGAACCTGGGATCCTTCAGTCTGCAGGCTGACGCTCTATCCACTGAGCCAAGCCGGCTAGGGCCACACTGCCCAGTCTTTTAACACTGCCAATAAAGCCAGCAAATACTTTTCATAAATCTCATCTTACTACTAATGAGTTACTACAAACGAAGCTTTCATTTCCATTTTAATGTTATTACTAGATACTGTGTAAAAACTGCAATTCTTAAAAAACTGAGAAAAATGCAACTGGAATCCAGAATACACCATTTTGTTAAAAAAAAAAAAAAAAAAAACTTAGGAAAAAATAAACCACACTTTATAAAAGTAGCATTTTTCAAACCTCTGACTATAACCTAGAGTCAGAAATATTTTACACTGTGATCCACTACACAAAGCAATACTTACCTTTAGATGCAATGCATTCTGACATTTTCTATCCTACTTCCTTACAAAGTGCTGTGATGCCTTTCTAAATTTACTTCACAACCTACTGCTTATGGGTCATTACAAGTTGGTGGGAGCATCTTCCCATACACCAGAAGTGGTCAGGGCACATATACCTGGGTTGTGGGTTCCATCCTTGGTTGGGGTACGTACAGGAGGCAACTGATCAATGTTTCTTTCTCTCTCTCCCTTCCTCTTTCTCAAATCAATAAAAACATATGCTTGGGTGAGCATTAAAAAAAAAGATTATCTTCGAACATTAACACAAGATTATATGAACTACTACTATATGGAAAAAAAATACATAAACAGACAAGGATTTTCTCCTTCCAATATTTTTTTTAACATGGCTATAGTAGTTTTACAAAAAAATTAAGATTAAAGTAAAGAATGATTTGAGCCCAGCTGACTCCAGAAATAGGACTTACCGTTTCATACTGAGCAATTCAATTGGTTGTCGAGCAGCCAGTCTTTCAAATTCATTTCTCATTATGTCTGTCTGATGAGTAAAAATTAGAGAAAGAATTGTTTCCAAAACCATATCAACAAGTTAAAATTAACCACCACCAAACAAATAATGAATCTAACCAACTAAAATACTTACACTTTACAAGTCTTCTCTGGGTTAAATGCTCTTTAGGATCTGGAGAATAGGCACACACTTCCTACGTCAAGGGGCCCAGAGGAAAGGACTGATTATCCTAGGTAAGTGATTCTCAATCCCAGTAGTAGACTAGAATCTGCTGGGAGCTTTGAAAACAATTCCAATCTCAGCCACATCTCACCCTTTTCCCCCAGTCCACTTAATTGTCCTGAAGTGGAGACTGGACATGATTATAATTTTTAATTGACCAGTCAATTGTAAACTAAAGCCAGTGTCAAGAATCATGGATGTAAGTATTCGTTGGAGGTGGGGAATAGAGGGCTTGGACATAAAATGATTTGCCGTAAGGCTATGAACCTAAGTCTATAGTTTCTTTTTTGGTCCTGGCTGCTATTTTTACACTTTACTCTTTACCAAGAATGAAGGGGGAAATGGGCAAAACAAAAACAAACAAAAAGGGGGAGGGGAGGTTTGAGGAAAAATATGTGATACCTTAATCAATAAAGTAATTAAAAAAAAAAAACTGGTTTCTGCTACCTGGTCTAACAATTTTACTATTTTCCAAAAAATTATGGTATAACTCTGTTTCTTTGGGTCCAATGTTTTGATCAATATCCTATTCCATTTGTTCTGCATATTTCCAGCCCTGAATATAAAGAACTGTGTAAGTGAAATATTAAGTTATCCCATGTCATTTCATTTTTGAAGGTTGCAACTTTCTCAACAATTAGGCCTAAGGGAGGGTTGGGGGGAAAAGCCTGCCAGCAGCCCACATTCCTGGTTTACGCGTTTTGCATTAAGAATTTCTTATTGGAGAAAACCTTTTTTTTTTCCCTTACTACTGCTGAGTTACACAAAGCTCTAAGAAAATATAGTTATCTAGTTTCCTGCAGAAAACCAGGGTATCCTAGCTAGAGGATATGCAGTGACAGACAAGGACAACAACCAACAATTAGATAAGAGAGAAGCTATAAAAATGAAGCAAGCAATCTGAGCCATTAATGTAGGAACTCTTACCTAACTCACATGGCCAGTAAGTGAGAGATCTGGAGTTTGAACTCAACTCGCTGCAAAGACTGAGCCAACTCTCATGGAGCTAATTTATGAAAAAACACTAGGCTTGTCTGGCACTAGGTAAGCGTTCACTGAATAAAACTGCCTTAGAAGCTCTTTAAATATCTAGGTGCCTATTGTGTACCAGGCAGTGTTCTAAGTGATAAAGATATGGTGGTGAAGAAGACATAACTACTTTAATTCTTTGTACAGTTTTATAAAAAATATAATATTTTCTGACTTATTTGTCTGTGCTCACACTCTCGAATGTAACCTCCATGAGTATGGACCTTACCTATCCTGTGCTCCCTTACCTGGCATAGAAAAAACCTTCACAAATAGTTGTTAAATGCATTAAAGGGCAATTTCAAAGCCATTTGGAGGAGTGGTTAAGGTCTTGAGCAAATTAGTTAGCTTCTCTAAGCTGCAGTTTTCTCATCTAAAAAATTTGGGATAATAAACATAATTATATAGTTCACAGGGCTATTTTTAGGACAGAGAGTGAGCCCAGTACACTACCAGCTCCTATTATTAAAAAGGATTAAATAATCAGAATACTAATTATAAAGCTAGGAAGCATGGTGTATTTTAGAGAGCTAAAAAAACTGGTTCAAGTATTTGTAAGTTTGTGATTGAATGCAATCTCTGAAACTTTCAAAAATCAATCTACTAAGAAAGCATTACTGTACTTAATTCTTGATGTGGTAATATCTATATTTGGATAACAATATTTAGAAAAAGCATGGGAAAATAGCGTATCATGGGAAAATCTCTCTCCTACTTAGCAGTAAAAAAGTCAATATTTTTTTCAAGTTACTTCAATATAAAGACTGCATTTTAACGATAGAATTCTTTCATAAATAAATGGTTACCTATAAGGGGGAAAAACCCCAAACATGTATGTATTAAAATGCTTAACAGAATCCATTAATTTAAAAGTAATATTTTACATTTAATTTTGCTCATTAGACCCTAAATATCTTGGGCGTACAGACAAAATATGTAAATGGTATATTACGTCGATATGGTTGGCTCCCTCATTCACATTCTGTAAACATCTAGGCTTTATACAAAGGCTACTACCATCCAGTGGTTCTCAGGAGCTTAGGTCATTAGGTTTATCTATACTTAAAAACCCTAGATCACTTTAGAGTGGACCTCAGAGCGTGGAGGACCCCGCTGAGAATTAACACAAGGAATCTCAGAAACACGTACTAATTTTTGCACTGTTAGGTAATTTTCGGACCTTCAGAAAGTCTGTGGGTCTCAGAATAAGAACCCCAGAGCAGAAGGCTTATCTATCTAGCTGTTTTTTTTTTAAAAAAAAAATCCTCACCCGAGGGTAGTTTTCCATTGCTTTTTCAGGAAGAGTGGAAGTGAGGAAAAGACAGAAACATGGATGTGAGTGAAACACATCAGTTGGTTGCCTCCCGCATGCCCCCCGACCAGGGCCCGGGCCTGCAACCGAGGTACGTGCCCTTGACCAGAATCCAACCGGGACCCTTGGTCCGCAGGCCAACGCTCTATCCATTGAGCAAAACCGGCTTCGGCCTATCTAGCTGTTTTCAATGGACTGGTAATATCTATGCAAGTTAAGCAAGCAATACTTAAAAAGCCCGAATTTAGAATTCACTTGAACGTGGTAAGGCTCTCAACCCAAAGTAAAGATTCGCGGGAATCCTGATTCCTATGCCGGGCTCAAGACATCACACTTACCTCAAAAGCAGAATAATCCGGGGCTGTCAGGTAGCTCAGGTAGTTCTTAGTAGGTCGGTATCTGCGAGTTTCCTCCTCCACCAGTGCCGCAGCCTAAGAACGAGAATGGGGGCCAGTGTTGGGGCAGCAAATGGTACGCTGCTGCTTCCAGCTCCAAGGGCCAGCGAGCGCGGGGTCTCCTACGTGGACACCCAAACTCACCGCTTCCCGCACTCCAGGCGCTTCATAACCTTGGTCAAAATACGGCAGCGCATCCACCACAGCCTCTCCAGCCACCAAACCGGTGCCCGCCATCCTTCAGTTCACCTGCGCTTTCTGAATCTGCGCAGGCTCAGGCCTACTTCATTACGCCTGCGCCCGCCGCGCACGATTTACGTCACGTGCGCATGCTCAGTTGTTGATGCTGAAGGCGCGCCCCGCCCTGTTGTTTTGTTTTGGCCGGATGTGACGTCACATTGTTGCCCATTCAGTGGACCGTCTCAATTTCCTGTCCCGGCCTGCACCACTTTTATGCTTCCGTCTGGCAGCGATTTGTGGAGGAGCGAGACCTTTGCTTTCCTCCAGGACGCTGATCTGTGAGGTGAATCTTAGAACTTCTGTGGGGCTGGCTGCAGGATTTGGCGGGGAGAGAGAGAAACTGGTTTCCCACCTTGGCTTACTCTTCTAATCTTCCACCTCCCCTTAAACTCCTCTCCCCTTGCACTTCCATGCTGTACTCCCACTCTTCGTTCTCGGCACCCTAAGATTCTGCGCTTTGGATAAGTGCAGTTTTTTCACAGATTCTAGAAGTGGGCGCCAGTCCCCAACTTTAATGGTTTGCCTACCAAAAGGAACAAAAATCTTGTCATTTTGCCTTCAGGGCGTTTATAAAATCCATTTTGTTGTTAAGACAACCAGTAATAGAATATATCCTGCCCTGTGTGCAATCTAAATCCAAGCTTTTTGTCTGCCAAGTGCCTGAAAATGTTGGCCACGGTAATTAAGCCCGGTTGGTCTAGGCCCTAGACTCTAGGGTCAATTCAGATCGTCATTTATGCAGTGGATTTTAGTATATTGATTTTTATATCCTGCAACTTTATTCGTTTATTGTTTCTAATAGTTTTTTGGTGGAGTCTTTAGGGTTTTCTATATATAGAATCATATCTGAAAAAGTGACACCAGATTACTTTTTAACCTGTTAGATAAATGTGCAAGCTATAGATTAAAGTGAAATAAAAGATCTTTACATTTTAAGCAATTTTACTTAAAATTCTCCAAGAGACCCATGGAATTTTTGTATTTATTCATTAAAAGAACTGTAAACAACATTTTATACACATCTTGAACAATTCTTTTACAAACATGTCCAGAATTCATAAAACTTTACAAAAACAAAATACAACAGACCTAAGAAAAGGAAGCAGCTCCAGTTTACAGGGATAAAATACGACCCCCATCCCCAAAGCAAAGGTCTCCTCACAGAGGGATGGCCAGGATCCACCACAATAATACCTCCTACCCCCATTTTATAAACAATTCCCAGTTACTGATTGTTCCCTTGGGTTGGATTGTCAGAAGAGACCAAATGGAGAGATATCTGGTAAAAGCCCCACTGGGGTAAGCTGCTTAATAAACATTTTTAAAAGACATAGGCTCAGTTCTATTTGCTGGACCCACATCTATAGCATTTATGTAGCACCGGTTACCTGGTGTCTGCTTCAGTTCATCCATGCACACCTGAATGGATGAACTGACAATACTGTACAAGTCAATAAACTGTATCCTCATATTCCTTGTAAGGTTTTGTTAAGCTTGAATAAATATTTTTATGCCAGTTAAAACCATCATCAGGAGTTGAAGAAAACTGACATTTGCTGTAACACCAAAGAAAACTGCACCCTCACTGACAAGCTCCTCTTTCCAATCACTACTGCGGCTTTAGACCTTAAAGGTTGGGGTGATTATGTGGTGTTGTCCCAGGAAATGTTCATATTCATGACTCCAATTAGAGCAAAAATTCCAACAATCCTAGGAGAACCGAAAAAGTCTCATCTAGACATCTGTAGTTTGAAGTCCCTTATCCTCAGAGCTGAGTTGGCCCTGGTACACTTCAGCTTAAAAGAAAACGTTTTCAATAGCTACAATCCCATAGAGCTCAAATTTCCATCTCAGGACTAACCAACTTTATCTGTGTTCACCAACTAACAGTTTTGGCTTCAGTCCTGGCTCTGTTTGTATAACTTTGGGCAAGTTATTTAACTCCTTTGAATTACAGTTTCTTCACTAGTATAATGGAGATGCAAATATCTCCGAAAGTTGATTTGAAGACTAAGATGACATACATACATGTACCACAGTGCATGGCATGGGGTAGACACTAAAAAAGTAAAATAAAAGGTAGTTCTCATGCCCTTGGAAGGACATTTTCTATTAGTTATAATTCCAACAAGTTTCATGTTGACACATGAGGGACATGCTACTCCAGTGCCACACAGTGTGGGGGAGGAGTTGCAAGATGTCTACTGTTACAAGGTACTCAATTACAGTACGAATAAATAGGGCTTCCAATAAGTGAGATTCCCCTAGACAGAACACTGGACAAATAACAGCCCATAGGTTTAAAGGTGCCGTGTATTTCAGTGATGAGAATTGTGTGGAGGGCTAGTCTTAGCCACTTCTGTCATGCCTCCCTAGTACCTTGAACTCAGCATTTCTCTCATTGTGCTCCTCTTTGAACTGCTTTTTAAAAAAATGCAACACCAAGTCTTTCCCTGATAAAAGACAAGTGCCTTTATAGCCTAAGCACAAAACAAAGAATAAGCCCAAGAATAAGGTAGAAAAGGCCACTTAAAAACAACCAGAGGCAGGGTGAAGAGAGCATTGGTTCCAGATGACTCCCGACAATTCTCCAGTGATTACAAAGCAGCAGCAGGAGAATCCTCCTCCAAGACTCTGGCCCGCTCTGTAACCTTTTCAGCTTTCAAGGATTTTGTAGAATACTTCAGGGCATCCTGACTCTTGGAAAAATATTTTCTTTGGCACTTTCTGTCCTATTTAGGATGAGACAGCAGTGGGAGAGTTCATTTCTTCTGCAGAAATTTCATTTTACTTCCTACAGGGAGAAAAAGGTAGAGTGAGCTCTCATTAGTTCATTTTTATTTATTGTACATTATCTGAAGCAAGGGATTAACAACCTAGTTATTCAGAACAGCCCTGGAGTAAGCTGCTATATCAAGCTAACAGTTGATGTGATTAACCACCTCCCCCAAGGGTCTAATTGTAGAGGTAGAAAAGAACTCAGACATCATCTAATCCAGTGGTTTTCAGCCCTGCCTGTAGGTTAAAATCACTGGCCTGCTCCCCAGAGATTATAATATTGTAGTCAGAGCTGAGAACCACTGATCTAATCTAACCCCATGGTATAAAGATGAAACAACAGCCCAAGGCATAATTTGTCCATGGTCTCTCAGCTAGTTAAGGACAGGGCCTAATTTTAATTAAGGGTATATATTTCAAAAACCAATGTAAATACCATAGACTGTAGGTTCTTCATTGTTTTGGGCTAGCACACCACACTTCTATATCATACTGAAAACTTAAAAGGTAACTATAATTGAACAATCATAAACTACCATGTTTCTTTTAAAAATATATATTTTTATTGATTTCAGAGAGGAAGGAAGAGGAGAGAGATAGAAACATCAATGATGAGAGAGAATCACTGATTGGCTGCCTCCTGCATGCCCCCCACTTGGGATTGAGCCCACAACCCAGGCATGTGCCCTGACTGGGAATCGAACCATGACCTCCAGGTTCATAGGTCGATGCTCAACCACTGAGCCATGCAGGCCGGGCTCATGTTTCTTTATGAAGTGTAAAATTAGAGACTTGCAGGACAACCTCTGTTGTTTCAGATGTCCTCTAAGCCAGGTGTTTTTAAACTGGAGTCCATGGATGGACTTTAGGGGGGTTCATGAATACCCTAAAATGATATGCAAAATGTTTGTATGTTCTAACTATATTTTTCTGGGGAAAAGTCTAGTTTTTATAAGATTCCCCCAGGGATGTGACCTAGAAAAGAGTAATAATCGTGACATGCAAATTCTTACATCATAAGAGAGCATCATCTGAGGAAAATGGTCCCATGGACAACTCTGACGGAGAATCCCAACCTCTGAGAAAGAGACTTCTTTTGCTCCAAAACACTTTGGAATTAGGGGTCATGGTTTCTGGTCAGCCTTCTTGTGTTATATCATTGATCTGATTGTAAAGCTTTTGCAATGAGGCATGCTTATTGCAAAAGCTTTTCTCAGCCTCGTTTTTCTAATAGGAAGACAGGGCAACTCACCGAGACTCCGCAAAATTCTGTTCACCCCACTGGGTTCAGACTCAGGAATTGTTTCCAAATACTGGAAGGCCCGGACCTCAAACAAACCTACAAGGAAAACTTACGGTGAAATTGTTCAACGCTCAAGACTGAAAATCAGTTAAATAAAACTCTGTGTTCACTACTATGTATCTTCATAGTTAAAACAACATTACAAAAAATATTTCCCAAAATAAACAACTCAGATTTTGAGCCCTTGTAGCTTTATGCTATTTTTTGTTTATATTATTTTCAAACCTTCCAAGTGCTCACTAAATAGGGAGGGAGAACTTCATGAGGAAACCGACCTTTCACCCCACTTTTCCGAAGCTCTCGGTCCTGGATGAATCCTGCAAACATCTGAGTTTCCATGAAGAGATCCAGGAAGTGGCGAACGCTGCGGGATGTGTGAGATTTACGGAATGGCTCCCTTTGGAATACACGCTCCCCACGCTCAGTGACAGTCATGTTCAGAGAGTAATGTCCCACCAGCTCCACGAAAAACCTGACAAATGCTTCGGACACCAGAGAGTTGAGTGTCACCTCTGATGCAAAATGAAAGAGAAAAAGAAAAGAAAAGTCCTCTAAATTTTGTGTTTATGGGAACACTGGGTCTAGTTACAAAACTGAGGCCTAGGAAATCATAGGTTAAAGGAAGGAGAATGAACATAGGAATACTCATTCTTAGTTTCTTGCACTCTCCATGACCTGCAAAGGCAAACAGCTTACATTCTTACCTTCAATTCCTTCCCATACATCCACTCCCATTACATGTTTGATATGCAAAGCCTGGCTTGCACATCTATGATTTCAGTGGAACTGCTCTTTCTGAGGCCACCAGTGAGAACCAGACAAAGTTGATCTGCTCTTCTATTGTTAGACTTCTTTAAATTCTATGTTGCATTTGTGCAAACCTCCTCCTCAGTCCTTGGGTCTCCCACAACTATATGCTTTCTTGATTTCCTGATTCCTCTCCCACCTTTAGGATCAACATTTTTTTCTTGCATTTCGTTCCTCTTCCTGAGCACAGTCCCTTCCTTAAGCAGCTAATTGGCATACAGATAGATAGAGCTGGCTCTCCACATTGAGAATTCCGAACCTTAGATCTCCATCCCTGGCATTTCACGAAAATCCACCTTCTACGTTTTCAGACTTCCTATGGGTGACCATCATTTGGCTGTCCCATTAGCACTTAAATCCCATTTGTCTAAAAGTCACCATAAGAGGTCCTTTCAGGAAATTGGTAGAATATGAATTGAATAAATAAATGATACATGTTCTGAACCATATTCATTGTATTTCACCACCAAAATCAGTTTCTCTTTCAACTTTCCCATTTCATATAGCATCATGATTATTCCATAATAAATAATAATTTATTGAGTGCTTAAGATATGTCAAGCACTGTACTGTGCTTTTATAAATGTAAAAGTAAGATGAGGTAGGTATTATTTATTCCTCTTTTACAGATGAGGAAACTGAGACTCCAAACAAAGACATTCTCCGGAGTCATCTCATCTAGTACAGAGAGAAGCTGTCCGACTGCCAAGTCAGGTGATTTGTAACCAGTACCGCATACTACAATGCATTGCCTTCCAGGGTCCAGGCTCAAGCCTCAGATTCACCTTCGACTCCTCCTTTTCCTTTCATATCCAAACAGTACTTTCCCCCTTCACAATGCCTCTAGCTCTTTCCCATGGGCTTTCAAATAGCAACTTCTAAATGTATGTTGCTAGGTTAAATATTTCCTCTGAATCCAAATACATGTATTTGAAAGCCTACTTGGTATCTCCATTTGTATGTATGATAGGTAGTGGATGTCCAATAGATATCTCAATATTGAAAACTAAACTTTTAATGACTCATCTAAACCTGCTCCTTTCCTAATGTTCCCCATCAGCAAATAGCCTTAGTGTTCTCATATGTAAAATGGCAATTAAATAATGATACAAAGATGAAATAAGATGTAAACTAAGTTCTTAGCACAATGCCTGGAATAGAGTAAGCCACCCTATAGTTGTTATTTGCCCATTTATTCAACAAATACTTACTGAGTATCTATCAAATACTATTTAAAAGCACTGGAGATAGAAAACAATACAGACAGTTGCTGCTCTCATGGAACTTGGATTCTAGCACATCAGCTGATGATAAAAGCCATGATAAAAAACAAGGTCAGGAGGATGATGTAGAGTGGTAAGGGAATGGGGACAATTTTATTTTTTTTTTTACAAATGATTTAAAAAATTCTCCTTTATAATAGTCCGAATTTTCCAAGTGTTCTATAATTATAACTTATTTACTTATTGATTTTTATTCCTATTCCTCCAGCTCCCCCCCACCATGGCGACCATCAGCTTGTTCTCAGTACCTATGGGTCTGTTTCTGTTTTGTTTGTTTTGTATTTTTATTTTTTTATTTATTATTATATTTTTAAATCCTCACCCAAGGATGTTTTTTCATTGATTTTTAGAGAGAGGGAAAGACAGAGAGAAATATCTATGTGAGAGAAACACATTGATTGGTTGCCTCCTGCTTGTGCCCCAATCAGGGCCCTGGCTGGAGAGGAGCCTGCAACCAAGATATGTGCCCTTGACCAGAATCAAACCCAGGACCCGTCGTCCACAGGCTGATGCTCTATCCACTGAGCCAAACTGGCTAGGGCTGTTTTGTATTTTTAGATTCCACATATAAATGAGATCATATAGTACTTGTCTTTCTGTCGGACCTACTTCACGTAGCATAATGCTGTCTAGGTCCATCTGTGTTGTCGCAAATGACAATGGTATTATTGCTGAGTAATGCTCCATTGTGTATATATTCACATCTTCTTTTCCCATTCATCTACTGATGGACATCTAGGCTGCTTCCATATCTTTCCTGTTACTAGCCATGCTACAGTGATCATAGGGGTGCACATACCTTTTTAAATTAAGTGTTTTTGTTTTCTTCAGATAAATACCCAGACGTGGAATTGCTAGGTTGTATGGCTGCTCTAATTTTAATTTTATGAAGAACCTCCATACTGTTTTTCCATAGCAGCTGCACTAATTTACCATCCCCCAGGACAGGACAGTCAGGAACAGCCTCACTGACAAGGTGACACTTGGGCATGGAAGAAAGAGCAGGAGCCAGGGGGCTGTCTGGGGGAAGAGCTTCCCATAAATGGGACCGAGCAAGTGCAAAGGTCCTGAAATAGAGGGGGAGCTGGCACAGTGAGGGTCAGCAGGGAGGCTCATCATAAGCGTTTCAGGGCTCAGGCACAATCTCATACTCCCTACCTTGTATGTCCTGGAGTGGGTGCTGGCATTCAGTAAATATTTACTGCCTTGACCGCAAGTCCTCAGACCACCTGTCACATACCTTGTGAGAAAGTCTGCTCCTGAGCCAAAATTTCATTTCGTTCTTCCAAAATCTGCGTTAGGGCAGCTTGGAGTTTAGGTGGTAAAATTTCATCCTCGTCAGATACCTTAAGAGAAGAAATTGAAAATGTTCATAAACTTTGAGAGAGAGTGCACTAGTTAGGGCCCCCAAATCCCACAGTGACTGTATATTTGGCTGAAGAGTCAGTGTGAAGCTTCTTTCCCACACTGAGCAGACTCCAAGATGTTGATGGCATCTACATCTTCACTATATTAAACAAGTAATACACTTATCGAATTTTCTGGCACTTTCTATTGAATATCTCTCATCTACAAGTCTTATGCTACATGAGAAAAAGCATCCCCAAACAAATGGTGTTTCAAATGTGATGAGCTAAGGGATTTTGAAAAAAGTCTAGGGAAACATTCTTTCAACCCTGGGTTCAGTGCTCACAAGCCTACATACAGTTTATATATACTGAGGGCTGCTCTAAGCAGGCGTTACCAACTCTCTCTTCCACTTTCATACCCAGAAGAAATGACCACATCTTTTTTTGCCCCTACTGTATACACCTTGTACAAATTTCTATTATACCATTTCTAAAACTTTATGAGTATGTCTGTACCCCCTCCCCACCGTTAGACTATAAGGCCTAAGGGTTCAAACTGTGTCTTACTCATATTAGATTCAGAATATCTGGAAATAATCAGTTTTAAATGCTTGTTACATTTAATTAAATTAGAGGCTTATATGTCAACCCGTCTGGACTTGAAGGGAGGGTTGCCTCTTTTGAGAATGACCTATAATCTGTTTCTTCCTTCCTTCTTTAGGATACACAGTTAAGCCCAAGCCAAACTGTTCAGGTCAATCGTGTATGATCAGCCACAGTAACCAGGTCAAGTGCCTGACTCATCTTCTCTAAGTACTTTCACATATTTCCTGTCTAATTATCCCCAAACATTATGTAATCACCTCCTTTGTCACTCACCTCCTGTAAGAACTTGTCTGCACAGAGATCAACTATCAGCACCTATGGAATAAAGGAACCAGGCAAGTTAAACCAGAGACATTCACAAAGAAATATGTAGGCACTGCTTGGTCAGAAAGTTGCTAAGAAAGTAGATCTTAAAGGTGTCCATCACAAGAAAAGAAATGTCTAATTATGGGAAGTGATGAATGTTACATTTTTTGTGGTAATCATTTCACAATATATACATATGTTAAATCGTTATGTTATACAACTTATACTAATACAATGTCATAGGTCAATTATATATCAACTAGAGGCGTGGTGCACAGGATTTGTGCACTGGTGGGGGCGTGGCCTGTGCGGATCGGCCTGCTGTGGGAGCGCCTTTCATCCGGGTCAGCCAAGCAGCTGTAGACCCGCCCTCTGAGTAGCTGCTCCCACTGCAGTAGCAGCTGCTCATCCTGGTCAGCCAAGCAGCGCTCCCACTGTGTGAGCGCATTGACCACCAGGGGACAGCTCTTGCATTGAGCCGTCATAGCAACTGGTCAACCGGTTGTTCTGGTTGTTCTGCCGTTGGGTCTCTGGGCTCTTATTATATAGGATAAAACTGGGGGGTTGGGGAGTTTAAACCCTAATAGGGAAGACCAGTCCTTTCAGTAAATGGTATTATGAGAGTTGGCTATTCATATGACAAAAAATAAAACATTTACCTCCTAGCATATTAAAAAAAAAAAAAAAAATCGCCGAAACCGGTTTGGCTCAGTGGATAGAGCGTCGGCCTGCGGACTCAAGGGGTCCCAGGTTCAATTCCGGTCAAGGGCAGTTGATCGATGTTTCTCAAAAAAAAAAAATAAAATATATTAAAAAAAAAAAAATCAAGTTCCAGGACTCAGAACCAAAAATTAAAGGCATGCCCGGCTGGTGTGGTTCAGTGGTTGAGCATTGACCTATGAACCAGGAGGTCACGGTTTGATTCCCAGTCAGGGCACGTGCCCGGGTTGTGGGCTCGATTCCCAGTTTGGGGCGTGCAGGAGGCAGCCAGTCAATGATTCTCTCTCATCATTGATGTTTCTCTCTCTCTCTCCGTTCCTCTCTGAAATCAATAAACATATATATATTTTCAAAAATTATAGGCACAAGAATAAAGCTTCCAAAGCTTCCAGGATATAAGTAGAAGGATATCTCCATAAAGTTAATATAAAGAAAAACTTAAGTAGCTCACACATACAAAAAAACTCCAACCATCAAGGAAAAGATTAATAATTCTGACCACATTAAAATTAAGAACTTCTGTGCATTAAAAAATGCTGTTTTGGAGAATGAAAAGGCAAGCCATAAAGGGCTGGTATCTAAAATATAAAAAAGCCTCTTATAAATCAGTGAGGATGAACAATCCAGTAGAAAGAGAGGCAATGAATTTTATACAAAATGATGTTCAAAAGGTCAATAAACATACAGAAAGATGCTCAACCTCAATAGTAATCAAGGAATGCAAATTAAACCACAGTGAGAATACCACTACACACCCACCAGAGAGGCTAAATTACACAAACTGATGATGACAAGTATTGTTGGTGAGGACGTGGAGCAATAGGAACTCTTATACACTGCTGGAGGGAGTTTAGCTTGCCACAACTATTTTGGAAAACAGTATGGACTTTATTTACTAAAGTTAAAGATATGATTACCCTATATCCCAGCAACTCCACTTTCAAGTATATACCCATAGAACTGCATGCACATATATATACCCAGGGTCAAATACAAAAATATTTACAGCAGCATTATTCACAATAACCCCAAACTGGAAACAACTCAAATATCCAACAATGGTAGGATGGATAAGAAAACTGTGGCACATTCACACAATGGAATACTACACACAATAAGAATGATCAACTTACTATTAAATTCATCAACATGGATGAATCTTACAGACATAATGCTATCAAAAGAAGCCATTCAAAATATATATATATATGCTGTATGAATCCATTTACATCAAACTTAAAACCAGGCAAAACTGAACTATATTCTAAGGGGTACATGCCTAGATGTAAAACTATGAAGTAAAACAAGTACATAAACACCACAAAAGTCAAGACAGTGGTTACTTTCTGTGGGGGGTGGGAAAGGGAACAGTGATTAGAAGGAGGCATGAGGGGACTTCTGGGAAGAGGGAAGGAGCTGGCAGTGTTTCCATTGCTGCAATGTTCCCACTCTATTCAGAGTTAGTTACATAAGCAACATTGTGATAATTCACTGAGCTGTACATTTTGTTTGGGGCACTCATCTACATTTGTGTTATATTTGAAATAATTTTTAAGTTAACCCAGAGTAGTTTTTATGTTTGACTTAAAAAAAAAAAAAAAAAGACCTGCCCTAGCCTGTTTGGCTCAGTGGATAGAGTGTCAGCCTGTGGGCTGAAGGGTCCTGGGTTCGATTCCAGTCAAGGGCACATGCCTGGGTTGAGGGCTCAATCCCCAGTGTGGCGTGTGCAGGAGGCAGCCAGTCAATGATTCTCTCTCATCAGTGATGTTTCTATCTCTCTTTCCCTCTCCCTTCTTCTCTGAAATCAAAAATAAAAAAAAAGATCTAACCTTCAAAATAACACAATGAGTCCATAGTTCACTACTGTAAATAAGATACATGTGTACCATAGATTCAGGTATACTGTAGAATTTTTCTCATTGTAGTAAAAAGATAAAAAATATGATAGCATAATGCAGTAAGAATAATTATATGTTAATATTAATTAACAACTCCATCACTCTTAAAGATCACTTGTTTTCACTGTCAGCGTGCCAGTCTTTCCATAGGCCCTGCTTCCCTCTCACCTCTTCAATGGGCAGGTCCTGGAGCTGTGGTAAGGAGCAAGACAGGATGCCAATAAGGAACGGAGTAGGTGAGCACACGATGTCGATCATAGACACTGGCAGGACGGGGATGTAGGTGTGCTGCCAGGTAAATGGATACAGTGTGGCGACCACAGCATGGCCACATTTTGACAGGGTGCTGGCCAGAGGAGAAAGCAAAAGGCGTCACACACAGAACATCCCATGGAGGGCACTGCAGATGTTATGTCAGAATTACCAACGGATGCCAGTTAGTGAGCATAGACGAACAATTCTGTGATTACTCATTAATTTTTAACATTTTCTTTAAAATTTTAACTTAATTTTCTGAAAGTCTGGGACTTCCAATTTATATTGATAAAAATTGGTGTGTACATAGAAAAGCAGTACCAATTTTTAACAGCTTAAGCAAAAGCACATTTAGAAAGGTAAATGAATTGCAACACCCAAAAGTCACCAGTATAGCTTAGTACAAATAGGTTTTGGATTATTTACTATTTAGAATTGTCCATGTCACTACAGCATTAGGTAACTGATTGAGATCTTACAGGTTTTTTTAATATGCCCAAATTTTAAAATGGTCAAAATCCATAAAACACCAGTAGGAAGTAACATAACTTACTTATTTCTCACCTTAGGCTGTTGGCCACAAAGATTACCCTTCGCTCCAAAAGGAGAGACGCACAGACCCGAATGAGATGACACACGCTCAGGCACTTAAAGAGACATTCAAAGTCCACATGTTCCAGCCGGGAATCCAGTGGTCGGCAGAGTTCAACTGACTGCAATGCAAGAATCTGAATCAGGGGAGCTGATGCAATGCTAATGACAGGCCTAATGGATCCTGTCATTCTTTTACAGGTCAAATTCAAGAAAAGGGCCTGCTACAAAGAGTTTGTAAAGCTGCCTAGTCTAATCCCAATACTGAACACCTTTTTAATTTTGTGAATTTCTAGTAAAATCCTTTCTCTCACTGCCAATCCTATCTAATAAAGATGGGATATATAAATTGACTGTAACTCCGTGACAAAGATGATGGTGCCCACAGCCAATAAGGTGGGAATATGCAAATTGACACGACAAGGTGAGAGGCGGAAGGTGGCTCCGCACCAGAGTGAAGGTGGAAAGGTGTCTCTGGGCCGGAGCGAAGGCTATGCCGGCAGCCAGGGGAAGGAAGGCCTATTCTTGCACGAATCTTCGTGCATCGAACCTCTAGTAGTAATATAATCTTCATTTATCACAATTTATTGTAATGACTGAAATTGTCATTGAGAAGCGGCCCAACTGGATATTTCTCCGGTGCTTTGTGAGACTAAAACGTTCTATACCGTTCACCTTCCTTACCAAGGAGGGAAAACTATACCCCGAGGCTTCTGGAAACTGCCTCCTACTGTCAGGCCTGCTTGTTGGCAGCTATCAAACCTTTTCAAAATGAGCAAACTTACCCCGTCTCCAGCCCCAGGGAGGTAGCTCTTCACTGTGATAGTGCGTCCAGGGGCCGGGAAAGGAGCTTCCATGACACTTCGCATGAAGGGGTAAACAAGAGCTGGAGACATTTCTCTTCTCTTCTCTACTTCGTCCAAAATCTACACACACAGTATGTTCTTTTATTAGGAACTCCATCAAAAGAGATAATGAATCCTATTAACGAACTGACAAACTCAGCCCCCAAATTTAAAAATAACACCAAAGATTAAAAAAAAAAAAAGCTTCAGCATTATCTGCCTTCATTAAAGGCATTATATCTCTTGGGGGTATCTTTGTATCCCCAAGAAAAGTTATTAAAATAAATCAACTTATTTTTAGAAGATGAGCCCCTTTTTATTTCCTGCAGTTTGGGGTCGGCAGGGAAAACGAGACAAGTTAGCTTCAGGCTATGTTCTCCTTTAAGCTGAAAGGTTTAGCAAACCAAGATAAGGGGCAGGGCCAGAGCATCTGGATTAGAGATTTAAGCCTTCAAACCTGTGGCTCTAACCTACTAATGGGAACTCTACGTCATGGGAAACCAAACTTACTCAGATCTCAGCGAGAATGCCACTTTCCATAGTATTCTCCACTCACCTTTGAGAAAAGGTTGAAGCAGCCTAGGCGACTGACCATGCAGTAAACCTCAGGGAGTCGCTTTCCTTTGCCTTCTGGCTAAAAGAAAAAACACACAACAAGGCAAAAATTAAACAGCATAAGTTTTTACTAATTTGGACTATTAACACTCTCTTAATACTCTTTAATACAGAGTAAAAATCAAGGTTCTCATCCTCAGTGAACACTGAAAGATGGGAAAATGCTAAAATATGATAGCATAATTATTCCAGGTTTAGTGGGGACGTTTAAGCAAGAAGAAAGTAACTCAGAGCCCTGGATCGGCTCAAATATACCCAGACTGATGCAGCCACTGTGTCAGTGGTTTATTTCTCTATTACAAACCTACAAATAAAATAAATCCACACCCTTTTATTCTAAAGTACTCTGTGGCTACAAATAAAATAAATCCACACCCTTTTATTCTAAAGTACTTTGTGGCTAACCCCAATCTTGCTCTTACTGTTGAAAGCTAACATAGCTTCTTTAACACATATCATTTTAAAAAATATATGTTTTTATTGATTTCAGAGAGGAAGAGCGAGGGAGAGAGAGATAGAAACATCAATGATGCCCTAACCGGTTTGGCTCAGTGGATAGAGCTTCGGCCTACGGACTGAAGGGTCCCAGGTTCAATTCCGGTCAAGGGCATGTACCTTGGTTGCGGGCACATCCCCAGTAGGAGGTGTGCAGGAGGCAGCTGATCGATGTTTCTCTCTCATCGATGTTTCTGACTCTCTATCTCTCTCCCTTCCTCTCTTTAAAAAAAACAATAAAATATATTTTAAAAAAAAAAAGAAGAAACATCAATGATGAGAGAGAATCATTGATTGGTTGCCTCCTGCGCGCCCCCAACTGGGGATTGAGCCTGCAACCTGGGCATGTGCCTTTGACTGGAATTGAACTAGGGACCCTTCAGTCCGCAGGTCAGTGCTCTATCCACTGAGCCAAACCAGCTAGGGCAACACGCAGATCATTGAGTAACCCTCAAACTCATCGGGAGATAGCGTTTCTGAAATTCCTAGTGTGACTCTATTGCTCCTTGACCAACCCTGCCTGTAGCACGAGTCTGCAACTTACCAAAAGCTTCTTACAGTAACCAAACCACCGGCTCCCATCTTCACCAGTTAAGACAAAGGAGAACGTCTCACTAAAAACAAAAACAAAAACAGGAACTAGTTTGAGATCCAAGCAATTGTTTGACATTCCTCATAGAACAAACAATTGACAATTAGTCTAACAGCAGTGACTGTAAGAGGAGGGATTAATATTATATTTACTGCAAGTCACACTGCTCCCGAGGGAGAAAGCCAGGGCCTTGGGAATGTCCTGTCTTGCACTGGAGTGAGAGAATAGGTAGAGGATGAATTGTTGATGCTATTGCCTCCTTTTACTTTCTATTTATCCAGTCTAGTTATCCATCAAGCCTGTTTTCCTTTTGTTGAATGTCCAATTTAGTCAAGCATATCAAAAAGCTGTAAGTGATTGTGATAAACTATTTTTCCCTTCAAAAATTCTTCTATTTAGTTATGAGAGGCCATATAGTGATAGGCAAAGGATAGTATCCTTAATATGTAAAAATTAAGGATACTGTCCATAGGAAAATCACCAATTCCTCATTAGAAACATAGAGAAAATATATGCAGAGATAATTTATGAAAAGTAGACTTAAAGATGCTAAGAAGTGAGTTCATTTATGAAAAAGTCCAAATTTGAACAGTAAGTACATGTGTCCATATAAGGCCAAAATTAAAGATTGGAAGGGAATATGCCAAAATAGTTACAGTGATTATCTCTGAGTAACCAGAATGCCAATAACTTCTAATTTCTGCTTTTTATTTACTTCTCTGTATTTTCCGAATATCCTATATAATAAAAGCGTAGTATGCAAATTGTCCCCTCAACCAGCAGTTCATCTGGGAGTTCGACCAGGGGGCGGGACCGGCCAGGGGAAGGGTGGGAGCCCCCGGCAGCAGCGCTAGCGACCCTACCAGTGCACGAATTTCTAGTTCTAGAATAAACACACATAACTTGTCTGGGCGGGGTGTGATGGGGGCGGGGGAACCGACCATGGAGCAGCCAGGGCAAGAGGAAGAAGGGGCTGTGTGGTTGGAAGTGTAACTGCCAGCACAAAAGCCTCAGGATTGATGGTGCAGCGATGAGAGTGGCGATCAGGCTAAACTGGTTATGGGAGACAGCGGCTTAGTCTGGAGGCAGTTGGAGGTGGAAGGGCAGGGCTCCTTAGGCAACAGCTGAGGCTGTCTTCCAGCAGGTCAGCGGCATGTGACATGGTTCACATAACCACGCTTTTAGTCAAAATGGCATGATCAAGAATTACAGTTTTGAACAAAGCAGTTACTGATTTACAAGCAGGATGCACGCATAATGATGGTTTATTAATTAAATATGGTGTTTTTCTCTAGATACTGGGAAGAAATTCTTTATATCTCCCCTCTCAACATTCTACATGTCCCACACGGGAGCCTCCCACAGTGGCCCATACAATCGGGACTGTGGCTTCTTCTATCAACTCGGAGAAACAGATGCATTGCTCTGTTTGACCTGTTTGTAGTCCCTAAGGTCGGCTTTTCCCTTTCTATCCACTTGGTGGCATTTCTGGTTGTATGTAAAGTGGAACTTTTTCTCTGCCAGGACTGGCAAAGTGGAGAGACTCTCACACTTGTTTTCCCTTGGACACTGACATTATTCCGTGTGGTTTTTTCCTGAGTCCCAAGAGGAAATGTTCTAATTCTGTTTCTTCCTTTCCCCCCGACTGCCTCCTTGACCTGCCACAGTCCACACCGCTTCACTGCTGGCTCTCCCACTTCTCAAGCACTCTGTCTGATTCTATGTTTGTGGTTCCAACAAATAGAAACCAGATAAAGTAGCCTATTTACCTCTTGAGTTCTGAGGTTGGAGCCCAGTCCTTCGAATCAGGAAAACAAAATTTGGGGATAACTTTGAGCCTCTCTTCAGTGTCTTTGGATTGCTTAAAGCCATGATCACCCTGAAAAAGATAACAATGCAGGTGACTAATATTCTATGCAAGTGGAGAATAGAAATAAAATACTCAGCCTGGTCTTGGGAAAAGAGGTCTCTGATAAGCCTAAGTAGTCATCTCAGCATAGTTTTGTGCTGTTTAACATAACAGAAAGGCCAAGACTAGTAACCACTGAAGATGCATTGAAAACAAAGTTACTGAGAATAAAAAATCCTATTTTTACACATAAAGGTATTGTGGAGATCCTATAATCTGATGTAAGAGAGATAACTGAACATGGAACATCAAATAAATACAAATCTATTCTATAATATACTGATAGCAAAAACCTAGTCAGCTCTAGACACTCTCTGATCAATAACCAAAGATGTTTTGAAAAAGCAGATGAATGTTTTTCAGAAAAGAAATTTTTAGAATCCACTCCATATATAATCATTTCCCTTAGCATGTAATCTTTGCTACCTAATTACTGGTTTGCAACTTCCTGTAAAATTTCAGCATGGAAGACCCTTTTGTGCAAGTCTGGTATTATACTTAAAGGACAGTCTAAGTTTAGTTAAACCAAAAGACATTGAAAATTTAGTATAAAAACAAGCAGATAATAAGTCTAATTATCATATTGCCTTCATGTAACTAATACAAACGCTCTATCCTTTCATTTCTAAAGCAAAACATGCAGCCATTCTGGGTCACTTGGATATTAAGTTCTTAAGAAATGGAAAAGCATGCCGAAACCGGTTTGGCTCAGTGGATGGAGCGTCGGCCTGCGGACTCAAGGGTCCCAGGTTCGATTCCGGTCAAGGGCGTGTACCTTGGTTGCGGGCGCATCCCCAGTAGGGGGTGTGCAAGAGGCAACTGATCAATGTTTCTCTCTCATCAATGTTTCTAACTCTCTATCCCTCTCTCTTCCTCTCTGTAAAAAATCAATAAAATATATTTTTTTAAAAAAAGAAAGAAATGGAAAAGCATATTGTTAAATGATTCACAATCATCTTCATTCAAGGTTTCCTGCAATAGGACTGAGAGGGGCTTGGCCAGCTCTTTCTGTCCCTAACTTAAGGTGCCTAATGCACAAAGATGCTAAATAAGTCGCTCAGAGACGCCCCTGAGTCACTGCCAGAGTCAATTGGATCCTTATCTGGTTTTGAGCCCATTAATTCAGGCTGTGTTGAAAACAGGTTCAACCTCAAGATTTCTCTCTGCAAATATAAGATATCAAAAATGGAGGCGGGGGGGTGGTGGTGTGTGAAGTTCCTCTTTATGGAAAATTTGATTCCTCAAGACCATCTAGATGACATTATTTTAGACTCTAATGGTCCCATGTTACTAAGCAGGGCCATGACCCCATGCCCTCACACTACACTGAGGAATTTTATTTTTAAAAAATTAAACTTATTGATTTATTTATAGTAGGGATGTTGTTGATAATTTTTTTTTTAATGAGAATCCATACAGGAAACGTCTCTTTGATTCCAGTACAGTCATGCTTCACTAGCTTTTTTAGTGAAACATGTAACTCAAGGTTAGAAACCAAAAGTCCTAACAGGGCTGAGCAGATGACTTAAAGGAGGGAAGTGCTCCAAGGAGGAAGCTGGAGAGTGAGCAAATGTCCCTATTTACAGGGTCACTCTCACCATGGCGTTACATAATCTGCAGAGCACAGTGCAAGGTGAACTGTGGGCCCTTGTTCAAAAAGCAGGAAACATGAAACATGAAATAAAATATAAAACATCTGCTTCTGTGGTCTTTCATCCTGTGATGGGGTTTTTATTTGCCATTTAATGTCATGCGCCCTCAGGCACAAGGATCCTGGGGTCAAGTGCAGACCCTCACAACCCTCACTGGCACCCAGAGGTCCTGGCCTGCAATCTGGTGCACAAGTGACCCACCAGCTGATGGGGTTCCAGGTGCAGAACTGAAACTGTGTCCCGACTAGAGGTAAGGAAGCTAAGCCAGGCATCTCCCCATCTCTCGGGCCACTGTTCCAACCCACAGCAGCTAGGCAACCCCCACGGGGTTGTAGCCTCCACAGGGGGATGTGCTTGGATTGAGGGTGGTGCAAGTTCTTGCCCCACCAAGGCAGCCGCTGAACATGAGTGGCACTGCCAGCCCAGGCAGGGAAGATCTCGCCATGCGTTGCCTAGAGATGCTGTGGGGCAATGCTTGCCTGATCCTGACCCTCTCCATGCCTGTGCCCAAGCCCCAGCCAGGGACAGAGGGGGCAGTAGTCACTGAGTAGGGGCAGAAGCGGGGAAGTCAGACAGGGTCCAGGAAACCAGGGGGCAGGGGAGAGGACAAGTAGAGAACCATCCTGGGGAGGTGGCAAGAGGTGAGACCATGCATGAACCAAGCATTTAAGACCTAGCCTCTTGCCTCCTTGTCCCATCGAATCTCACTTCCAAAACACAAATTCAAAGACAACGTTATTAAGAATTGCAATGGGAACTGCAGAGCATTCAATCCCTAGCACAGGGCCCTTCTGAGGGAGGGGCCTCATGTGACTGTGCTGGTCACGTACCCATGAAGCCAGCCATGGCTTACTCAGTTTTAGCCAATTCCTGCCGCTCAGGAATGTAGGCTGAGTGCGGGTAGGCTTTCCAGTTTCTCAGGAAAAAGCAGAAGCACAGGTTTTTGTGTGAAATTTGATTTTTAAACATTGGCAACAAATAATTTATTGTTATTATTTTTACAAAAACACCACAAATAGAAAAAAAAAAAGTCTGTAGTCTCAATTTGCTCAGAGGCCACGGTTTGCAAGCCCTGATGCAATGATCATGTTCCTCTCTTTGTATTTGCTGCCACGAAGCTCAGGGCCACATCTGGGGTCTGTGTTCTAAGCCCTGTGTTCACGGGCAGGGACCAAGATCTTTTTCATTTGTATTCCTAGCACCTAATATTGGCAAACAGTAGGTATTTAAGAAATATTTGATGAAATGAATGAATAAATCATGTTTTGAAAAAGGCAGAGCAAACTAAATAATATTGTTAATAATAGATACCAATAAAAAAAATAATAGCTACCATTTACCAAGTGCTTACCATGTGCCAGGAATGGCACTTCACATACATTATGTCGTTAAACCCCCACTAATAATGGCTAACACTATATGGTGCTTACTATGGGCTAGACACTGTTCAAAGGGCCTTATACAGCTATTTAGTCCTCACCACAGCTCAGTGGAATGGACACTATTATGATTCCCTCCATTTATAAATGAAGAAACTGAGGCACAGAGCAGTTATGTAATTGCTCCAAGTCACAGAGCTAATAAGTGGCAAATGCAGATAGTTGGTTTAGAATTCATGCTCTAAACTGCTACCCTGTTCTGCCACATTTATTATTCCCCTCAATAAGGACGAGAAAACTGAGGCTTTGTAACTTGCTAGAGGTCACTTAGTAAATAAAGCAAAAAATAAAAAACAAACTTGGATAATGAGCTTTTTTCCCCCTTGAGGTGGCAGCTCATGCTTGACATAGGATGTCATCAGAGCTCGGCCTGCATGGCTCAGTGGTTGAGTGTCAACCTATGAACCAGGAGGTCACGGTTCAATTTCCGGTCAGGTCACATGCCTGGGTTGTGGGCTCGATCCTCAGTGTGGGGCATGCAGGAGGCAGCTGATCCATGATTCTCTCTCATAACTGATGTTTCTATCTCTCTCTCCCTCTTCCTTCCTCTCTGGTATCAATAAAAAACATGTATATATAAAAAGATGTCATCAGAGTCATCTACCAGACCCTATAGGAAGTACAGCACACTACTAAAAGCTGACAGAGACAACAAAAAACAAGAGGAAATAAATACACGCAGAGACACAGGAACATTCCTGAATGCCCCCTGCCTGCTTGCACCTACCTTTCCAGGGAACTGCTGAATGACCTGGGGAATGTAGCTTATTTCTGATGGTTTCTTCTGTAGAGACACTACCACAAAGAGTTCAAACAGCTGCTGCTCCTGTAATTCAATGAGGTCGCGCTCTAAGGTCTGGTAGTGGGGGTTCCTCTTGGAAGACTGCTGCAGCTGTGCTAAGCGCTTGTGGCGATCTGCAACGACAGCACGGAGCCTTGTTTTCCTTGGAAGCCAGCTTCCCTCTAGCACCCAGAGGTCGCAACCCATTCAGGACTAATCTTCACTCAGCTACAGCTGAACGAATGTTGACTCACCAACGTCTGCCACACAGACATACCTGTTAGGGCTATGACAGGCGTGAGGGTCAAGTACAGATTCTCACAAGCACTTGGGGGCCCTGTGTTGGGACTGATGCTCCATGTCCCAACCGATACTCTTATGTCCCAACACATAATCTACCATATTTTCCGGCGTATAAGATGACTTTTTTAAAAATATATTTTATTGATTTTTTACAGAGAGGAAGGGAGAGAGATAGAGTGTTAGAAACATTGATGAGAGAGAAACATCGATCAGCTGCCTCCTATACACCCCCCGCTGGGGATGTGCCCGCAACCAAGGTACATGCCCTTGACCGGAATCAAACCTGGGACCCTTGAGTCCGCAGGCTGATGCTCTATCCACTGAGCCAAACTGGTTTCGGCATAAGACGACTTTTTAACCCAGGAAAATCTTCTATACGCCCAGTCGTCTTATACGCTGGAAAGGACGGTATGTTATCCCATCTTTCATGGCCTAACACCAGGACATACAGAACATGTCAGGCAAAAGCACTGGCCTGACAAAAGATGTCACTATTGGGACCATGAAATCATGGGGGGTAGAGAGGAAGATGATATGATAAAACAACTGAGTCCTACAGAGGGTAAATACATAAAGTTTGATAAAATTAAAACAAAAACTATTCTCCCGTGAAAGAAACTGTCCTTTTCCCTTCTCTCCTTGGCACATAGTTCTAATAATGGACATGCACTTCTTATCAATAAATGATCCTAGCCCAGCTGGCATGGCTCAGTTGAGTCGACCTATGAACTAGGAGGTCGAGGTTTGATTCCCGGTCAGGGCACATGACAGGGTTGCAGGCTCGATGCCCCATGTGGGGTGTGCAGGAGGCAGCCGATCAATGACTCTCTCTCATCATTGATGTTTCTATCTCTCTCTTTCTCTCCCTTCATCTCTGAAATAAATAAATATCAATAAATGATGCTAAATGCAAGAGAAAATAATTGAAGTAGAACACATCCATTCGCAGACTATTTCTCAAAAGAATAAAAACATACTACTTAAACAGTGCAAGCAATACCACTCAACACTGGCTTGCATTTATCCTTTATTCTCATTTATCTCTAATTCTGAACAATCTGAGATAGTGTCCCCCAGGGGGAAGGTAGTACCTGCAGAAGAAATAGTCCAAGTGGCTCAGAGACTTGCCTATGTGTCATTCTGCGCCAACGATGGAAAGACTCATCCTCTGACTAATCATTTTGATTTAAAAAAATATATATGATGCATTATGCCCCCAAAAGAGTTACACTATGGATTAAAAATACATCTAGGAGTGGCTTCCCAGAATTATCTAGTACATTTAGTGCTCTAGGAAAAAATTTTACTTATTCCAAAGGGTTCAGTTCAAGTCAAGAAAAATTTAGGTCCTGTTTCTCAGTATCAACAGCACTAAATTAGTCATCTGTACACATCCAGGCTGAACCTGATGCTGACTTAAGTTTCACCTTCAGGCTGCAGAATCAAACACCTGAACCAATTCAGGCCAGTGGAGGGAGCACCTGACTGTTAATCATAAGATCAGGGTATCAGACTTGGAATTGCCCTGCGCGCAACTTTGATTATTCATGTCTCCTATTTTCTCCATGTCTCGTTTGCCAATCAAACAGGAACTAACAAACTTCCTGTGAGAATCCATTAAATGAAGGGTATCAAGCACCATAAAGTAAAAGAACAAATATAGCAAAAACTGCATGGCATATTCTATAGTCTAACAAAAAATAAATGGCACAATAATCCTATGTAATAAAAGAGTAATATGCAAATTGACCATCGCTTCAACACACAAGATGGCTGCCCCCATGTGGTCAAAGATGGCTGCCCCCATGTGGATACAAGATGGCCACCACAAGACGGCCAGCAGGGGAGGGCAGTTGGGAGGGACCAGGCCTGCAAGGGAGGGCAGTTGAGGGTGATCAAGCCTGCAGGGAGGGCAGTTAGGGGTGACCAGGCTGGCAGAGGAGGGAAGTTGGGGGCGACTGGGCCTGCAGGGAAGGGCAGTTGGGGGGGACCCAGGCCTGCAGGGGAGGGCAGTTGGGGGGAGCAGACCTGCAGGGGATGGCAGTTAGGGGTGACCAGGCTGGCAGAGGAGGGAAGTTGGGGTGACCGGGCCTGCAGGGAAGGGCAGTTGGGGGGGACCCAGGCTTGCAGGGGAGGGCAGTTGGGGGACCAGGCCTGCAGGGGAGGGCAGTTAGGGGCAAAGAGGCTGGCAGGGGAGCAGTTAGGCATCAATCAGGCTGGCAGGTAGAAGTGGTTAGGGGCAATCAGGAAGGCAGGCAGGCGAGCAGTTGGGAGCCAGCAGTCCTGGATTGTAAGAGGGATGTCCGACTGCCCGTTTAGGCCCGATCCTACTGGGAGAATAGGGCCTAAACGGGCAGTCGGACATCCCTCGAGGGGTCCCCGATTGGAGAGGGTGCAGGCTGGGCTGAGGGACACACACCCCTGTACATGAATTTCATGCACCGGGCCTCTAGTTTGGAATATAAATGCCTATGAAGAAGAAAGAGATCAATGTTTTCTGTCTCAGTGTCAGAGATATCAACGTCACTTACTTACACTTGAGTGACTGTGAAAAATCTGATATTGAATGACAAGTATTTGTCTCAGGGGATGATTCACATACCCTATTTTGGCTGCTGGGAAATGTCTACACATTTGTCTGGACACGCAGCTCTGCCACTCCCCTAAGAACATTCCATCTTAGAACCATGAGGGTTTGCCTCACTCCACTCCGGGAGATGTTTAATGCTGTCAGACATCTGACAGTGTGCTGCTTAGTTTGCCAAATCTCAACAAGCTCTTATACTGAAGAAATCTCCTACAATATGACACTTCTTGTGGGAAAACATGCTTAATCACTCAGGCAGGTGCCACCCCACCTATGCCGTGATCATCACGAGAAAGGGAGCAGCCCATTGACTCACTCACTCTTTGGCAGATACTCGGCATCACTTTCGTTCCCACTGGTTTCACCTGAAAAGAGAGAAGCAGTTTCCATTTGTATTTGTCCAACGGTAGGAAGTCCACGAGGATGAAAACAACATGAAACCTCCACAGACCTGGGGGCTTGGAGTCAGGAAAGCTGAGCCTGTCTCCAACCACTTAGTTACATCAGGGCAGGACAGTCACAAAAAAATAAAAGGCCCAGAGGAGAAACGACTCTATTCCGTCTTCTTCCCACACCCTCCCTTCCTGATTCTAGAAATTAACAGTAGTTCAGACTAGTTTTAAGAAGTCTAGTTTGGAGTCTATTTCTACATCCATATCCTTATCTTTAAATTCTCAAATAAAGTATCCAAGGTTGAACACCAACCCGACTAAACAAAAATCTCAACACAGAACAAACTATGAATTTAAAATCACGGAAAATGTTGGGGCAAGTGGGATTACCAAATAAGTTTATGAAGTAATAATCTCTTTTTTGCGATACCTCTAAGCCAGTGGTTGGCAAACGGCGGCTCATGAGCCATATGGGGCTCGCAAGCCGTGGTTTGCTGCTCTGTTGACTAATGAGTTTGCCGACCATTGTCATATACTACCCTTTACCTCTTTGCACACAATTGCCACAATTGCCTAATCCTCACAGCTTCCAACTACATGGTAACATTTAGTCTAGTCCAGTGGTTGGCAAACTCATTAGTCAACAGAGCGGCAAACCACGGCTTGCGAGCCGCATGTGGCTCGCGAGTCGCGGTTTGCCGACCACTGCTCTAAGCTAACTCAGGGCCAAACTGAACTTTTCTACTTGAAATTCTGCTTTAAACTGCTCTTATTTTTCCCAAACAAATTTTAAGTTTCTTGAGAATAAGGGCTATCCTTTTACAAGAGAGTGTTTTACAAGTGAACAAAAAATTTCTAGGTTAAGTGAAAAGTTAGGGCAAAAATAAAATGTGAAGAAAGGGGAAAATTTTAAGTATATCAGGAAAAACAAGGCCCAGGGACATAAGAGATGTTACAGAAAAATTAGCTATTTAAATATTTGGTACCACATATGTTTGTAACTTCAAATTAACCACCATGACAAAAAGTATACTGGGGCTATAAACACTGTTCGGTATGAAGGAACAACCGCTGTCAGCTCCTGAGTCCTTAGCCGCAGGCACCTTCAGGGAGTCTAGGAAGTTTAAGGAAAGAAAGAAAAGCAAGGGAAAAGGGAGGAGAGGTAATATAACAGGAAAAGACCTTATAATACATTCACATCTACGGTTTTGTGACTTGCACTCTCGGACACTAAATGAAGGTTAAGGTTAAGGGGTTTATAAGCCACCAAGAAAATCTACGCAGAATCTAGAGGGATCAAAAAAGTACTAGGTTGTTCCTTTTTACATGTGACTTTAACACACAAAATTGTAATGACAGAATTGAAGAATGGCACTAAATCATTCTGTAATTCTGATAACTGAAACTTAAATGTTTAGGTTGGAATAGATTCAGTACAGCTTAGCATGTACTGACACAGTAGGTAAATATAATTATCTGGTCCTACTAGACATTGTTGATAAGCAGACAAATGCGTAAGAAGGAAAACAAAAATCTGAGAACAGTGACCATGGATGGAGCCAGGAGATCCTCAGGCCTGAGAAAAAAACCCCTGGCCTGCTGAAGAAGTTGGTCACAGAGACGGGTAAATGCATATTGTCTTTGAGCCACACAAACGAAAAACAGTTCTAAAGGGAAGGGTTACAACTTAAGGACTGCGTTTTTGTGTGTGTGTGCTAGAAGTTGGCAATTCAGGCTGTTGAATTTTTTTCCTTTTCAATAATGATGCAGTGAAAAAAGAATTTGTCTCTTCAAAAACTTGTTTTACAGCTGAATTTACTAAAATGCATAAAGCATTCGAATAAGACAGTGGTCGGCAAACTGCGGCTCGCGAGCCACATGCGGCTTTTTGGCCCCTTGAGTGTGGCTCTTCCACAAAATTCCACGTGCGGGCGCGCACGTACAGTGTGATTGAAACTTCGTGGCCCATGCGCAGAAGTCGGTTTTCGGCTCTCAAAAGAAATTTAAATCGTTGTACTGTTGGTATTTGGCTCTGTTGACTAATGAGTTTGCCGACCACTGGAATAAGAGATTGGTAATAACCTACTGAGGGTGCCATATCTAGAGAATATAGTTATCAATAGACTGCTGTTAATCTGGGGAAAAGATAATGTTCTTTTAGAATAAGTCCTGGTCCCAGTGTCCTGATATTGTACATAATTTGCAACTTACAATTTATGTCCTTGTCTACAACAGTGAGATTACTATCTGCCACAGAGGGCTGTTTAGAAAACTAATGATAATGTATTTGAAAGGATCCAGCATAATATCTAGCATCAGTTTTCACCTTCTGTATGTAGTTCTGGGTTATACAAATTAAAAGCCTTTGGCCATATCCTTAGTGAAGATAAGGAAACATGGAGAGGAGACAGTGAAACTGCTAAAAATCAAAGTTTATGAGAAAAATTGAGAGTAACGGTTGGTGACAGAAAAGGGTTAAGACCTTGTGGTTCCATGCTCCTTGATTTAAAACGACATTTCCTCCTCTGGCTCAGTTTCTTAGTCTGTACAATTAGGATAGTCCCTACCTCCTAATGTGGTCATATGTTACACACATGAGGTACAGTACGTAAAGAAACTATGGCTTCATCCAGTGATGTTAGCTATTATTAACAATAATCAGAAGTATTTCTTCTGCAGAAGACTGAAACGTCTTTTACTAATTGCTTTTGAGAATATAAAAACTGACATTTAAAATAGTGGCCAGTTGATTTTAATCATCGCAGAGTAAGAAGAAAGAGTCTTGAATTGTAACATGAAGAATTTCACTTTCAGATAGTAATTGTTAGACTGTAGAATAGATTTAAGGGAAATTTAAAAATTTTTGTCTTTGGAAGACTGCAAAAATATGAAACATACTCTTCTGGTATGACTTGGCTGTTGTTTTTGACTTATGAATCTCACATACAAAAACTACTAAATCCTGCCTATTCTTTGCAGACAACCAAGTTAAAGAATCTTGCATAAGTTTTAAAGAAAATTCTAATAATTCACTCTGGATGTTGAAAGCTTCTTAATTAGGACAATATAAGTTTTATCTAGGCATCTGAAGGATAAAACTATGGAACTTATAAGATGACTGACTACAAGTTGAGTACCACATACTTTCAGTCAATATATACATAATAATATTTTCATTTCTCCACTGAAAGAGTCTATACTGATAAATGATTATAAATGAAAGTAGGACTACAAAAGAATGATGCAATTTACCTATGAAAAAATTAATCTTGTTGGTTTATATGTATATATTTTTCATTTATTTAATTATCTATTTATTTACTTATTACTTGACAAAGAACTAAATAAGAGGAGCTTGAGGAAGAATAAGAAATAGTCCCTTATCCTAAATAAATTTTATATTTAAGTGGGATAGATAGGAAAGTAAACCAAAAATTATAATTCACATCAACCATTAAGTTATATGATTCTCTCCTCAGATGCTGATAGCTATGGACAGCTGGAACAATTCTTACCTTTAGAAGGAGTTACGTCTTTTCCAGTGTACGGATGTAACTTTACTCTCTTTTTCCCTCTCTTTGATTCAAATATGTCATCTATTCTCAATACAAGCTGAAAAGACCAGAAAAGTACAAGTTAAAACCAACACCAACAAGTTTGCAGCCTAGTATTAATTTGAGATGCTCATTGAGAAAAAGGTCCATTTTATAAATGAAACTTACATTTCTCAATTTTGAATCTAAAATTATCTTTTAAAAGATATATTTTTTTTATTGATTTCAGAGAGGAAGGGAGAGGGGGAAGAGAGAGATAGAAACATCAATGATGAGAGAGTCATTGACTGGCTGCCTCCTGCATGCCCCACACTGGGGATCGAGCCCGCAAACCCGGGCATGTGACCTTGACCAGAAACGAACCCAGGACCCTTCAGTCTGCAGGCCAACGCTCTATCTACTGAGCCAAATCGGCTAGGGCTAAAATGATCTTTACTAGGATAATACGTTGCTCTAAACAAAGTCCATGTTACATGGGTAAAAGAAGGGGGATCCTTTCCAGAAGAACCCAGCATAGGCTTTGGAGAGATTCCTTGTCATTCCATGTCATGACATGCAGGAAATCTAGGTACTGCACCTAATAGGGTGACCAAGCATTTACTATCAGACTCAAGTTTTTGCCTGCCCAGAGTAGGAAGTGGAATACTTATTCACTTGGAAGGCAGGGTGGGGCTCAGTTATTTTTGCTCCCAGGAATTTTTAGCAAAGAGAGGATAAATCATACATAGGAAGTTTTTGTCAAAGGGAATACTCTATCTCTTTGCTACTAAGAGCACTAATATTACAATTTATTTTAGAAACATATCATAAAATTAGGAGACTCTCAAATATGCTCGAGTATAATAACTATGCTCCATTTAATAAATATTATTCATTAGAATGATTTCTTTGCTGCTGGAAGGAGTGTGTGAAAGACAGAAAGAAAGAGACAGACATACACACAGACTGGGCTTAAAAAAAAAGGAAAGAGCCTGGCCAGTGTGGCTCAGTTATTGAGTGTCAACCTATGAACCAGGAGGTCACAGTTTGATTCCCTGTCAGGGCACATGCCTGGGTTGTGGGCTTGATCACCAGCAGGGGGCATGCAGGAGGCAGACAATCAATGATACTTTCTCGTCATTGATGTTTCTATCTCTCTCTTCCTCTCCCTTCCTCTCTAAAATCAATAAAGATATATTTTTTTAAAAAGAGGAAAGAATTAAAGATGATCAATTGCCACTTTAAAAAAGGAAGAACTGATTAGTTCTTTTCATGTATCTTTTTCTTAAAATTCCAAGCTTTTTCTTAACTATTAGTCCTGATTTAACATATTTAATGCTCAGAATTACAATTGTTAGGAACATTATAAAAAATGATAACCAACAAAATTGGAGAAAAACACTCTTGTTTTCTCTTTTGTCCTTGTTTCTTCAGCAATGTTGGCAATCCATAGGCAGTGAATGAGTCCAGAGCAAAAAATAACATGTGAGAAACATGTGCTTCCAATATGCAGATTATCCCCACATTTTTGGATGAGTTTGTTCTTTTAAAGATTTTTTGTAGCTGCCATGCAAGTGAAAAATTACCAATGTCCTTAAATATTAGCATTATGAAAAACAAATAAAAGAATCCAATGTAAAAGGTGCAGTTAGGGCTATGGAAAGACATATGAGAGCAAACATATATTTTTGGTTGCAAATGAACAAAACTAGTATAAATTTTTTAAAATTGAACTTATTGGAGTGACACAGGTCAACATGAGCATAACTACTATAAATATTAATGTGCATTTGAAAAATATACTCCAAAGTATACCCAACTATTATAAAGGAAAGGGAGCAATCTGCCCTAGAAAGATAAGGTAAAGTAATAAAAGTTAAAATGTGGTTATGAGCTAGGAAGAAGCGTCTACATTTATCTTCTAGTTGTAGGAAATACTGTAGAACAGTCTTCCTAAGAAATGATGGGAAACACACTGTTGTACACATGTGACACAAGCATTAGGGAATCTACTCTAGCAAACACGGGCTTCCACGGTAGGGTAAGAAAGGAAGGGTGGGGAAGAGGCATATGGACTAGATCAGTGATTTGCAAACTATGAAACCAGTTTCTCTTCCAGGGATAGCTCTAGTCATCAAAGGGGAAATAAATGAAAAAGGCTTTCGTGTGGAATATTTTTTCGTAAGATACTCCAAAAGCAATATTTGTATTGCAAATGGAACATACTAAAAGCATATAATTCAAGGAGGATCACAGGTAGAAATGCTAACAGTCTGTTCCTGCCTGATAATCAAGAGTTCCGCCTCCTCCCACCCCATAATTCTAAATAAACAAAGACCCTCCAAAACGTTTGGGAAATATTAGAGAAGGAAAAGTTGGATCCTACCACCTATAATCAGAAAGTGAACACACTTCAAGCAGTCAGGAGATCCACAGTACGGAAAGTAGAGGCATGAAGTCTAAAGCACTCAAATCTCCTTGGGTCTCATTAGACTCTACAGTCCATAATTCCTAAGTATTTGTTCATGCCATTCCAAAAACCACATCTTAAATGAAGTCTCTATTGTGTTTGTGTTCTGGCCCCTGGGAACACACAATGAGTTATTTCTGGGCCATGTGGGAAGCAGCTTCGTTCTGCCAGCGTGGTCTATCGAAGGGGGGAATTACAATTGTTAGGAACATTATAGGCCGCCGAAGGTTTTTAACCCTTCCTCATCATCCTCAGGAGAATACACAGCTAAAGATTTTTTTTTTCCACTGAGAAAGATCAGTTTAGTGCATTTTAGAAACTGTGTCTTTAACTTTTCACATATTAAAGAGGGAGGGGCAGGAAATAGATCAGAAGAATTAAAGTAATTATGGAACAGAGTATTTCCCAAGGAGCCAATCAGTTACTAAACCAAGAAACAGCTGTGACTTCTGTTAAATGTTAAAATCAGGTACAAAAACTGTGCTAAACGAGTGGGATTAAGGAAAGGAGTACTATTTAAATGATTGGATTTTTTCATTTCTTAACAGTAATCCTGAAGACATTCTGAATTACAGAAGAACAAAGTATCATAAAGAGTTTGAAAATATTTTCATGTAATTTCTTAAGTATCCCTCCTAATATATATATATTTGTCTACAAATAATCCCAATTTCTTCATTTTGATTCCAATGGCTCTGGTTGAGATGACTACAGACTTACTGACTTTTCTCCTTGAGAAGGAAGTAATTTATTTAATATAATTGCTGAAAATTTCTATTCCCAAGTAATAGACAAGTTTCTTTTTTTCTTCCTCTGAATGGAAATATCTGTCCCAAATTTAACGGCATGTACTTTGTAATTACTGAAAATCTAAACTTGCAGACAAAACTGAATTTACTTTGGCAATAATGTGAGTGAGAAGACCGAAGACAGCTTAATAAAATGTTCTTATATCCGATATTCTGGTGCTTCCCTGACCCAGGCAGTTGACTGCAATGAGAACTAAGGTAGCTGAAGTGAAGCCCTCCATCTAAAGTCAATTTTCCAAAACCATCAAGAAACCTTGGCAAAAGCCATGCATTTTTTCTGCATGAGCAAAAACCTAAAGTGAAGGCTGCTTTCCAAATCTCCTAATTCCAGTAGGTCAGGTCTAACCCATTATTTATATCCATCTAAAGTTTAATTATTCTCATTTTATGACAATAAATGCTGAAATAAGAGTCAAAGAAAGAAAATCCTTACCCTTGGAACATTTTTTCTTTTCCTGTTTGCAACTTCTCCAGCTCGGAAGAGCTTCCATTCAGTTAAAGTGACGGGCAAAGTGGTATCCTTTGTGAGCTTTGACCTTAAACAAGCTTGTGAGTTCTTCAGTTCCATGGTCTTCCGGTGAAGGAAGTGAGGTTTGGGAGGAAGCTAAAACAGGAGAAGTAGTGTGGTAAGGGTAAGATCACCTAGTTAATGCCTGTGTTCTAAAATTCAAAGCTACCCCGGAAAAATATTTGTCTTTTCTTTAAAATCATCTTATCTTCTACTACAATGTAATCAAATTTCCAGAAAACCATGGCTCAGAGTCCTCATTGACTCAAGGCAGCCTTTGCTTCCAGGAGTGGTGAAGGTTTTCAGGGACCAGACTTGCTGTGACTAATAGGGAGCTGTGGTAACTAGTGAACTGCAAAGTTCATGGCCTGTCTTTAAAGGTGCTTACATTCAATTTTTTTTGAAGTGCTAAACAACAAACAAACAACCCCTCCAACCAAAGAAAATAAAAAGCTGTATGCTACCCCAAAACAAAGAATAAAAAGCCATCATTACAAAACAACCCCATATTTTAATGCCTCTTAGTTTTGGCCCTAGTTAAACCATTTCAACCTTTTTCTAGGGATCAAGATGCAATGTTTTCTTATGTTAATTCTCTGGTTATACCTTGGGTGTTTTGAAGGCACTTCTAGGGGGTGGAAGCTTCCATGCTGAAGGGGATCTCCACATGGGAAAAGACTGCAATGGGATATCTTCATATGGATTTTCTTTGGTGGGATCTTGAAAAATAACAACAAAAAAATAAGTTTAGAGGAACATAACTAAATGAAAACAAAGTGACTATAGCTAGGAAAAGAAATGTTTAAAAAAAAGTATGCTCAGCTTTCTATTCCCCGTTGCTGGAGGGAGGGAGGTCTCAAAATTAATGGCCCTTTAAGCTTATAAACTACTCAGGTGTCCAACCAAGCTAAAAATATTCTCAAAATACGGTACTATAAACATCTACTTCTGAAATGAGCAGTCCACTACACTAGTTGTACACTCCATTAAAGAATAAAAGAATTTACACAACAAAGGTTTCCTTATTAAAAAGAAAAATCTAGAGCAAGATATGCTTGATTGTAAAAGAAAACACCATCCTATAGTTAAGGGCTCCACGAAATACATACTCATTCAATTGAATTGCAAAGGTTGTGGACACCTACATATGATATCCTCATAGATATTGTCCTCAGACTGTGTGTAATAAAGTGCTGAGCCAGAATTTCTTCCAAGTTCTTCATGCATCTTCTGTGTGTTCCGATTTCGGAAGTGCTGAATGTCTTCAAATTCAAAGGATTTCCTTAAGAAAGGAGATATATGTTCAAGTTGTATCTTTTAAAACTCTAGTCTTTTTTAAATTGGTATGACAGACAAAAATCGATAAGTAAAAGACTTATGTGCAAAATTACAAAGTGTTTTATCAGATATCTAAGAGTAAACTAGGCTAATGCCCTATATGCACAATGAGAAAATTGGAGGCTTTTAGCCGATTTCTATTCATGTTCTTCATTGGGTACCTTTCTTAAATTCATTCTCTAATAAAAAGGGAGACTAGGGCCAGCATGCTCTAAATGAAGTAGAAGAATGTACCTGCTTCCCTACACATGCTTGAAGACAGAAAATGGAAGTTTTTCTGATGCTCCTATGTCAGTAGATTGTGTTAGCTATTAGGCATGCTTCTACTATTTCCTCGTGTACGTATTTTCCCCTTGGGTTAATCAACATCTGTATAATCAAATTAGGGGAATGGAAACTGTTTGATAAAAAAAAAAAAGAAACTCCAGAGTCCAGTAAGGAAAATACTTACAAATCATTACCTATTGAATGAAAACATACCTTTTAGATCTCCCTCTGATTTTCCCCCCATATTTCTTTGGTTCAGGTTCCTGAGAAGAGGCCAAATAAGACTCTGCACAAGAATTATTTTCACAGTGTTTTCTGTCACAGTTTCTTTCTTTACATGGCATAACACCAGATTCAGACAAATATCTGAATGTCCTACGAGGTTTTGGCAAAGGATTTATAGAAGGTCCACATTCTTGTCCTTCCGGTTCAGAATAGATATTTTCCAAGCTCTTGGTTACTCCACAGGAACTCTCCAGAACTCTGAAATTCAGTTCCTTTTCTGAAGAGACACAATGTTCTAGAGCCAAATTGAGGACTTTATCTGGGGGAAGTGCCTCGATTTTCTTCCACAGTATCTGTGAGGTATAGAAATTTCCTGGAGGTAATGAAGTCTCTGGATCCAAAGCAACTTCTTTCCAGCTTTCAATTTGTTTGACCCGGGAACATACCCAGTTGGATTCTGATTCACTTTTAAAGAAGTGAGTATCGTTACATTCATGTTTCTCACTTTCATCCGCACTTTGATCCCGGCTTTTGGCATCTTCATTAATATCTAGACCAACGTTTTGAGAGTTGGTTACATCCAACTTTTTGCTCTTTCCCTCAGCAACACGATTCTTCTTAAGAAGAATCTCCTGGTGACAGTTATTATATCTCATTCCAAAGTCCTTTCGGTGCCACTTATCTGGATTAGATATACCATTAGTCCGTCCTTCCCACTGAGAAATTTTTTGTTTGATGTTTTTGCAGTGGCTTCTTGACAGTGTCTGAACAGCAGAACGAGAAAAACCAACATCCATGTTCCCAGTTGGGTGCATACCAAAGTGATGAATTTTACTGAGGTTCCATTACATGTAACTGGGAAATTCTGTGTTCTTTATCCTGTCAGTTAGAATCCAAATAATTCCAGTATTTTTTTTTCATCTTTAACTTGGAAATTTCTTTATAAAAATGTTTTAATCATTGAACCTTGTTGAAAATGGCTATAACTTTATTTTGAATAATCCTGTTAAAATAAGAAAAGAATATGTTAATGGTTTTATAATTTTTTAAAAATATATTTTTATTGAATTCAGAGTGGAAGGGAGAGGGAGAGAGAGACAGAAGCATCAGTGATGAGAGAAAATCATGGATCGACTGCCTCCCGAATGCCCCCCAACTGGAGATCAAGCCCACAACCTGGGCACCTGCCCTGACTGGGAATCAACTGTGACCTCCTGGCTCATAGGTCTACACTCAACCACTGAGCCACACCGGCTGGGCTATAATATTTTAAACATCACTAAACATTGCCCACCTATCTCTAAGTATTTCATTTATATTGAGTCTATAAAATCATACCTGTTGTTCATTAAGTAATTCAACTCCATAAAGGCATACCTAAAATATTAGTTGTAGCATTTCTCAAATTGTCAGTTTTAATGTTCTGCCATATTTAATTTCCTAAAGTTTGGCAGAATGAGATTTTGTGAGAGATTATATATATTAGTATGCAATATTATTTTATAATAAATCAGCTCTTTACAAAACCTTTTCTTAATGAAACAAGAAGCTACAGAGTATTATAAAAAGCATACAGACACAGAAATACATCTCGAATCACCAAAGGTTTATGTATATATCCAAAGGAAGAACCAGCTATTCTAGAAAAACACCAATAGCTAATTTCTTCCTCCTATCCTATTTTGAGAAATAATATTAGCCCATAACATACCCTATTTCAACATTTTTATTAACAGCAGAGGATCCAATACACACAGTGCTAAAGACAATCCATGGTACCATTAACTAACTCTTGCTTTAAAATGTAATAACCTATTATGTCACTGACAGAAATTTCCACATCTCTGTCACCACACCCTTGACCCAAATCAGCAAAAATACTTACAGTTATTAACATATTCCTTCCTTTCACATAGAGGCTTCACTCATAGAAGCCCATAAACTGTTTCCTCAAATACAAAATTTGGCAGAGAATTTTTCCTATCAACTGAGTAAAGACCTGAGCTCAAGTTCTACTGCATGTGGGTTATAAATAGAAACTGATTCAAAGCTTCCTGAGGCAGGGGTCATCCTTCCTTGAGCTTTGTCTGTGTGGCCTTGATTAACAGGCAGGAAAATATCTTGGCCCAGCTCTGTCAGTGTAGCTGACCCAAACTGATACACACACAATGCACACTCAAAATGTATTCTAGGCAGAGCAGGACTTGCATCAGCTTTCATTTCAATTGTTCCTGTGGGTTTGTAGGAAAACCAGCTTTGTCAGCAAATAAATTTTGATGAGGGCCTGATGCAAAGAAAATCATTCTAAAAAACCCTCCTGTAAAAATTGCAAGACAGGGACACAGCAGACAATTATTGTCCCAAAGCCCCATCCCAAATACCATCACATTGGGGATTAGGGCTTAAGCATATGATTTTGGGAGGAATACAAAAATTCAGTGTGAAATATCATTTGGTTAGTTATGGGAATAACTCAGAGGGTCACAAAGCTGTGGCAAATAGAACCTGTAAGAGTACCCGTCGGAATCAGTGAATAGCAAAGAAGAGTTATAATCATTTGGAAGTTTTTAAAATAATGTGCATAACCAACCTTGTAACATAATCACAAAGTTAGCATATTCAGAGTCTTTGGCTTATGCCTCAAAATTTTGAATATAATCTGCATTAAATCAACTATTATTTTTCATTAAAAACAATTCCCATGACAGATCTCAACAAAGTTATAGAACTGTTAAAAAATTCAATTTTTTGGAAGAATAGTATTTCTTGCTTTGCAATTAGGTACAATAGCTGCTTGACAAGTTTATATTGTCTATTATTGGTAATATTAGTTGTTTTTTTTTAAAGTTTCTTTGCTATTTGGGGAATCACTTTTAGTTACCTGTAAGGCTGTTTCTTCTGATAGGACTGAGATAAAAGACTGATATCCTGTATGTGCTTGCTTTGAAGATTTGTTATTCAAGAAACAGACAACAAGATAATAGAAGTTTAAAAGATAGAATTTAAATTAGACATTTGCTCTTTTTTCTCTTCTGCTTTGTTCCTTTATCATTTGCTTTAAAATAATTTTATCTAAATTCAATGAGGAATTTCATTCAAGATTTATTCCTGTGGGTTTTATTAAAATGTTTATCCAGAGGCTTTACAAATGACTTACTATAGTAATATTTTAATTAAATATTTAATTAAATATACTTAATAAAAAAGCAAATAATGTGAGTTCAAATTTCTACCCATCTTCCTGAGCAGATTTTATTATTTTCAATTTTTCTCTGACGCATCTTAGCATCCTCTTCTGTAAAAAGTACATTTTGAGACTTGGGTTTATTTTAGGTCTTTTAAGACAGCATCACAGAGGCATGTACTTCTATGGGCTATTAATGCTACTTCTCTTTTCATTTTCATCCCTGAGTATCTTCTTTTTCTAAGTGTACTTAGCAAGAATGACTCCAGAATATTAAGATTCTGGGGATCATGGAAAAAGTATACAGAAATATTTAAGGAGAATTCAAAATTGAAAGACAATTACAGGATTATTAGCAGGTGTAATGGGAGCACACAGGAGTGAACTCTGGGTAAAGGGCTAAGGAAGGTTTCACAGAAAACTTTGAACTGGCCTTGAAAGTACACTGTGTGTTCCTGAAGTAATTAATAGTAGCTATCATTTATTGATCAGGTTTTATATGCCTGGAACTGTCTTAAACACTTTATTTACATAATTTCATATTTAACCCTCAACAACCTCATAGAATAAATACCTCTGTCTCTGTGGCAGTGAGTGCTAAGAGATGTATCAGCTACTTAACCTCTTTGTGCCTTGTTTCTTCCTCTTCAAATTGAGAATAACAATAGTATTCACCTCATGGGCTATTACAGGTATTAGATGGGTTAATATTGGTAAAGTGAGTAGAACAACACCTGGCTCATAGTGATTGCTCAGTAAGCATTATCACATCCAGAGAACCTCTTGGCAGGGAATGGGGCGAGCCGTAATGATCAAGATTGATCAGAATCTTGGCATATGGTGGAAAGAGTGCTATCTACTGGATATTTAAAATGGTGATGGATTTGCATAGGTGATTTCAAGAGCTCTAGTCTGCAGATGACTGCCTTTTGGGGTGAAATAGGATGGAACACCTCACTGCTGTAGAGTATCTGCACCTGACTCAAGTCTCAGAGAGATGGGAGCCAAGGAATATTCAAACAAATGCTCATTATATAGATAAGAATCGTTTTATAGATAAGGAAGCAGGCTAAGAAGGATTAAGTAATTTGACTACAGTTACACAGCCAAGAAACAAGTCTGGTGGTATTTGAACTCTGTGTAACTCTAATCTAGTTTTAAACTACTAGCTGATGCAAATTATTTGGTGTTGGAATGTAACATGTCAGCAAGACAAGTTGCAGGAGTCAAAATTGGAATCAGAGGGTGTTCCAGCTAGTAATATGTTTATTTATTTATTTATTATTATTTTTCCTTTTTTTTTTTTTTTAGTAATCTAGTTTAGAGACAATCTAGGTATGCCTACTATAAATGGTACCATATCCAGAAGCACTAGTCCTAAGAGGCCGTATGGGCCACTGGTGAAACAGGCCTTAAATAAAGTACAAAAGCAACTAACTTCCCAAACAAACTTCTTATATTACTAAGTGAACCAAGTTTATATCAGAATTTGTAGGAAAATCCATAATCCCTAGGAATGTGGCAGCAGACTCTTCAGCAGAGACCAATGTAGACTTGGAAATTAGATTCACAGAGTGCTTCGGGTACTAAAAATTCTCATCTGATTTCTATATTGAATACAGGGACCAAGCTCCTAGCAACTCATGCCTTGTCATACATGTCTCCTTTATAAACCTAGACATTTCTTTGGGATGCACATTTGATTTTTTATGTGAAAGGTATGAAAATGTTCCATTAATAGATAAGACAGAGATGTAGCAAAACAGATATAAAATCTTATTATTCTGACCCTAGCTGGTTAGGTTCAGGAGGCAACCAATTTTTCTCTCTCTGTCTCCTCCACTCCCTTCCACTCTCTCTAAAAATTAATGAAAAAATTAATTTTGGGGTGAGAATTAACAACAACAAAAATCTTATTGTTCTGGCCAAAGAGGAAAAGAACCGTTTAGTTTGCACAGTGGGCACTCTTACAGTCAAATTTAGATAATGAATATCTAGTTGATCTATCAGATGATAATCCACATTGTTCAAATCTCTAAAATTCTGCTGATTGTTCAAGCCGGAAGTCAGCTGGTGTCTAAATCACCTGCTTTCGGCTAAATATTCCGCCTTAGCTATGGTTTCACTTGTCATGGTTTCAGTTACTTACAGTCAACTGCCATCTGAAAATATGCAATGGAAAATTCCAGAAATAAACAAGTCAAACGTTTAAAATTGCAAACTGTTCTGAGAGGTGTGATGAAATCTCATGCCATCCCTTTCTGTCCTGCCTGTGACATGATTTATCCCTTCATCTAGCATATCCATACTGTTTACACCACCCACCTGTTAGTCATGCAGTAGCCCTCTCAGTTACCAGATCAATTGTGGTATCCCAGTGCTTGTGCTCAAGTAATCCTTATGTTACTTAATAATGGCCCTAAAGCACAAGAGTGATGCTGGCAATTTAGATATGCTGAAGAGAATACATGAAGTGCTTCCTTTGTGTGAAAAGGCGAAAGTTCTCGACTTCAAAAGGAAAGAACAAAAATCATATGCTGCAGTTGCTAAGATCTCCAGCAAGAATGAATCTTCTACCATGAAATTGTGAAGAAGGGAAAGAAATTTGTACTACTTTTGCTGTCGCATCTCAAACTGCAAAAAATATGGCCACAGTGCACAATTAGTTCCTAAGATGGAAAAGGCATTCAATTTGTGGATGAAAACATGACATCTTCGTGGCTCGATGCCCCCCTACCCCTTCAGACACATCATCGGGTCAATAGCAGCCTTAACACTATGTCAGAATGCCTATGTCATTCACCTCACTTCATCTCATCAGGTAGATATTGTATCATCTCACTCAATGCAAGATGGGTGAGTATAGTACAATAGGTATTTTGAGAGAGAAAGATCACGTGCACATACTGCTATTACTAGTATCTACACTAATAAAAGAGTAACATGCTAATGGACCATAACACCCACCAGCCAATCAGGAGTGAGTATTCAAATTAACCCAACAAAGATGGTGGGTTAATTTGCATATGCAGGAGCCGAGTGCCCAGGGGTGGGGCGGGAAGCAGGCGTTCCACACCACCCCAGCTGCTCCGGGCCTCTGGGCAGCGTGGGAAGGCGGAAAGGCGGCTCCGGGCTGCAGCGGAAAGGCAGCTCCCACCAGAGCGAAGGCAGTGCTGGCAGCCAGGGCAAGGAAGGCCCATTCTTGCACGAATCTTCGTGCATTGGGCCTCTAGTATTACTATAATTGTTCTATTTTATTATTGGTTATTGTTGTTAGTTTCTTACTGTGCCTCATTTATAAGTTGAACTTTATTATAGGTATGTATGTATAGGAAAAAAAACATAGTATCCGCAGGGTTTGGTACTATCCACAGTTTTAGGCGTCCATTGTGGGGCTTGGAACATAACTCCCACCGATTAGGGGGGATTATTGTATTAGACAATGTTTGTGAAGGGAATGCAAACTAATTTTCTTATAATAGAACCCCTGTTATATATAACATATATGCTCATTAGTACTATTAAAGCACATCCTTGGACTGAAACATAATCACTTCACTACATAAGACTAGTTTAATCCAGCTAGCCTATAAAGTAATGTTTTACCAAATACTAATATTTTAAAGATATTCAACTAAATTTAACTAAGAAAAATAAATTTAGAAAGGTACTTTCAAAAAGTGAAAATTACAACCCCAAAGTTTAAAAAAATTATTTTCCAAATAATCAAATGATATGGTCCATTATCCACATCACTGCTCCTCTGCCATAAATAAGGCTATAATTTAACAATCGAGTATTTAATGTTATCTAATGCTGTGACTGAGGTCAACTCAGTCCTCTCAAGCAAGTTCAGCTCTTACATATTTCTGATCAGCCACAGAACCTAACCACTACTATTCAAATATTATCAGCAAATAAAATGTAAAGAGAAAAAAACCCAGGAGTTGCAGAAGAGGTATGTTTGCATAGTTATGTGACATTTTAAATGATGATAATTATTATTTATTAAATGTTTGCATGTGCCAAGAACTGTGCTTAGTTAGAACCTACTTTCATTATTCACTTAATTCTCATTTTGTGAATGAGGAAGCGGAGGCTGAACTGGTTTAAGATACTCAAGGTAATACAAACTTAGTTCCGCTTCCCTCCAAAGCTTGTGCTTTTAACCACTAGGTATTACTACTTGCTTGTAGGTAGACATAACAATAATATCAGCTAATATAACAGGATGTCAACTGCAACTTTTCCTGTCCTCTCTGAGTTTCAGCAGGGGCCTCAAAGGCCAAAAATCAAAACAATAGGAGTCAAGTACTTTCATATTCTAAAGAGAAGTGCAAGGATTACAAAGTGGGGTAGCATCAAACTGGCTCTGCTGGCATCGGTTCGTTACCTGTGTCAAGACTATATGAGAATTACAATTTGTTAATTGTAAGAATTACAAGAGACTATAGAGAGGACTTCTTTAAAGAAACTAGGTGGTGCCGAAACCGGTTTGGCTCAGTGGATAGAGCGTCGGTCTGCGGACTGAAAGGTCCCAGGTTCGATTCCGGTCAAGGGCATGTACATTGGTTGCGGGCACATCCCCGGTGGGGGGTATGCAGGAGGCAGGTGGTCGATGTTTCTCTCTCATCGATGTCTCTAGCTCTCTATCCTTCTCCCTTCCTCTCTGTGGAAAATCAATAAAATATATATAAATTAAAAAAAAGAAACTAGGTGGTGTGTGTGTGTATGAGTGTGTGTGTGTGTGTGTGTGTGTGTGTGTGTGTGTGTGTGTCTCCCAAGGGAAAATGAGGAGGTACTTCCTGCCCACCTCAAACCGAGAGACTGAAAGATAACCAGAGTGCTGAGCATGTGTCCTGAAGTAGGAGGGACATGGGGACTGATGACTCCCAGCTGTGGGGATAAAAAGAGCTGACTCAGAGCTAAATTTTAAAGACTGCTTAAGTATGACAGTCCGATTAAATGTTTCAGCAAAAGAGGAGGTTTTACAAAATGCTACAATGTGGGAAATTACATGTAAAATTAATGTTAAAAACAACTGTTTAAAAACAATTTTATTATATTAATGCAATGTTAGTAACTATATAATTAAAACTTACCTTTTATTGAGGTATAATTGACATATAACATTTATATTAGTTCCAGGTCTACAACATAATGATTCAATATTTGTATGGCATTGTGAAATGGTCACCACAATAAATCTAGTTAAACATCTGTTAACATACATAGTTACAAATTTTTTTCCTTTTTTTTCTTGTCATGAGGATTTATAAGATTTAATCTCATCAGCTTTCAAATATGCAATACAGTATTATCAGCCATAGTCACCATGCTTTACATTATATCCCATGATTTATTTATTTTATAGCTAGAAGTTTGTGCCTTTTGACCTCCTTCACCCATTTTGCCACTGCCCTCCTCCCCCCCTCCCCACACCTACCCCCACCTATCCCACCCACCCCTGGCAACCACCAATCTGTTCTCTATATCTATGACCTTGTTTTTTTCTTTATATTTTAGATTCTACATATAAGTGAGATCATATGGTATTTGTCTTTTTTGTCTGACTTATTCACTTTGCATAATGCCCTTGAGGTCCACCTATGCTGTCACAAGTGGCAAGATAGATAGATAGATAGATAGATAGATCTTGCATTTCCTATGCATTCATCTATCTATGGATGCTTAGGTTGTTTCTATATCCTGGCTATTATAAATAATGCTGTAATGAACAATGGAGTGCAAATATCTTTTCGAATTAGTGCTTTTGTTTTGGATAAACATCTGAAAGTGGAACTGCCAGACCATATGGTAGTTCTATTTTTAATATTTTGAGGAACCTCCATACTATTTTCCATAGTGGCTGCACCAATCTATATTCCCACCAACAGTACACAAAGGTTCTCTTTTTTCCACATCCTTGCTAACACTTACTATTTCTTTTCTTTTTGACAACAGTCATTCTAACAAGTATTGTGGTTTTGATTTACATTTTCCTTATGACTGGTGAGGTAGAACATCTTTTCATGTGCCTGTTGGCCACCTGAATGCCTTCTAGATGAAGTTCATCTTAATCTTTTAATTTAATTATGCTTTTTAAACCCCCCTCTAAAGGAAGAAATAACTGACCCAACTCAGAATTTTTCAGCTTCCCAAATAGCTTTGAATAACTTTAAAGTAACCTAGTTTTCAAATCACAAACTCAGACTTGGCTAAATTCTCCTTAGGAAAACATTAGGGTGGTGGGGGTGGAAAGGCAACAAAATTCTTACTTCCTAGAGTGTTCAAAGGTTAAAAAATTTTTCCAGAAACTAAAAAGAAGCAATTTTTTAAAAGCTTTAAAAGTCATAAAGTAATACATTTTATAAATTTGGAAAAGAAAGAAAACTAGGAAAAATATTTATGTCTACCATGTTCAGCATAATCACTGGTATATTTTGGTATATTTCCTTCCTGTCTTAGTTCATAAGCATATTTTTACACAGCTGCAATTATAGTGTATATGTAATTGTATCCGGCTTTCTTTTTACTGTTATATAAAAAGATGCACTTTTCAAGGATTTAAAACTAGAGACATAGCAGGCTCTCCTAAATACATACATTCATATCCAATCTATAGTGTAACTTCCTATCTCATTCTAAAGCTAAAAAGCCAGAAGACAGATTTCTCAAGTTTTCAAATCACATCTTGAAATTATACATTCATTGGCTATTTTATCTCACTTGACAATATAAAAGCAACAGAAAATAAAACTGCATTTACATAGTTATTAAATAGCCTCTCAAATTACTACTTAAAATAAAACACATGAAGAATTAGGCCTGCAATGTTTTTACCCTCAGGCCCAACAATATCATTAAGAAATAATCCAAGTTATTATTAAGATGAAAATTGTTACGTCTGGTCCTCTGGACAACAGCCTAAAGCTGTGGTCGGCAAACTGCAGCTCGCGAGCCACATGCGGCTCTTTGGCCCCTTGAGTGTGGCTCTTCCACAAAATACCACGGCCTGGGCGAGTCTATTTTGAAGAAGTGGCGTTAGAAGAAGTTTAAGTTTAAAAAATTTGGCTCTCAAAAGAAATTTCAATCGTTGTCCTGTTGACATTTGACTCTGTTGACTAATGAGTTTGCTGACCACTGGCCTAAAGCCATTGGGTGGAAGAGGGTAAGGCAGGCATCCCAGCCTGAAGCTAAGGACCACAAGGGCCCAGAGCAGGGTGTCAGAGCACCAGAGCAGGAGTAAGGAGAGCATCTGTGTAAGAGGGATGCTGGTGTGGGCTGTCAGGACCCAAACAGGGTAAAGAGGGCAGCCCCATAGAGGGGCAGCCTGGCAAGGGATGTTAGTGCCTGAGCAGAATGAGGGGGCAGCCAGGCTGGTGCGGGTGGTCAGAGCCAGAGTGGGGTGAGGAGAGGATCCCTGTGGGAAGGGGCAGCCTGGCACACTGAACCGACAAGCAGACCTTCAGCTGGGTACCGATGTGTAATACACAAACTACTCAACCAAACCGAGCACCCTGGTTGAATATTATGCAAGGATTAAAAAGAAGGAGGTAGAGATTTGTGTGTAGATATGGAAAGATGTCCAAAATAAAAGTGAGGGGAAAGCAGAAGGAAAAAATATCAGCTTAATGTTGAAATTTTGTTATTAAAAAATATTGGAAATACCTGCCAAATGAGAATGCCTCTCAACCAGAAAAATTCTAGATTCACACAATCAGCTTAGCTCCTCATCTCTTAACTATCAGACAGTAAGTAGGTATAATTAGCTCTGAATAAAATATTTTACAACGTGGATACTCAGCAAGCCTCCTTTAATATATTGAATAACTTCTAATATTTTTCATTATATCCATGATATCCCGAGGGTGTTCTATGCATACCAAAGCTTAGAGATCCATAAAACAGTCATTCCAAAGAGCGCTCTAAGCCCTTGGAATAATGTGTTCACTCATGCCCAGCTTACTGTTTCTGCCAAAGACCAGTGGTCCCACTGCCCTGGACACACAGACAAAAGCTGGAGGATGCCTGCACTATCAGTTGTATTGCTTTGACTATTGTCTGCCTGCCTGCCTGTCTTCCGCCCTCTCCTTGAGTATGGAAAGGGTGCTTTTAGGAAATACTCAATAAAACACAGTGAAAGCCTTGGGGGGGGGGGGCAGGGGAGGGTACTATTATCAGCAGCTTCAAACAATGTTTAAAATAACTCCTACTCTAGCTGGTTTTCTCAGTGGTTAGAGCATCAGCCTGCGGACTGAAGGGTCATAGGTTGGATTTTGGTCAAGGGCGCGTATCTCTGTTGCAGGCTCTGTCCTGGCCCTGGTCCCTGGTTGGGGTGCCTGTGGGAGGGAACCAATCAATGTGTCTCTCTCACATCGATGTTTCTCTCTTTCTGTCTCTCCCCTTCCCTTCCATTCTCTCTAAGAAATCAATGGAAAAAATATCCTTTTGATAAGGAAAACAAAAAACAACAACAAAAAATAAAATAATTTCTCTCTGTTTTGTAATCAAAATTTCTATTTCATTACTTAAAATTATTTTTAAAAGTTTCAAAAATTCTGTAATTATGCACATACTATTGTGGTTAAATTTAAACAGCACAGAAAATCCTCCTTATTATCTTGGCACTATATTTAACAAACTAAAAGCATAGTGTAATTTATAATATCAGTGGTCTAATCAATTTAGACTGTGAAATCTGCACCATACTAAACAGGCATAGTATAAGCACTGTAGAAAAGTCCCAAATGGTACAGAACAGAGGCATGGTATCATTAAGAGGTGCAATTTTTCATTTTCAGTCGATTTATCATAAAAAATCATAAACATAACATCCATTCATTCTAGACAAATACTTTTTTCAAGAGATATGTAGCCATTTTCTCTTATGCCACTGACATGCAATTAACAATCATGAATCTTTTTCAATTTCCTATAAAGGGAGATAATTTCATATTCTTTTCTTTCTTTGAAAATATTTGAAAGGACTTATGCTATGTTTCTAAGAATCATTTTTAATTTTAAAGATTTTAAACTTTCATTTGCAACATTAATACTAATACATGGAGTCTGTCATTTTAGTCAGGTTTTACACATTTGATAAACCCATATTTCAAATAATCTTCATTAAAAGTCTTATACTTTTTCTCAAGCCACTATTTCCTCAACATTCCTATACTTCCAGATGCAGCTATTGGATATGGTTCTGTATTTTATTTTACCTCTGTGCTGTCTTCAAATTAAACAATAAATTTTAAGGGCAAATTGGTCTAGTTTGCATTTAAAGTACAATGATCGCCGAAACCGATTTGGCTCAGTGGATAGAGCCTCGATCTGCGGACTGAAAGGTCCCAGGTTCGATTCCAGTCAAGGGCACGTACATTGGTTGCAGGCACATCCCCAGTGGGGGGTGTGCAGGAGGCAGCTGGTGGATGTTTCTCTCTCATCGATGTTTCTAGCTCTCTATCCCTTGCCCTTCCTCTCTGTAAAACAAACAAAAAAAATCAATAAAATATATATAAAAATAAATAAATAAATAAATAAATAAAGTACAATGATCACTGAACTCTTAACAATATTGCACTTGATGAATGCATTTAAAGTTCAAAAATAAGCCTTGCTTAGATAGCATCTCACTATTTCTACCAACAGCAGATAAAATTTGGCTACATTTTGCTTGACCTTGACTTAGGTTAATATAAATTAACTGCATGATAATAACCATAGAATTATGATCATGCTCAAATGGCCCATCACTCTACCTCGCATAACCTTCCTCTTTTGTTCCATGGCACCCCTGACAGTGTAATAGGGACCAGGGAAGAGGATTTGCAGCAAATACTGTTGCAGAGCAGACGGTGTCATTTCCTCCCAGCAGGCCCTCTTGTCATCAGCCTTAATAGACTCTTATTTAATCAGAGTATCAGAGAATACAGATAAACATTTAAATACGACATTATGCTTCCTACTGCTAAGTAACCAATTCAAAAATATCCTAGACAGCTGGAGTGTTTTGTTTGTATTTTACTCCAATGGAAAAAGAGAAAAATGCACATTTCTTTGAAGTAGCAGCAAGAATAAAACACATGTACTCACACACACACATAGTTACCCCAATCTGTCCTAAATGTTAACATCCACACAGAAACAATCTACAAATATGCCATTTCTATGAATTTAAACTTCGAAGGAAAACTAATAATTTTCTTTTATGTCCTCGCTTGTAAACATTTATCACTGCTATGAAAACCATGAAAGTCAAATATCTAGCTTTAAAAAGTACAGCATAAATAATAATCTTTAACCAGTATAAATGAATCAGTACTGCCTGAATTGAATGCTAAAACTGCTATTTTCAGGCTGCCAACCAGGAATCTAAGATTTATAAGGAAAACAATATCTTGAATTTCCTCCTCAAAAATAGGAGGTGCAAAGAGAAATATCTGGGATAGCTAGAGGAGAAAAAGTCCTTTAAAATTCCTCTTATCTCACCATCATTTACTTCATCCTTCCATCAGATAACCTGCTACAATGCCCAGGAAGTAAAGAAAAACTTCATGTTTTCTTTTCCTTAGGATGAAAAGTATTCATTCACATCCGAGAGGGAAAAAACAAGAGATTTCATCCTGCCCAACCCTCTGGGAGCCAGTGCAGGACACTCACTTTCTGGTCTTTTATTCCACCCAGCTTTCAATGTCGACACTTTCACCAAGGCAAAAAGATCGCTGATTTACAGGTTCAGAAAGGAGTACTGAATATTGAAAAGTATTTTCAAACCTATTTTTGATTCTGACATTGCAGAAGTCAATCTATTTCTCTGTATCTCAGGTTCCAAACCAGTGAAGGAAACATTTTTCACTCACTCTCCAAGAAATGGAGGATGAATGAAACATTTTCAGATGTCTTACGAAATGTACTAGAATTTAGAAATAGGAGATATAACTCTGAATAACCATTTTTGAAAAACTAAACTTAGAAATTCAAGTACTCCGAAGAACACTCCTTATGATAGGGACAGCAGAGTAAGGCCTACACCTCTAGGCCAAATATGGCCACCTGTTTTTGCATACCCTCTGAGGTTTTCACATCTATATATATAAAAGCCTAATATACAAAGTGTCCCCTGGGGAATTCGGCCAACTGGGAGTTCGATCGATAGCTATCATATGCACTAACCACCAGGGGCGGCACGAAATGAAGGAAGGCCCAGCCAGTAGCTGGCAGCCAGTAGGGACCCTACCTGTGAACGAATTTCATGCACTGGGCCTCTAGTTTTTAAATAATTGGAAAAACAATCAAAGAAGTATAATATTTCATGACATATGGAAATTATATGAAATCCAAATTTCGGTGTCCATAAACAAACTTTAATTGGAACCCAACACATGCTCAATCACTTAAGTATTGTCTATGGCTCTCTTTTGGCAGAATTGGGTAGTTGCGACAGAGACTGTGTAGCCCATAAAGTCTAAAATACTTACCATCTGCCCTTTACAGAAAGTTTGCCAGTCCTTGCCTTAGAAGATATTACACTTATTCTAATGAGACCACAAATTGGGAAAATATTTTTGAAATTCCTTTTTTGAAAATGCCTTCAAAGCCATACATAACACATTCTTTTGAGTCTCATTTGTGGTGGCAAACCTTTCTTCTTTGAGGATGAGAATGAATTTTAGAAACACCTAAGGTATTTGGAGCCAAGATTGAATAAGATTGGTTATTAAGATGAATCAACTAGCAGTTATTGATAATCTAAATTTATGGGAGGCAAAGATTTCTTTTTTAAAAGAGCACTATTTCTCACTTCCAAGAGCTATATACCATATGCTTTTGTAGCTTTTATTTAAGATAAATAGGCTATATAAGCATGAAAATAGAAAGTACAGTAGAGGAAAAAATAATTCTATAACAAAATAGGAATATCTACTTTCTTGAATGGCTGTGAATTTGCTATAAAGTTTTTTGTTTTTTTTACAAAGAGAAACTCCAATAATATTTTGGGCAATATACTTTTGGAATAAATGAGTAAAGCCTAAACAAAATTTTAAAAGAACAGGATTCAGCCCATCTGGTATGGGCTGAATGGTTGAGTGTCAACCTATGAACCAGGAGATCATGGTTCGATTCTCCAGTCAGGGTACATGCCCAGATTGTGGGTTCGATTCCCAGTGTGGGGCGTGCAGAAGGCAGCCGATCAATGATTCTCTCTAATCATTGATGTTTCTATCTCTCCCTCTCCCATCCTCTCTGTAATCAATAAAGGAAGTGGGGAGGGGAGGAAGAACAGAATTCATTTGGATGTAAAAGGGGTTAACCTTCCATTAAAACCCATTTTATTGCTTTATAATCACAATGTGTAAGATGAAATTAGCATAAATAAACAAACATCCCCTTCTATTCCTCTCTTCTAATTCCATATGTACTCCCTGAGCAATTTTGTCTGTTCTTAGGGCTTCAATGACTTTTTACTGTGCAACTCAAACTCTGAATCACCAATCTCAGCCTCCCTTCCAGGCTATGGATCCTCTCTTGACATCTCCAACTGCATGTTGCATACACTTCAAACTCAGCATGTTCAAAACTGAAATGGTTACCTTCCTCTCACATTTAAAACAAAACAAACAAAACAAACAAAACAAAACAAAACAAAACAAAACATGTTCTTCTATCCACAGAATCCCAAGCTGAGAAGCCAAGTTGTTTACTTTTCTGTTCACCTTCAAAGCCAATCAGTTTTTAATCCCTATAAATTCTACATTTCATTATCTGTCCTCTCCTCTTCATCTCTGCTATTTTCCTACTCCAGGTCCTTATCTTCTCTTATCTCAATAGCAATAGCCTTCTAACTTATCTCCCTCCATCCTACCCAGCCTCCACACCTACCACCACCACGTTATCTTTCCTAATTACTTACAGTCCTTCACTGGCTCTCCATTGTTTTTAGCATCAAGTCCAAAGTCCTTAGCATGATGCAAAGGCTCTTCACCACGTGGCACCAGCAGACTTCTTTTCTCTCTTTTTCTGAGTCATAACTTTTTACTTACCTAGTTTGTATACTGTTTTCTAATATATCCTGTACTTCCAAGTCTTAAAACTACCTTTAAATGTTGCCAAGATGGACAAATCTATTCCAAATGAGAGGCACTGAAATCCCACACTGAACCTAATTTCTAGCAGTTTCAGTGGTCCTAATGTGATGAGCAACCAAGCTCTGCCATTTCTTATTTCCAGGCACCATCTGCTCTAGCCCAACCACTCACCATACAGTCTGATCTTAGTGACAGTAAATTACAACACTCAAACATACCATATTCTTTAAAAAATATATATGTTTGCATTGATTTCAGAGAGGAAGGGAGAGGGCGAGAAAGACAGAAACATCAATGATGAGAGAGAATCATTGATCAGCTGCCTCCTGCATGCTCCACACTGGGGATTGAGCCTGCAATCCGGGCATGTGCCCTGACCGGGAATCGAACCGTGACCTCCTGGTTCATAGGTAGATAGATGCTCAACAACTGAACCACGCCAGCCAGGCCCACATACTTTTTAAAAATATATTTTCTTATTGATTTCAGAGAGGAAGGGAGAGGGAGAGAGAGAGAAACATCAATGGTGAGAGAGAATCATTGATCAGCTGCCTCCTGCACGCCGCTGCACGCCCCCTACTGGGGACTGAGCCCGCAACCCGGGCGTCCACATACTTTTAATATTCCTGATTTTCAGCTATTGTCTTCTGTTCCCTTCTCCAACTTGGCAAACTCCTGCTCATCCTTCAGAGCCAAATTCAAATATGATATCTCCTCTCTAACTCTCCTCCCATATATAGCATTGTTTTTCCTAATCAATGTTCCCAGTAAACTCTGTATCTCTGTTTTAACTCTTATCACACTGAAATTGTAGGGACTTATTTACATGTTTGGTTATAAGCTTCTTGAAGTTAGGGAAGCATTTTCTTTTCCTCAATCTAACATTTAACTCATGGTCCAAGAACAGACATTTTAAACTTATTGAAAAATAATCACCTCTCACATTATTAAGATGATGCCATAATTGTAGTGACTGAGTGACTGAGAACCTAGAAACAAAAAGAATCCCACGTCACTCACCAGGGGGGAAAAATGCTCTTATATGCCAAGTATAATTAAATTGTAGCTTGAACGTGACTTCAGTCTACATCTTGCAATACCAGTTTCTATTCTCTCCCTATCTTTTTCTTTCCTTCTTTTTGAAGACTTTCTTTTGCAGAACTCTTTTAAATACCCATTGGATTTCCTTTGTAACTCACTCACAGAATTGGAAACTCAGTCTAGTGCGGAGGGTAAGATCAGGATTTGGGGGAGCCCAGCTGTTGGGATTGAATCCTAGCTCTGCTACCTAGGCTGCTTGATATGGGCAAGTTACTCAACTCCTCTGTGTCTTTGAGCAAGGAGCTCATAATAATAACACCCCTCATGGTGCTGTGTAAGAATTCAATCAGCTAATGCACGGGAAGAATTTAGAACACTGCCTGGCTCAGAGTAGGTCCCGATGAATGCTGGTGGGTGTTGTTACCAGTTTTAAAACCAACTTTCTCGGAACTTATTTTAGCCCAGTTGTTAGACTGATTTTAGCACATCAATATCTAAGATAAAGAATTATATCCTGCCCATACATGAATACTGTACAAGGTAAGTGCTCAAGCTGTGCCTTGGAATATAACAGGTGCTCAATAAATAATGTAAATGTAAGGCTTCAAGCTTCCAATACCCACAAGTTATATATCACAGCAAAATTTATATATGGAGTTTATATTTATATATGGAGAATGTATTTAAAACTATTTTTAAATAGTTTCAAAACATTCATCTTCACTGAACCTTTGAAACATGTAAACATTTAAAGCAACACAAAATTCTATTCATTAGGACCTTCCCTTTTTATTTCTCCATTTAATTTGATCTTGGTATTCCATGATCTAAAATCCTCATCTGTTATAGGATTCATTACAGATCATTTAAAATATAATTTCCAACTTTAGATAACTGCTTATTGTCACATCAGAAAAAAAAAATTCTTCCTTTATATCTGCATTTTAAAAAATCCATGCCAGGTTCAACACAAAAAAATTTAATAAAGGCCAAGAAACACAATTACTACATTTCCTGGTTTCTGCCTGGGAAACTAATTCAGAACACGCCCAGAAGTATCCCCGGTAAAAGTCTGCTGGTTACAAACTGCTATTCCCTGTTTTATTTCCGGTCTCCCTCTTAAATCCCTCAAGCCCATAGAAAAGAATGCAAATGTCTATAATAACGCCCTTACAAAAAAAACACAGCCATACATCAATTTTGTTTGGGAGGACTTAACTCTTAAAAAAACACAAATCAAAGTCTTGATGGGAAGCAACACTCCCAGCTTACTTTCCCAGGTAACTGAAACTACAGCCATCGACTGCTTCACGGTAAATGATTCAGGAGCAGTGTATAGATAACATGTACTATTCTAGAAAAATTCATTAGTCAGTTAAACATGGACCACACTTCAAACAATGGTGATTTTTGTGGGAAATGGGCTTGAAGCATTTATCTACACAGTAAACAGATTCAGGATTTTATCTAAAACACTGTCGGTCCATCACTAGCTTTTAGGGTAAAGGTTTACAGAGTTCCTACTATGTGTCTGGCAATTGGTCAATGTGCAGGAGGCTGGTGCACAGCCCAATAACAATACCTAACGTTGGTAGAATACTCTCATCTCCTTGGACCCTCGGGATACCCCTAAGGCATGAGCACCCCGGTTTTACAGCCAAGGCAAGGAGGCCCAGAAAAGTCACCCTGACCGAGGTCTACACCACAAGTGGTCCATGGGTCCTGGCCAAGGCTCCAGCCCTTGACTCATCATCTCATCATCTGCGGCTATTCTGGTTACTCAGAAGCTCGTCCATGTTCCATTGTCAGATTTTAACATCAAAACCGACTTGGCTTTTGCTGTTGTGCGAGTCGGATTCTGTTAAGAACCAAAACACACAACTTTATTTTGAAGCCCCTGGTCTATACCTCTGCCGACGTCGAAACCGGCTCCTCCTGGACGAGGCCCCGCATTTCCTCCCGCACGCGGGGCGCTCCCTCTCTCCCCGCAGGGCCCCCCGACCGCTGCCGCCTCGACGGTCCCCCGCGCCCCCGAGGAGAGCGGCGAGGTGACCCTGAGCCCCGGCTCCGCCACAACCACCGCGGGCGACAGGCGGAGCGCCCCAAACTCGCGTCCTCGGGGGCCGGACACCCGCGCGTCCCTCGAGGCCCGGGAGGTGCCGAGACAGCCGGGTCGGGGCCGACACCCCCCCCGCGGCCCCGATTCGAAGCCCCCGCTCCTACCTGCCCTGGGCCCCGACGCCGCCCCCGCGGCCGGGCTGCGCGGCTCCCGTCCTCTCCTCAGTGGAGGCGCTAAGTCCCGTCTGTCCCACTCGGGTCGGCTCCGTCCCGCCCCCGCAGGCCCCGGCCGAAGGCCCCGCCCCCGCCCGGCCAAACAGGTTTCTGATTGGCTGCTGTTTCCATCCCTCACGCTCGGCCCGCCCCCGGCGTTGCCAAGCTCCGTCGGTCGGGGAACCGCCCCCGCTCTGGTCCGCGCACGGGCCGGGACCTTGCCCGGGACCTCCGTGCCGCGACGCGGCGGCCCCAGCAGCTGGCGACCGTCGCCACTGTCGTCCAGCCGGGGCCTCTAGCAAAGTTGCGGGGCCCTCGCTGTGCCTGCGGGCCGGCCCCTCCGGGACGGACCCGAACTTTACACGACTTCGCGGCTACAGGTGATCCAAATGGCACCTCGCTCAAGGAAACCATGGGCGTAGTCTCCTGCCGCCGGGCGCAGTCGGCCCGGGGCCACCGTTTCTGTGGCGGAGCTCAAGGAGCACATGTCCCGGGCGATTGCAGTGCGGTGCTAATTTGAAACGTAGTTGCAAGTAGCGCTCCCAACACCGGAGGCTTGAAATCCCAGAGCAGGGAAGCCTTTGATACGCCCAGAGCCCGAGGTCGGCCCCACGCCCGGTGGTGACACATGCAGAAGCACTACGCCTGCAACACGCTCCCGCTCAGGTATGTGCAGGGCGCTGCGCCCACCGCGGGCAGCACCCAGTTTCACTAAAGCTGCGGGGCGAGGATGCGTTGAGCCTGTTTCCCAGGCGCTCGCTGACAGCCCCACCCGCCGCGCCCCTCCCCATCCCGCCCACTCCACCAGAGCCTCTTGGGTCTGGTGCCCAAACTCTCCCCACATCTGTTCACAGAGAGGTACCAAAATAGAAGCCTGCCAGAAAGAGAGGTGTTTGGTTACACGTCGCCGATGACTGTCACAGGCCAATTTAGCCACAGCAGTAAAAGCTGAATGTCCCAAACCATCCTGAAACCCTGAGTTGTGGACAGTGATACAGGAGTTACCTTCTATGATGGGGGAAAAGAAGTCTTGACAAGACATTGTAAAAATCTGACTCAATGAGGAAATAAATGTATTGTTTGTAGTAAATTTTGAACAGTGATCTTTATGGGCAACTCTTCCCCCCTACTTACTCTCCCAAGTTCTTACATATTTAGAAAACTTCCCAAAAGTCGTCTAAGATGAAATGTTGGTCTAGAATAGTGTGGATTTGAATTTTATTTCAACATTCAGATTTATTTCAGAGTTCAGACTTTGCGCCCAAGAAGACTATTTGGCAAAAATGAGGCAGACTGATTACACATACAAAGTATGAAGCCAAATCTGAGTGGGTTTCTATGGGTTTAATAAATGAATTACCATGTATGTATTCTACTGCCCTCTCATGGGTAAGACGGAGATATACCTAGTGGTAGTGTCTTTTTAAGCCTGAGAATAGAATGTTAAATGTAGCGGTTGGTATTATTTTGATAAGGTAAAATAAAATCAGGTTCTCTAAGGGACTCACACATACTCCGCTAACAGAACTTCAACTTCAGAGAACAGGGAGGAGACTTAACACTAGGGCGAGTACAAACATGCTGTTGGGATCACGCCCATGCTTACGGCAACCTGTACAGAATGTGGAACCAGACAGGAATTTGCTATTTTTAATTTTTTTCCATTTGAAACGAACGTCATTTCTTTCTGAGATGTTTCACCAAATTCTCTTTTTCACGTTTTATCCACTGATCCTATAACTTTGCATTGTGAACTACTTGAGAGTAGGGATGAAGCCTTATTTATACCTTTGCTTTTCTAAAATACTACCTGATACTTGGGGTATTTGATCAGTAATTGTTTACTAAATAATATGAATGAAGTATCAGCCCAACCACTAGATGGCAACACAGTTGTATGTGCATAAGTAGAGTCTGGCTAATTGGAATATGACTTCAGCCTGAGTAATAGGCAATTTCTAGGAAGTTGTATCTTATTTTGGTAAGTGAAATCATTTAAAATGTATCACTACAAGTGACTATAACTTTATTGTCAATGAAATCCTTAAAGCTAAGAATCCTTTTGTAAGATAAAGTCTCACTAAGTAGAATAACTCATAAGTACAGATTTTCTATATTTACACCTGTTGGACTTTTGTCTAAGAAAGCCACTCTTCCGTTATATCTGGTCAGAAGGGCTTTTCAATGATCAAAGTGCCTAAGCAAATTTTATTCTATAAACCAAAAGTTCTCCCAATATCAAGTCATTGCTTGTATCCTCCCCACCCCCACCTTAATAACTATTTTGCCTGAAGGTCATAGAAATTCTGGGATCAGACAAACCTAGGTCCCCACTGCTACTACTGCTCACTTAGGTGTATCCTTGTGCATGTTATTAACTTTACTAACTTCAGTTTATTCATCTTCCCCGCTATAGAGATAATAACACCTGCTTTATAAAGTTGTGAAAAGAGTTAAATGAAATGATGTCAGTGGAATAATATCTAATACAATCCTTGGCTTATAGTAAGGATTCAAGAACTGGTAACTATTTTTATTCACATGAAAATCTCACCCGTATATTATTTGGTTTATTTATTTTAGTCTCCTGACTTAAGGCCTTCGGCAATTAAATTAAGTTCATAACACCAGGTTTCATAGCGATAGGCCATGCGGATCTGGGCGACATTTGTCCTCCGGATATCATTTCCCATGGGGCCTTCCTCTAGGTAATTGTTGCCCAGGAACTTTGCTTTCTCCTGTCAGAGGAAAGTAAGCAGAATGGTGGTTATCCCTTTGTACCCTGATATGGACAATCATTACACCCTCCACAAGGATTCCTTCCTTATGTTAGCCATTGGCAAAAGGGAAAAAAGAAAGCCATTCAAAGCACTCACCCAGTGCCTCAGTGTGCACGGTCAGCTGAGACACAAGTGCATTTTGTTTCCCTTGCCCAAAAGGCCAAAAGGCATGGTCAGAGAAATAGAATAATTCTTTCTAGTCCCTGTCCATAGCAACCGCATGTGATTTGGGGGATAATTTTTCCCCGCGTGTATTTCCAACTCAGTTTTCTATATTCAAGTGGCCAGATCTGAAACCAGAAGGGCAACCAGGGAAAGACAGGTCTACCTCGTGAGAAATTCCACATTGCAGAACACTGTTCCTTGCCACCTCACACATGTCACAGGTACTCAGCTTGAAGACTTGGGCGGCAATGGCGTACTCTTCCATTAGGGGCTCCTTCGGTGATGTGTTTAAATGAGGCAAAAGGAAAGCAGGGAAGAAAGGAAAAGAATGCATTAAAAGAACGGCACCTTGCACAAGAAGAATGGTGAAATAAATCCACTTAACTTTAAAATTCTGGGTGGGAAACAACAGCCCAACAAAAGATGCTGGTATTGCTCAAGATTCCATATGAGTACCTTGGTGAAGTGGAATTGCATTGGGTCATCTGTAGACAGTGAGATCATTAGCCCTTTCTGGAGGAAATCTAAGAAAGGATTTTTGGCATATTCTAGAAATAAGCTGTTGTTACTTAATGGCGACATAGCGATGGGAATCTGAGCTAAGAAAAACAGATACTGTAATACAGGAGTCTGAAAAGGAAAAGGAAAATAAAATTATTTAAGGATGTTGACAAAGGGATGCAAATGAGAAATGTTAAAACCCCATGGTCTACCTCAAGTTTTAGCTTTCAATTAATTATCAGCTGTTCTTTAAATCCCCTAGTGAAGAAGAGGAAATTTTAAAATATGAATACTATTGAGAATAAAGTGATTTGGGGTCATCAGTTCTCAGAAGCATTGAGCTGGATGGCTGTCTCTGGCAAAAGACCTCACCTAGAAACCTTTCTTTTTTTTTTTTTCTCTACAAGGAAGTTCTGACTCTCACGAGAGACATTTTAAGACGTGCTATAACAAGGAATCTGGCAAACACTAGCTTAAGGTGAGCCAAGCTGCCTCTGAATTATCCTTTGTCAGAGTTCTAAAATGGAAGCCAGGCGATCTGTTAACCCATCTCGGCCATCAATAGCTGGGTAATCTTGAGCACGTTCCTTCACTTCTCTGGGCCTCTGTAAAATGAACGGCACTCCATAACCTCAAAACCATTTTTGTTCTACTTTAACTTGATGTCAGTCTTGATAATGACTTGTGACAAGCTCCAATAAGAAGTTATTATTCTTTTTAATTTTATTTTTCAGTAACAGTTGACTACATTCAATATTATTTTGTTATTAGCTTCAGGTATAATTTGACATTGTGATTTGACCTTCATATACCTTACAAAGTATTCTGCCCAATATTTTCCGAACCTACCTGGCACCATCCATAGTTATTACAATATTATTGACTGTATTCCCTGTGTTGTACTTTACAAATAGGTAGTCACAGAATAGTCTTAATCCCTTCACCTTTTCACCCATTCAGCCAACCCGTCTCCCCTCTGGCAATCACCAATCTGTTCTCTGTGTCTATGAGTCTTTCAGTTTTGGTTGTTTAAAAAGCGTACTATTATTAAGAGAGCCTCCTCCTCACCTTTTTTAAATTCAGGCCGTGAGAAATATTGTCTGCTGTCATGAATGCTGTCAGGAGATGGGTGAGCGCCCCAGCTTCCCCACAGTGAGGTCGGAACAGAAACGTGTTCATGCCTCGTTCCCTAGGGAAATGGAACAGCTATAGGAGTCACAGGTGACTAGGACCTGGCAACAATTCTGGGCATAGAGCAATTTATGAGAAAATTTGATAGAAAAATGAACTTTCTGGAAGGGTATTCAAAGGACTTGGCAAAACTAGCAATTCCAAATCACAATTGTAAGTCTTCCTAAACACAGACTTTTGAAAAATAGGCAGCAGAGGACATGAGGGTACAGAGGAAAGTCAGGATTTGATTACCTGAACAGAAACATCTTCAGTTTCCACAGGAAACTCACCAGCATCCCCATATCATCATTTCTCCTACTCACCCTTCAAGGGGAAACTGTTTCCAAAAAGCCCCAGAATAATATTCCTCTATTTATTCTTACTTAGATCTATCAAGAGGGGGAAAATGTATGGAGTTTTATAATAAACTAGAGGCCGGGTGCACGGATTCGTGCACTGGTGGGGTCCCTCAGCCTGGCCTGAGCCCTCTTGCAATCCGGGATCCCTTGGGGGATGTAGCAGTGCGTGAAACAGCAGGCTTCCGGGGAGGAGCCTGAGCAGGGGCTGGCACCACTCACGCTCATTCCCGCCCCGCTGAGCCTGCCACTCAGTAGCGCTGCTGTGGAGGCGGGAGAGGCTTGTGGAGCCCGCAGCTGCGATCACCAGCTGTGAGCCGGCTTCTGGCTGAACAGCCGGCTTCTGGGAGCGCACTGACCACCAGGGGGCAGCTCCTGCGTTGAGCGTCTGCCCCCCTGGTGGTCAGTATGCATCACAGCAACCGGTCACCCGGTCGTTCGGTCGTAATGGTCACTTAAGGCTTTTATATATATAGATTGCATAGTTACTACTGTAAGTTACTGTAAACATCCAAAGAAAACTAACTGTGAATGTTACTGGAGGCTCCAAAATATCCATTCCTGCCCCTAAATAAATATAAGTAAAGAAACTGGAGAAAAAGTCAAGGAAAAGAAATTTCTGATTTGAGCCAGCTGGAAGCATCCCACCGGTGCAGTTCAGGCCCTTGACCGCCAAGGGTGCCCATGCACAGGGGAGGAGAGAAGTGTACGACATAGATTCTCCTCGCTCCAGTTCTCATCTACTTACTTTCTCAGGCTGTTGAGCACCATGATGTTCGCATACATGTAGTAGGCATAGTAAGTGTAAGATGGATTACTTCCCGTTGTCCACTCCTGGGGCTTGGGGCTCTTGGAGGAAAACATGTGGCCACTGTGTTTGGACTCATCGTCCACACTGTCAAAGCCAGTAATCTGTCAGGAAAAGCAAACCGTGCAATGGGTTCAGTCTGACCTCAGGGTCCCAGCCCTCAGACAAACTTTCAGCTCCCAAAGGCAAGGACCAGACATCAGAGATAAGCACCCAGGATTAGTCACGGCCAGGTAGGCGGGCTTGTTTGTGTGCAGCAAGATGAAGGCCGACAGGTCACGCTTACATGCTTAAGGAAGACACTGAGCTCTGGGTGAGCCTGGGGGTTGATGGTGGCCTCAAATATCGGCATGAAAATATTCTCCAGCATCTTCCCAAAGTGCGGAAGGAAATTCTTAGATCGAAACACATCACTAGAGGCAAAAATGAAGAGAACTTAGGAGGACAAGAAGATTTTTAGGACTGATAGCCCCAATTCGAGGGAACCAGAGGACCAAATGCCATGTTCAGGAAAAGACCTAGTATGTCCATCCTAGGTCCACCCTGGTACACTCTTCTTGGTTACCCATAAAGAGGGATTCAGTTGTGGTTGGGCATAGAAAGTATCAATTTCTTGCCTGATGGCCCCATCTCTTCTACAAATCCTCAGGTGGTACGAAAAGTGAACTTTCACAGCTAAATCTAGGTAGAGAATGAGGAGTATAGGGACTATAACATAAAAGGTTCAATTATTTATGTGTGTGGCGTACAAGATGGTGCACATGGAACAGTTATCAAGAACAATCCTGATGTGTTGCAGCCAGGGGCAGTCTAACAAATTCCTATTATAGCACTAAGCATATGCCAGCCACTCTAGTAACTGGCCAGAAATATTAGCTAATTTAATCCTCATAACAACTCAATAAGTTAAGTACTGGTATTACCCCATTTTAAAGATGATAAAACCAAGGCACACAGCTAAGTAAGTGGTAGGGTCAGGATTCAAGCACAGCCAGTCTGGGTCCATGCTCCTAACCACCACACCTACTGCCTCTCTGCCGTAATGATACTAGACGGAAAGTACTAATTCCAGTCAAAAAGTTACTTTTTTTTTGGCTAAAGAGATAGGATAAAATTCTTGTATTGCTCCAGGGCACACAGGACATGAAGTTGGTGGTCAGAAAATATATAAACACTTAAGTTAGATAAATACTCAATGACACTGAACATCTCTGAGGGCAACGAGTAATTAACAGGTGATAACACCATTGATAAAGACTCGTTGATAATGGAGAACTTGAGCACTTGCTGATGAGACAATCAGCAGACAGTAGATGTGGTTCTGATACAAGGAAGCTACATCCCAGTAGCGATGAGAATGGGAAAGAATGAACTGGACACGGAGAGGAAGAGCAGGAGAAAGAAAGTGTGTAGTAAAATGCATATAGTTCTTAGCTAAGTTTTAATCATTCTCAATAAGTTACTTTGCGATCTGTATGAAGTCCTGTGTTTAAAAAACAACAAAAACAAAAAGCCTTCTGGTTAGAAAGTGAACTGATATGATCTTCCTAACTTCTGTCTGTGGCCAGGCGTGCTGAACCCAGAGTAAACAAAGTCAGGCACCCAGGACGCAGGGCCCAGTACTGAGAGCGTATTCCTGTCTTGATACGCTGCACATTTCTTGTTTGTGTAGAGGAGGTGAGGCTGTAGGGATTCCAATGGGCGGGTACATACTAGATCCTGGGGACCTGGATCATCCATGTCATGTTGGGGCAGTGGATGCGGTTGCGGACGAACCAGATGGAGAGTTTGCTCCACTCCTCAGGACTTCGGCCGTAGATTGACAGGCGGGGCTCGGCGTGCTGGTACTTGGCCTCCACTAGGTCTGCACCTACCTCCTGCAAAGCCAAGAGAGGGGTCCAAAGCCAGGAATTCCCACAAGTAAATCAGGGGTCTAAGCCATGGGGTCCAGGAACAAGAGATGGGTACGAAGAAGAATGGAGGAAACATGAGAAGTCAATGGGAAACTGTCAAGGTTAAGATCTAAGGGAACAGAGTTGAGGGGAATCCCATGGGGAGGAAAAGACAGGACATTATGGAGTCTAGAGAGTGAAAAAGTCAGACTAGGCATGATGAGATATCCCAGGCTCCTGCAAAAGAAATCCAGCTTCTCATAGGCCCCTACCTCCCAAAACACACGTCTCCCAACTCCACATGTCATTCCTGCTCCCTCATGCTCAGGCATGATAATGAGGGCGGTTCCAATCCCAACTCTTCCTGAATTTACAACTCCCAAAGCCCGAGAGAGCCAGGCCCTTAATCCAAAATCTAATCCTAGGAATAGAGGTCTTTAAAAATCATCACAGTGGACATTTCAGTAGTAATTTTTACATTCATTTATGTAGTGCTTGATTCCAAGGATAGCCCGCTTTTTCCCTTCCACCCTCCATCCCTCCCTCCTTCCCTCCCTCCTCCCTTCCTCCCTTCCTTTCCTCCCTTCCTTCCTTCCTCTCTTCCTCCCTTCCTCCCTTCCTCCCTTCCTCCCTTCCTCCCTTCCTCCCTTCCTCCCTTCCTCCCTTCCTCCCTTCCTCCCTTCCTCCCTTCCTCCCTTCCTCCCTTCCTCCCTTCCTTCCTTCCTTCCTTCCTTCCTTCCTTCCTTCCTTCCTTCCTTCCTTCCTTCCTTCCTTCTTTCCCTACTTCCTTCTTTCCTTCCTCTCTCTCTCTCTTTCTTTCCTCCCTCTCTTTCTCCCCCTCCTCAAGAGCTAGGCCAGGTACCAGAGATCTGGTGGTTCCTCCTCACCTTGATGATAGTGGCAAAATATTCCCCATCAATGTAATTGTCTGTCTTAAGGTAGAGGTCCCGCAGCTCACTGGCTCCTACAGGATTGTATTTGTCATTGAATTTATCAAAACGCTGGAAAGTCTGGCGTCCCTGAATCAGGAAACAGGAGCACACGTGTATCGTTACCAGAGTTGCCTGCACACAGAGAGCTGGGGAATGGCCATGAGGAACAGGGGCCTGGCGGCAAGGGCAGGGGCTGGGCTCCAAGAATGGAACCTGGGACAGCTGATGAACGAATGAACCTTAAACTTGTCTGTGGTGCTTTCGGTCAGTATGGTAAGCCAGCATGGCTCTGAGAGGGAGAGTCTGTAGGAGAAAGGCATGTGGGGTTCTTGAGTGTTGGAGTGGAACTGACATTATCTTTTCAACCTACAGCATGAACATCCAGAGAATCAACAGTCAGGTCGTAGGGATGCATTTTTAATTTAGCAAAAAGCTCCTTTAGGGTCAGCTTTTTCTCCTTGGTGCTATAGACCACTCTGTCAGCGTCCGTGTGGTAAGATTTCTTGATAAAGCGCAGAAGGTGTTTCTGGTTCATGCAAGCAGCTGCATGGATATGGGTGTCCACCTGTGTGTGCATTCAGAGAAAGAAAACCAACAGTCAGCTTTAGTTATGCTGCTCTGTTAGAGGCTGTGGTGCCTGCAAATCCCACTGTGATGGGAGGAAGGAATTAACAACAAGGCTGTGACTTCACAGCTGGTGGAAAAGGCCCAGCAAAAAAAAACAACAACCAACCAAACAACCAACCAAACAAACTAACTAAAAACCCAACCAAACAAAACACCCATGGCTCCTTTCTGTGTCCTTGCAAGGAAGTGAAAGTTTAGGCTGGATGCAATAGCAATGCCTGCTTCTGTTGTATAACTTTACATCCAATTTACTTCCAATTTCCATCTGACCCACACAAAATTCTTGGGGACCATTCTCTACCCCTGAGACACATCCGGAAGTGAAGTAGATACCATAGTTTTCAGCCCCAAAGAGAGAAAGGATTGAAAATATGAAGCCATGGCACAACGACAGCATGTATGAGCTATTTGGATAATTACAGTTTTATAAGCTGAAGTATTGATAGGTTATACAGTTGGCTGAGCCAGAATTTGGTCCCGAATCTCTGCCCATGTATTTCCTATTCCCACTTCCTTGCAACCACTTAAATGGTCAGAACACATCTTGGAGGTGTTTCCAGTTGATGAGATTTTGCAATCATTAGTTTATTGAGTGTCCATAATCCTTTTGTGAGCTAGACTGAGCAGATATACTTCTCAATGAGGAATATGAAACTCAAAAATATTTAATTCCTTCCCCAATGTCTTCAATCAGGAAGTAAAAGAAAAAGCACTAGAATGAAGATCTTTCAGATCCCGAATAGTGCGTTTTGAGGTTTTATTTGCTTTTGTTATTTCTGTGATTTAGGATTATAACTTTTTATGACAAGAATGTGGTAAACCTTTCTATGTGGAACCCATACAAATGGCTTTTAACATTTTGGACATAATCTGTCTGCTTTTAGTAAATTCCACTTACTCTACAGAAATCTTACATTAATCAGAAAGACAGTATCTTTCTTGTCCTGCTCAAGAAATACTAATTGGGTTAATGTTTTTGCCCAGGGATGACCACCGAGCAGCGAAATGCTTACCTTCCTGCAGTTGTAGAAATCCCGGTGGGGGTTGTTCTTCAGCTCCTTTAACTCATCCATCTCGTTGAGCATCTCATGGACCTGGAACTTGGAGGAGAGGAACTTCAGGCGCCGGTGGGTGTAGGTCTTTCTGTGAAAAATTAAATCCCATGATTCTAAAAAATTCCAGACATTTAAGGAAGTCACAATTTCAAAACCATCAGGACCCTCAACAACTACAGGAAACAATTATTAGAACAAACATCTCAGTTTACTCTGGGCCCCAAGGGCTTAATCTTTTCATCAGAATTGGACATAATAATGAGGGAGGACTTAGGAAGGCGTTGCAAGGCAGGGGAGACCGTGTGGCTCAAGGTGAAGACCCTGGCTTTGGAGTTGGCTCGAATCCTTTCTCAGACTTAACTCATCGAAATCTCAGCCTGTAGAAGTGAAATTATAAATAAGTACCTCATAGAACAATTGTGAGGAGTATAAGAAATCATGTACATGGAGGGTTTAACAGCTTTTAAACATATAAGCACTTAGTAAATACTTATGTTTACTACCGATAGTTGGAGTAGTAGGTTAGATCTCACTAAACGCTTACACAGGCCCTTGGGCAATCAAAGCAAGTAAAAAATTCATATCGTCTACGAAGGAGTCCAGATTGGGGTAAGGAAGGGGCTTGGGCTCATCCTTGCTGGCTGCCTCTTCACTGGGGTAGACGTAGACCACGCCGTCCTTCATTGTGAGGTGATAACCCAGGTTTTCCGGGAGGTTGTCTGTTCGGAAAGGGTCTTCTCCCTTCTTCACAGGAGGGGTGAAGACTTTTTCAACGAAACACAGAGGAATGTATCAGCACACGGGATGAATGACCACATAAAAACAACCAAAATATGAACTACTGTAAAATCTCATTCGTTTGGAGTCCTGTACATTGTAGATTGTCGTTATCCAGAGCTGATAAAGTTTATTTTTTACGTTGTTGCTCAAAGGTGACTAAATTAGTAGTATAAAGTAACTATCATAGCGTATCTGGTGTAAGAATAATTTTCAAGTTCTTTAGAAGTACTGTTTACATAAATGATATGTTATTTACAAATAAGTTTAATTATTTACTAAAGTTGATTATCAAAGGCTTCCTGTTTAGAGCGTTTTATTAGCTTATGAGATAATTGCATAGAAATAAAAATAAAATGACAGAAAGTAGAGTTTGGACCTTTTCCTTATTTAAACCAACCTCCTCTATCAGCCTTAATATAGAGACGATATTTTTAAATAGGCTTAATTATCAGAGCAGTTTTAGGTTCACAGCAAAACTGAGCAACCGGTGCAGCATTCCCATGTACTCCTAACTTCCCCCCTCACACACACACAGAGCCTCACTGTCAATCCCCCACCACAGAGGTACATTCGTTACAATCAATGAGCCTACACCACTACCTTGTTATCACCCAAAGTCTATAATTTACATCAGGGTTCACTCTTGGTGCTGTACATTCTGTGGGTTTTAACAAATGTATAATGACATGTATCCAACCTTACAGTATCACAGAATAGTCTTACTGCCCTAAGAATCCTTTGTGCTCCATCTTGAGTAGTTTTAATGTACATGGAAATAGAAAATAAATTTTTGTTGTAGGAATGACAATTCTTATTGTAATTATATTTCCCACATTTTAGAGCACATACGATTTCTGCTCAAGGAGTTACGAAGGGCTTATATGGATGAATGACCCCTTCTTTCCACTGCTACAGTTTCAACCTAGGAAACCCAAGAACAAAGTCCACACTGTCGCAGCCTTGAAAGCAAGGGGCCCGACGGGGGCTGGGCTGGAACCTGCAACCCAGGTACGTGCTCTTGACCAGGAATCGAACCCAGGACCCTTTGGTGTGTGGGCTGACGCTCCAATCACTGAGCCACACCAGCCAGGGCATGACTTTGATATTTTTAGACTGGCTTATTTTTAATCTAGGGCATATTTAATAGTTAGTAGTTGAACCTAAAGATATATTCCATCCATTGAAGAAGAGAATTACTTACCTGGATAGAAGTTCTCATTTGCTACCCAAGGCTCCCCATCAATGTTCCGCAAGTACTTGGAGGGGGTTTTAGGGAACCTCTGAAAGGACTTCTGCATGTATTTCTCCCGTATACAAAGTGCCCGATACAGACCCTTACAGACTATTTCAAAATCTTCAACTGTAACCTGCCAAAAACATTTCAGGGCATCACAATCGTTCCTGTGAAAATCCGAGACGTGGGAAAGCTTGTCGTTGGCACCTCCCAACTGACCTGAGTACCGCTGAGCCCCACCTGCCCACGTGGTTGCCTCCTAGCTGACTTGGGCCCTGGGTCTCCCTCCAGGGGCAGGTCCTGAAGTTTTTCCTCACTCTTCCATTTCTACCGAAACTTACCTGTCGGACGAGTCTTTCCTTACTGTCCTGTGTTTGTTTTTGTTATTTGTTAGATAGCAGTGATTATCTAGAAAATGTGATGAAAAGAACCCATTCTAACATGAAAAATCCTCCTTCTCATCTTTCCTTTCTCCCTCCCTCCCTCCCTCCCTCTCTCCCTCCCTTCCTTCCTTCTTTTCCTTCCTTCCTTCCTTCCTTCCTTCCTTCCTGGTAACATATAAAAATTTTAAATTTGGGCATATGGAGAAAATATCTCAACTGAAAGACAATGTGACTCTCATTGGAGAATTCCAACCACTTGCTGGTCAGTGAGGGCAATATTTTGGGATGAGTAGAGTGTCATGCATCCCTCAAATCCTAACATGCCTTCTGTAGCTTTAAATGGATCAGAACATTATCCTGTGAGAGCTCATTCTTTTGGATGATTTTAAAGAGAACTTTATCTGTGGCTAAAAGTGGAGAGATTCTGGAGTAAAATTGTCTTGGAATTGCTGGAAATTTCCTAGACCGGTCTATGTACAGTAAGCTTGTTCCCAGTGGTTCCCAGATATTGATTCTAATCAGTTGAACTCTTTTTAAAGACCTGCTGACCTTGGCCAAGAGAGTCTGGTGTCGGTGCCAGGTCTGAGAGTCTGCTTTCACTGGCGTGCTTGTCTTACCACCTAATGGGTCACCAGTTTATCAGCTCCTCAAGGATAAGATCGAGATCTTATTCACCTTCATGTCCTCAGCACTTAGCACGCCATACCTACCACAGAGTAGGTGCTCAGTAAGGACTGATGGAACTGAATCAGTTGTTACCAGGGACCAGTGACCTTGAGAACTTAGCCCTGGTTTCCCTTTACCTCTCTGTTCAGTTAACAGGGTGAAGACTGATCTGGGTACAGAAAATGAATAAACAACAATAGTGGTCATTGCACTGCTCTGTGACTTTTCCGAACCTCAGGACTAACCCTAAGTGGGTCAGTTGCAGAGAAAGGGGCTGAGGACTGGTCATGAAAACTATATTTGGAGCATAGACTGATGCCTAAACAGCAGTTTCATCAATAGGATGCTGATTCTGCATGTCCATGTGGCAGAGATTTATTAACTGACCAACTGTTCTGGGTAGAACAGGCAGGTCAAGTTGTTTGTGATACGAACTTACTGTCCCTGTGGCATCCTAGAGTCTGTTCCAAGCAACCCTCTATTATGTAAGCGTCTGCAGTGAAACCGGAGAGGACAGTTGGTCAAAGGGTAATAGCCCCATTAGAATTTTCTCACCTGTCTCTCATCTTCCTGCTTCTTTCTAGTCTCTCCACTCTTCTCGCTTTTCCCTTCTTTTTCTTGGATTGATTCATGCTGCCTGTAGCCCTTCTCTCTATTCTACATCTGTCCTGGGTCCATCTTTTCCCAGGAGCCCCCTGTGCCTCCTGGAGGCTCCCTTTCCTGCTTTGTGATGCCCTCGGTGAGAACAGTCCACCAGCTGGTTCCTTTGGTTCTTTTGCTCAAATCTGCCCACCATATTGTGTAACACACACACTGCATTGTACTGCATATTCCCCATGTGCAGAAATGAGATAAAGGAGAAGTTACGGGGGGTGGGGGGGAAGCTTAACAAAAATATGAAAGCAAGACAGAAATATAAGTCCTGGCATATTGTTTTTGAAATGCAGTCATGTATAACACAGGGCAGGTGAGCTAACACCTTTCTCAAAAGGAAGGGGAGGAAGGTAAGAAGCGGAAACAATCAAGCTGAGTGTCTTCCCAGCAGTTAGGGACCAGGAACAACTCACCCCAGAGGCGTAATCGCCGGTGATCTGCACTCTCTGGAAATCGGGCACCTCCTGGTAGGTTGGAGATGAAGAGATGTATTCGTCAATTTGGGACATTTTGGTGGACGATATTTCACTTTGTGGAATAGACAGATTAATAGTCTTCCGTCCGAAGAAACGCTTTTTTCTGAGTTTAAAAAGAAAAAAAAAAAGGATTTATCTTTGTCTTCACTGGAAGTTTCATTGTGATAAATTGATGTTTCACTATACAATTTCATTTTGAGAACAAAAAGTGAAAACTAAAATGTGGGTTGGGTGTCAGAAACAGGACCCGACCATATGGGAGGAGATATCACATGACTCCTCTTGTGATGGAACATACTAGAAGGCTTTCAGCATGACGTTGTTCCCAGGTGCCCACCCCTAAAAAACAGGTAGTCTGGGGACTGCAATAAACACAGGCTGTATCAGGTACTACCTGTACATATTCTTTAAATCTGTGAGCTTCTGTCTCCCCATCTGCAAAAAAACTGTGTAATAATGTCAACCTGATAGAATTTCTGTAAGATTTCATGTACCTAAAATGCCTAGCACAATACTTAGAACTTACATGTTGCATAATCAATATTACTTCTTCAAATCAACAAGTACTTATTGATCCAATCCTGATGTTGGGTCCTATGGGGGATGGCAAAGAAGAGTGGATTGTTGTTCTCTTCTTATAGACATAAAGCCAAGAGGAAGCCAGCAGAATGTTCTTTCCCCCGTGAAGCGGGGCGTGAAAGGTTGGGGGAGTGCTATGAGGAGGAGGTTCCAGGTAAGTGGTTGATATAGGTCTGAGGACTAAATCATGGTAGATACTGAGTAGTAGAGTAGCTCAAGTAAGGGAAAATAAACAGCTTTGTGGAGAGGGATCTATGAAAGTTGTTGGGAGGCAGTAATTCTGCATTGTATGCATAGGATGGGCAGGGCAGGGGGGCAGAAATGGAAGGCTGTGCTCCTGGGCCTGGAGGAGGTCCGACTGGCTGGAGGGCAGGATTCATATCAGGTAGCAGAACACTAAGGCTGGCTAAGGTCGGAGTCTCAAGATGAGGCTCCCGAGTTCCAGTTCCTGAACCCATCAGGCGTAAGTTGAGTGTGTGCACAGCGGCCATCAGCCCACTTTGGTTTGGAACAAGTGCATAGTAGCTCATGTCTTCTTGCTCAGGTGGCTATGGCGTCTTCAACTAACGGGAGTTGTGACTGAGGGTAGGAGGGCCACTGTTTTCTTCCGTTTTAGTTACTGTTACCCTGCCCTAGCGTATATAAAGGGGGCTGGAGGAGAAATTTTAATTTTCTGGCAGAATTCTTCCTTTGATTGGACCATCATTCAGACACACTGAACCACCTGTCCTGACATTTCCTCTAATTTGTGTCCCAATGTACTAAGTACCCCCCTTACACCACTCACCTCTTGCCTGCTGTGGAGGTGGCCAGAGACTCCATGTGGAATATGTGTGCTTGCATCTCGAGATGGGAAATTGGACAGATATCATCCACATCAAAGGGGGAAAGCTCTTGACGGCCTCCCTCATCTTTGACTTCAGAGGCAAACACTTTTTCAGCAAAGCTACGCATTGCATCATCCATTTCTGAAAGAGATGTCTGCGTGTTAGTATTCAAGCACTTTCACAGAAGTCATCGAGGGTTTCTGCTATGTGTGAGGCACAGTGCTAAGGACTGCCCTGGGTGCAGGGCTCCCCTGCTCTCTGACCAGTGTCCCCGAAATGTGATGGGAGTTGATGCTGCTCTCTCTTGAGTGGCTTAGTGTGGGTAGCTTGGAATTCCATGATCAGAAACACAGGTCAGATTCTTACAACACATTTCAGGAGGGCCTAAAGATGGGTTTGGGCTCTTGTAGGACTAGCATTTAACGTAAGATCGCCCTAACTGGCAGGGCTCAGTTTGATACCATAGTTAACCATGCAGCAGAGTCCTTCAATTAGGTTGGTGGAGTGCTTTTTTTTGAGGTGGGGGATGGGGGTGGTGGTTTTAAAGATGTGCATAGGGTTGTTGGTCTTTGGAGTTTTTCTTCCTAAAGAGAACCAAGATCTAAGTACTTCTGAAAAAAAAAAAAAGTGTACTTAGGGTCTTTCTTCCTCATAGGATAGATATTGTGTTTTTCTCATATATCACAACCTCGCTTGTTTTCCCCCCAAATCCTGACAACTTAGGAATATGCTGGTATAGGGGGGAAGGCGACCACTAAAATTTACTATCTAGTGTTTGGAGTCCCATTTCTGAGTGAGCCCTGGAAAGCCACTATAACATGCTTTAATTTTTCCATTCTTAAAATGGGTGGAAGGGTGACCTTTAGCTCGGCAATGAACAGCCCCGAGACTCTCAGGATATAAGGGGTGCTGATGGGCGATCAGCATTCCACCGTATTTTCCAGATACCCAGTTGTTTCCATCTAAAGAGCCATTACCTCTAATCCTTCTCAATGTCTCTTGTGTGTTTTTTTCAGCAAAGCGTAGGTAGCAAATAATGAAAATGGCAACCAGCTATTTGGAGCGACAGTAGAACACAGAAACATTCTTCACAGGATGACAAAGCAAAGTGCATGCAAAGAGAAAGATCCCCCCCCCCTCCTGCCCCATCAACGTCTATACAGGTCTCCAAAATGCCCCACTTTCAATTCTGTCTTAAGTAAGTGTACGTAATGTGTTCAAGTCTCTGTTCTGCACGTACCAACTCCTTCACCTTCCTCTGTTTCCGTTTCCTGCTCTGTACCGTGCGAATACTAATGCCTACCAAACCTCGCTCACCAGGCTGTCGTGACACAAGGTGAGATAACGTACATGGAAATGCTTTAAGGGAAATAAAACACCAGAATAGCTGAATGGTGTAATTTGTAGCCTTGGTCAGACAGATATTTGGCGTTCTGGGTTAGCTTTGGGCTATTAAGGGAATGATGAATGACATGACTTAGTACAGGCTGAAGCACACATTAGAAATGACAGTAAATAACTTCATAACTTCACCAACACTAACAGTCAGCCACTGTTCAGAGCCTGGCCTGTCGCAGCTGAGTAACAGAGAAGACCACTCTGTTGGCTGAACTTCACACATCAATTTTGTTCCATTAAACTCAAGCACTTTCTCAAACGGAAAAGCATCTTAAAGTGCTCTGAGTAGTTCTTTGGCAAGCACCACAACCCATGAAGGGAGAAATAAAACATTAAATAGGTACACTTGATGGTTTGAGAATGCCCCCCCACCCACTGCCAACTGATCCCTAGAAGGTGTATCGTTTCTCCCTGAGCATCACAAACAGGCACACACACGAATGGCAAGCAGACGTTAGAAGAAGCTCCATGCATCATGAAGGGCAAATGGTAGCAGGCCAGTTGGTTATGATGATGAAGAAGAAGATGAGGATGAGGATGCTGGGTCTGTGGCAGTGCTGCCGGAGGCCTCAGCAAGGACAGGATGAAATGGATGCCCAGGAGCCAAATCCTAGGTGCTTGAGATCTGGCTCTTCCAGATAAGCATTCATTATCTGGGACTGCACACATCTATCTGTTTTACATTTTAAAATATTATTGTTTTTACTAAGGTTGTCTCTTCCTAAGCCACTATAGACAGTTGAAAAGCAGAAAATTCTACTCTCAAGAAGTAGTTTATGCATAACCCCCGGACACAGACAATAGGGGTCAATGGGGGAAAAGAAGGAGGCATCTATAATACTTTTCAACAATAAAGATAACATTTTTAAAAACCAACAGCAAAACTTTAGTATCTAAGTGAAATATGAATACGTTATTTCATAAAATCAATAAAATTGAATCAACTAAAAAAAAAGTAGTTTACAAAAATTATATGGTTGATATTTCCTTCCACTGAATCAACCAGTTGTTTTGATTTCATGTAACCACAGCTGAAATTTGACTCGCAATTCAAGAGCTCTGCCTTTCAAAAATACTTCAGGGAGTGGTGGTTATGGAAAGGAAAGAGTGAGCCTGGTATTTCAGAAGGGTAGCAGATAAGATTTGGTGACAACCTGGATTCATGGCCTGAAGGACAGATGATGCCCACAGATTTGTACAGATCATCGCTGAGCTCTTTTCTGAGCATGATGTGTGGGAGGGGATGGAGCGTCTGAGTCGAACTGCCTTGAGGTTAGGACATCTATGTTCAGAGAGAGAATAGACAAGAGAACCGAAACAAGGAGTAGAGGGCAAAGCGGAAAGATCAGTGGCCTCAGGAGTGAGAAAAAGTGTCTGTGACCATGGGTGGCCTGGGGCAAACCACACAATCAGTAGGAGTCTCAGTGTTCATCATCATAAAAGGCAAGCATTAATAATAATAATGTCAACTTCAGAGAATTGTCATAAAGATTAAACAAGAACAGAGTAATATTGGATATAAACTGTAATTGAAAAAAAGATTTAAAAGAAGGAATAGTTTAAAAGCGACACAGTCCTAGCCAGAAGTTGGGGATTATTATTATTAACATCGGAAGTGCAAGACTCAAGAAAAGGAATACCATGCTTGCTCTTCACCCAGCAGACCCAGAAAAGCGTGCTTATTTCTCAGCAGTGCTTTATCAATGGGTAGGAAGGACAGCTTGTAGGCCTTTCATCGCCCACATCTCATCTCATAGAGGAACTCAGAGGCAGACCTACCAACAGTCAGCTAAAGGACAAGTCTCATTTGAGCTGGAGGGGAACATACATGTAAAGTTACTGTTTTATCTAAAACGGGCTTTTATTTTACCAGGCCACAAAAATCCACCATATTATTTTTTGCTTTGGAGTTGAGAGTTTACTAAAGCAAGACTCAATAGATCCCCTCGGCTAATCTGTGTCTAAAGGAGAAAATTATTTTATTTCAAATTTTCAAATGAATGTCCCCTGAGATTCACGTTTTTTAAAAAAGGAATTTTTTTTTTTGTGGGGGGGGGGGGGGTCCAGAAAACCCGTGAGCTCACTTGCTATGCTATGGGATATCTCTGGTCATTATTTAGCTTTGCTGGCCCTCAGTGGTGTCATTTAATAAACACTGCTGAAAAACACCCACGTTTCTGGGATAGTATCTTTTAAAAATTGATACTTTGGCAAATGCTGGGGAAAATAGTCCCATATACTCACGTTTTTCTTCAGCTGTATGAAGTAAAATAAAACAAGACAATATATATATGAACAACTTTCAGAAATCATAGTGGCTATTCATTAGAGCTTTGGAATAGGAATATGTAGATTGGTACAAAAAGGGGTGTGGTGGAATGCATTGCTACAGCTCACTCTTCCATTCACCTACAATTTGCTGCCAAAAAAAAAAACACACCTGGAAATATAGTCCTTATGCAACTCTACATTTTATTTTCTAATGTCTCTTTAAATTTTTGTTTGTAATCATGAAGAGGTACTCTTTATAAAAATGTTATTTTAAAGAAAACCTGATCAAAAGGAATGGAAACTCTTATGTGATGCTGGTAGCAGGTAAACTGAAACAGCTCATTTGGTAAACAATTGAGTAACACCTACCAACCATTTCTGAGAGTCTATCCTACTAAAATCATTCTTAAACATAAAAGAAGATTTAGTGCAAATAGCATTCTCAGAGCATATTTATACTTAAAAAAACTTTAAAGAACCTAAGGGATTATACAGTTTAGAATTATACAGCTATTTAAAATTATATTTAGGCCCTGGCCGGGTAGTTCAGTTGGTTGAAGTGTCGTCCCGATATACCAGGGTTTCAAGTTTGATCCCTGGTCAGGGCACATACAAGGAACCAGTGAACAATAAATCGTGTGTGTGTGTGTGTGTGTGTGTGTGTGTGTGTGTGTGTAAAATCAATTTTTAAAAATGATGTTTAGAAAGGGTCCGGAGGACTATGGCAAATGATTAAGTTACAATGTTAAGCAAAAAAGAAAATAGTCACCATATAAAATGACATGCAATATAATCACAATTGTGTGTGTGTGTGTGTTTTTAATCTTTACATTTACAAAGAAAATAGATTGAGAAGAAAAACACTAATGCGTTAAAAGTGATATCTTTGGATGATGGGACTGTGGTTGTTGCTTTTTTCTTGTTACTACTTTCCCAAACTTCCCAATTTCTCTAAATGAGTGTTTATTACCTTTATTTTTTTTGGTATAATCCCTCTCTTTTTATTTCATGTGAAACATGTATTACCTTAGTAATGACGAAGACATAGCTTATTTTAAAAATTACTCTGTGTACAAACCTGGATTGAACCATCAGAATACAGAGATTGGGTTAATATTTCCACGATGGTCCTGATTCCCAGCTAATACGGTAGCTGGAGACATGGTACAGACCCTTCTCAGAAGTGTGGCAGCACATGCTTGCCTAGTAGCAGAGTAGATATTAAATATCTTACACAGTTTTCTACGGGGATCATCAAGGTTGCTACCACATGATAGTTTTAGAAAATTACCTCCCTCCCAAAACTAAGGAGGAAAAAAAAAAAATCCCAAACTTGAAAACCTTGTCTTGCCTCTTCCTGAAATGTATTATTAAGGCTACTATAAATCCTAAATAAAGGATCACCAGAGCTGATGTGATAGTTAAAGGAATGGTTGCCTATTAAAAGAATTGTGCTCTCCAAACACTGCTGCACACCTACCTGTAAGTTTCAACAGAGGCATTGTTGCTGGGATCCTGGATTCTAGGATAGCACAGTAGGAAGGAAGAGAGAGGAGAATGTGGGGAGGACTGCCCTACAGTAAAAAGTGCCCTGACTTTTATTTTATTTTTTTTGCTTTGCTCCTGTAATCTGACCCTTCTCGCTAAAAGGAGCGAGATGAGCTTCAGACCTATTTATAGCTTTAGGCAATCGACAGTGAAAACCATGTGAAGCTTCCGATCTTTACTGTGGGGTTTTAGAAGAGGTCTCGGTGGTAGGCCAGGAATTGCATTCCAGTACTCTCCAAATCTTCCTGCGGATTCAATTCTCGTCAAGTGTCATTTTCTTGTATGAGTTGACCCTGAAGATTATTTCCCACCCCAGTGAAATACAGCGAAGTCTTCCAGGCATCTGGAAACTCGAGGTCCTCAAAATTTCAGGGATGAAAACAGCTTTCTGAGGTTGGTGAATACACTGGTATATTCATCAAGCCCTCAAGACACACACCCACTGCCTCTCCCTCTCCCTCTCCCTCTCCCTCTCCCTCTCCCTCTCTGCCCCCCCCCCTCTCAGAAATATCCCTGACTTAGCAGACATTCACCTGGTATAATTTATTTAATTAATTAGCTAGTAATTTACTTCAAATCTTATTGAAACTCAACTGCCATCTACAGTGCTCCATTACCCCTACTGTATATATTGTTATGAAAGGAATATACCTTTCTTTTGTATAACATTTAATAGAATGCTAGAGGCCCAGTGCACAAAATTCATGCACAGGTAGGGTCCCTAGCGGCTGCCGGCTGCCAACTGCCAGCCAGGGTCTCCCTTCGTTCTGTGTAGCCCCCTGGTGGTCAGCACACATCATAGCAAGTAATCGAACTCCCGGTGGGTCGAACTCCCTCAGGGGACACTTTGCATATTAGGCTTTTATATATATAGATAAATTTGTAAACATTATTTTGATCCTAAGTATGATCTTATAAGGGAAAGAGTACCTTAGTCCTGCTTCCCAAATAAGAAAACCAGAGCTCTGAGAAGTGAAGTGTCTTGCCCAAAGTCATTCTGCTCATAAATGGCAAAGCCAATGATCTCTGGAGTGAAATATCATCTATTTCCCACAATAACACAGAGTCTTAGTTATGGCTAAATAGATGATAGTTACTGTTAGGTAAAGAAAGACTCAGCAGAAATTATGAATTATTAACATCTTATGTTCAAGACAGTAGCAATAGGTGGGAACTTCAGATTTGGAAGAGAATTATGGGCATAGGCTGACTGATCTTTTTTTTTATTATTAACTATTTTCTATTGGAAATTGGGGCAAGCCTTTTTGTTGGCAACCACTGAATATTTTACTGCTTAGCTTTATGATCATCATATTTCAGTCAGCAATATTGTAACACATTATAAAGTGTTACTAAACCAAAATAAATGTATCATTCCTTTCCAATTCCTTTTTGTGACATTTCCATCTGGATTGCCCAATGGTATCTACAAATTGATATATCCAAACCAAACATTTTCCTCTCCAAACCTGCTCCTCTCTCATTGTGCCTTATCTTTATATGTTACCCTTAAATTTTCCCATTCCATCTGTGGCAAGTACCCTAGTTATCTACTCAAAACTTGTTTTTCCAACATTATAGAGGTTCCTCAGAAAATTAAGATTAAGACTACCATATGATCCAGCAATATCTCTTTCTGGGTGTTTACCTGTAAATATGAAAACATTTATTTGTAAAGATGAAAATGCAAATATCTTAGGAGACTGTTGTTTTCTTGGGAATTCCAGCTGATATAGGTTAGAAAAATGATTTATTATCCTATGAAGAGTTCCTAAGACTGCATATAGTCTATTATTTTGTTTTTAAAAAATAGTTCAGTTTGTTTTCCCATAAAATTTGAAGTGTATTTGATTCTAAAAAAAAAAAGAAGAAGAAGAAGAAGCAGTTTCTTGATAATACTCAATGTTTAGTATATGGGGAAATAGACACTCATACGTGGTTGGTAGAAGTTTAAAATTTTAGCTTTTCTGGAAGGAAATTTGGCAATACATTTATCAAAAACCTTTAAAATATGCATATCTGTTGATACAACTTCATTTTCATGACTTTATCTTAAGGAAATTATTATACAGGTACTCAAAGATGTATTTCAAGAATTTTAATTGAGGCCTGGCTGGCATGGCTCAGTGGTTGAGCACTGCCCTATGAACCAGGAGGTCACGGTTAGATTCCTGGTCAGGGCACATGCCCAGGTTGCAAGCTCGATCTCTAGTGGGGTGTCGGGGGGACATGCAGGAGGCAGCTGATCAATTATTCTCTCTCATCACTGGTGTTTCTCTCTCTCTCTTTCCTTTCCCTTCCTCTTTGAAATAAATTAAAATCTATAATAATAAAAGCATAATATGCTAATTAGACTGGACAGCCTTCCAGACTACCTTCCTGATGAAGCCTGGGCTGCAAGGGCCGAGGCAAGCCGCTGTGGCTGCGAGGGCTGAGCCCCTTGCACACATTTTGTGCATCAGGCCTCTAGTATATAGATATTAAAAAATTGTAGCCCAACCATTAAAACAGCCAAAAGATAGGAAGAACTGACATGTCTATAATAGATTGATTAAAGTATAATGCAACCATAATAGGATGTAGGCAAAATTTTATTAATATGGAAAGGGTTGAAAAATTTTATATTGCAAAGCTGTATACACAATATAATCTTGTTTTTGTAAAAAAAAAAAAAGCATTTAATTTATACATCATGATAGACAATGAAACAGCCTAGGCAATTTATACCAGTGTTCTGTCTGGGTATGGGATGATGGCGATTTTTTTCTTTTGGTTTATTTGATCTTCTACCCCGAATAAGTATGTCTATCGTAAGAAAAAAAAAATCAAACCTGAATTTAAAGCATAACAAAATAAATTCTAGTCTGGCCAGCATCTGCAGCCCTTAAGGGAAAACACCCTGAAATTTCCTTCAATGGGACAAGTCTCTATCTACTGATCCTTTAATTAAGCTTGCTTTTCTTCAGGCATCATTATATAATACAAACTACTATCACTTAATTCTATTTTTTTTGCTTTAGTGTTTAGCAAAAGAAAAGTATTATTTTCTGTGTCTTTTAAAACATTGTTAATGTGACTATTTCAGCTGTATGACAGATGACATTGGTTGGAGCTAACTTGGAGGCCTACCCACTATTTAGAACATGATGCCAGTGGGACACATTCAGAGTTCCGAGTAACAAATTTACAAATATGTTTTTAAAAAATGTTTTTGACTTTATTGGGGAGACATTAGTTAGTAGATGACATAGTTTTCAAGTGACAAACATGGTTTTCAAAGGGGAGATTTCTTGTATTTCATCCAGTTAGAGGTTCCTGTAACCTGAAGCTCCCTGGGAAGACGACACTTCACAGCAATGAGCTGCACCCGGGGCAGGGGCACTGCTGCCCGCCTGCCTTTGTTCGTAAAGCCCTTCTGTTGGGCTGCTGGCTAGCGGAGGTCTCCCTCCCACTGTGAAACCTGGCTCCCGCCTCTCCAAGCTGCTCTTCTCCACCCCCTCCGCGCCCTGCCCCTCACGGTTTTATGTGGCTCCTGGTTGCCCTTCATATAAACTTCCAGGATCAGCTTACTCCTTTGTTACATTGCTTCCGTGGGTGGTAGTCCAAGTTCACGACAGCTTCTGGTTTGGGAATACAACCCTTTTGTCACTCTGTTAGAGGTGTGCGAATGGTTATCTTGTCACCAAGGAACGCGTCTGAGTCTGGAGTATAACTACCCCTGTGGAATTTTATGGTGTTTTTTCTGGATTCAGCTTCACTTTCCTGTCAGTAATAATTTCCCATGCATGCCTAAAAATAAAGAAGTCAAATTTGTAAGACTCATCCTTTTCCATGAGACACACTGACTTTATTTCCTGTCTCTTGAATGGAACTGAAATTCAGCAGTTTGCTTTGAACAAAACAATCTGAACTTCACGTTGTGTGGGAAGAGAGAGAGGGAGGCATGCTATGGGGTCCATGCAGTAATAACTGTGCTGGGCACTGTTCCAAGTTTTAAAAACACACACACACATTATTTCATCTAATTCTCACAATAGTAGTCTTTTGAGGTACTATTCTTATAGAAATTGAGGCACTGTTATCTTCATGTTACAGTTGAAGAAATTCAGGAACAAGAAATTAATTTGTGCCCAGCCCGTATGGCTCAGTGGTTGAGCGTCGACCTAGGAACCAAGAGGTCACGTTTTCCCAGTCAGGCACATGCCGGGTTGCAGGCTTGATTCCCCGTGGGGGGCGTGCAGGAGCAGCAGATCATTGATGTTCCTCTCTCATTGATGTTTCTATCTTTCTATCCCTCTCTCTTCCTCTCTCTCTAAAAAAAAAAATCAATTAAAAAACCCAGACATATTAAAAAACAAGAAATTGATTTGCCCGCGGTCTCACAGCTAGGAAGTGGCAGCGATGGGATTCCAGCCCAGGTACTGCGCCCCCGCTGTATCACATGCTGCCTCACTTTGGTTAGTTGTGCACTAACCATCATTGTGCCCAGAGGACAGAGGATTCTGGATGACATGAGGAGGTGGTGTAGTGACTCCCAGCTTGATAGATGGTGTAGATGAGTGAAGTCAAGGGGTACTTCAACTTCAACTTATGAAATCTTCAAACTAAATCTTGAATGGAAGCCTCAGTGATGAAAGTGGAACTGCTTCCGTTGAAGAGAGAGGTGTGTGTGGGGGAGCTGGGGAGGAAGAGCAGAGCCCCCCACCCCCAAGACTTCCTCAGACATCTCCCTTATGACACTCCAGGGGCTTTGAGCAGCATGGTTTGAAAACTAGGGAAGCAAAAAGAACAGGAGAGCTGAAATCAGAAGACCTGGGTTCAAATCTGAGATAAATACATCTATTTACAGTGGATTCAGTTTCTCATCAGTAAAACAGAGACCATTCCTGTTTTATATGGCTGTTGTGGAGGATTAAATGAGGTGAGGTATTTGAGCACTTTGAAATTGCAAAGCAATAGATAATTTCTGTTTCCACAGAGACTTGACTTGAAAAGCAGAGGCCCAAATGGCAATGAGGCATGAATCAGGTTCTGGTGCATTGCGGGGAGCCTCGAGTATTCTCAGAAAAATTGGGAAGGAGGTGACCCCTTGGGCAGTGTCAAGAGGGCGGCAGTTGAAACACTAGGGTTAAATAAGTTATGTCTCAGAGTAAACAGTGTCCTTTTCCCTTGAAACAATCACCAAATTGCAACTAAGAAATTTTGTTTTAGAGATATCTTCATGGAATATAAAAGGTGAACGAGGAACCACTGGCTATCTGGTTCACTGCTGTATGCCCAGCGCAGCGCGTGCCTAGGCGTGTAGTAGGTGCTCAGTAAAACCTGCTAAATGAATTGGGAAGAACGGTCATAAGGAAAATTCACTGAGCCAATGAAACAAACGTATTTTGTTAGGGCATGCGGCTCTGCCTCACAGCGAGATCTGAATGTCATAGCAGCTCCAGAATGATGGGGCGACGGGCACAGGCCTTCGTAATATCAGTTCATGTGCCATGTTAGAGTTTCATTTTGGACTTGAATATTGTCAAACCCCTCAAATTTATAAAACGAGCATAAACTGAGATTTCTTCATCTAACTTTCAAAATGTATTTCAACTTCATCCCACTCATTAAAAAACCCCACCATGCACTTCAGGGATGTTTGGTCTCAGTTGCAAATGTGAACTGATTTATTTTAAGATGTTTTAAAATAACATGTAGGTTCTCTTTCAGACCTAAATATCGATGTAATTCATTTATGTCAAGCTCCTACAGAATGTGTCATCAGTGCCAATTTTATTGCTTCCACAGCAGCCATTCTAGAAGATTGCTTTTCCTAACCTGGATAATATTTCAGGCTCCGCCATCTGAAAGACCTAATAGGCAACTGCTCAGTTCCAATCATGTCCTCCCCTTGGGCATGTAGCTGCCTCTATCTTTAGAAACATTTGATACGAACCCCCAGGATAGCAGGTGCTCGCTCTCTTTATGTGCCTCCTGTAAATTCATGGTAATCTGTATTTATACAGGTTTTAAGCCCCCTCCGGTAGGTTAACAGAGAAACTATTTTGGTGCAAGCGTGAAGCCATGAGGACAGTCTCCAGATAAGAATGATCAGTTCCCTAGGTCTACTTCCAGCTCATGAACCTGAAACTTTTGTTCCTGTTGGCACTGCAAAGGGGATCTGGTATCTGCATTCTGCATGTTCCTAGAGTCCCCGTCTGCTTTTATTGGGGTACAGGGCCACATTTCATTGCCCAGGGTTATTGTTAAAGCACCACAAGCATCCCCTCCCTCCCCATTTGGGTTCTGGATCTTCTCTCTGTGCTCTCAAGTCATGGAACTGGATCATTCAGCAGCTCTGTAAAATGATCCCCAGCACAGCCTCTTGGCCCCCTTCCATGTATTTATGGATATCAAATAACGATGCAACTATGTTGGCCTTTTAAGGACCTTCAGTATTGCTTGTGATGAGAACAGAAACCATTATTAATAGCACAGACACATAGGAGGTCCCCTCACATTCCAAATAAACAAGCTTCTTCGCTACTTTTTCATGTCTCTCTGCAGCTTCATTTTTTGGTAATCCTCACCCGAAGATATTTTCCCATTGACTTTTAGAGAAAGTGGAAGAGAGAGGGAAAGACAGAGAAACATCGATGTGAGAGAAAATCGATTGGTTGCCTCCTGCACGAGCCCCAACCAGGGAGCAGACTGCAACCGAGGTACAGGCCCTTGACCAGAATCGAACCGGGGACCCTTCAGCCCCCAGGCTGACGCTCTAGCCACTGAGCCAAACCAGCCAGGGCTGCAGCTTCATTTTGCTGAGCACAATAGCAGCTCTTATCAGAAGAAAACAACCTTTTCTTTCTCAGATATTGGGGGTCAAATATTGGCAGAAAATATCTGCTATGTAGCATCAAGGGCTTGATTTAAGGGGGAAATCTGTTCTACATACACAAAGTCCATGATTATTTCTTTTTCACATGCATTTTATACTCTTCATGGTAGCCTCCTGTAGAAACAGTATTTGTCACTTAAATTTGGTTTCCTTAAGTTCAATTCAGCCAAATAGTAACTACCACCTCCCTATTCCCCTTTTAAGGAAAAAATAAATAAAATAAAATTGAAGCCATTGGTAGAATAAACCAAGGTCCTGATAATCAGTGTTCCAGGATTAGGTGGAGAAGCTTAAGTCTGACAGCATTCTTTTATAAACATGTCTCATTAATTAGGGTTGGGAAATCTGAGATATCCTCATTCAACTTCCCTGTTTGTAAACGAGGACACTATAGGCTGGAATAGAAAATTAATAGTTGGAACCCATGTTTTCTGGCTCCTAAACCAATGCTCTTTCAACAGTACCAAGATTGGTAGACTATGCAGTAATGCAGATGGGACAAAAGATTTCCAGTGGTGGTGTTTTTTTGTTTTTTTTTTTAAAACATATTTCATTGATTTTTTTACAGAGAGGAAGGGAGTGGGATAGAGAGCCAGAAACATCGATGAGAGAGAAACATCGACAAGCTGCCTCCTGCACCCCCCCCCCCCCCCACCGGGGATGTGCCCGCAACCAATGCACATGCCCCTGACCGGAACCGAACCTGGGACCCCCCCAGTCCGCAGACCGACGCTCTATCCACCGAGCCAAACCGGCTTCGGCTCCACTGGTGGTTTTAAGCACTTCATATTAATGTGGGAGAGTAGGACATTATAGCTATGAATCATTTGGCCATGAATCACCTCAAAGCAATAACTTAAAAGCAGGCTTTGACATTTTATACTGAGATAAAATGAGGAACTCAGGTCTCCCAACACCATCACATTCAAAAGTTTGAAATGAATATTAACTTTCAATAAAGGCACTTCAGTGGGGGAAAAAGTGATAACTGAGCAAAGAACTTCCAGTTTTTATTTTTTAAACATTTGAAAAGAAAAACATTCAACCAAAATTTTAAAAATTAGATGGATTAATTTACAATAAAATAGGCAACTTAAAATATCAGCCCTTTCATTTAGGGCCAAGGAGGCCAATAGTTGCCGTTTAAACAGCAGAATTGCACAATCAATCATTTGACCTATATTTGATGGCACAGAAATATAAAAGTCACACAACATCCATTGAGATCCCTTCCCTCCAGAGTAGAAGTCATACAATTGCTTCTCAGGTCAGTACTCAGGCTTTTAAAAATCACCAGTTATATTTGAACTACATCTACAACTACTTTGATACCAAGAACACTTTTCAAACAATTCTCGCAGGGAACACCTTCAGATAATGTGGCACACTGGACTGCTTAAAGAAACAGCAGAGATGTAAAACAACGTACAAAGTTACAGTCCCTTGTTTATGAAAACAACCCAAATAAAATATTTCCCCTAATTAATAGCCCTGCTTCTTGTAACCTGTTAGCAGAGATGAATTACAAGAAGCAGAGCGCACCACTGTTTGGTTCTTTGTTGTAGCTGCCAGCTTAAGAGTTCACGACTGTAAATGTAAAACAGCATATCATTACGCTCAACAATTCTGGAATGGGAAAAAACAAAATAGCTCTTTAAAGTGTTTCTCTATTCTTGATTTCAAGTCAAGACAAAAAATTCACAGCAGTTTAAAGGACGATGAACAGACTAAACACGGGGCCCACTAAAATACATACTGAGAACAATTTTACCCATTGCACTCCTAAAGTGAAAACTGTAACAAGCAATGATACTGTATTACCAAGTAACATTCTATAGTAAGCTGTTGGAGCGAATACAGCACTTAACAGGTTAGGCGTGGTAGCCTTTAGACAGAACATCGTATTTTCACACTCTTGAACGTGCAACCTTTAAAAAACAAAGTAATGTGTAATTTACAACAGCTGGCCAGGCACTTAACTTGGGGAGAGAGACTTTCAGATGTTGAGGTAAATTAGAATTGTTTTCAGCAATTACAAACATACTCTAAACACCACACTTTATACCACACTAACTGAAGCTTTTCAGCATGAACTGTAACTTTGTCACTCTACTGTGCCAAAATTCATACCTAAATGTAACTTCTTAAGAAGCTATTAAAAGAACATTTTTCAAGTCTGAATTTTGGCCCCATTTAGATACTTCTGTGCTTACAACATACTTGAGAGAATGGTAAGTTACATACAAGGGCTATGGGTGCAAGAGCCCCCAATCAGATATCCTTCCCCCTAATGTGACATTAGAAAAAGAATCATACTGTCAGTAACATACACAAGAGGAGGAAGAGGGAGACAAGGACAAATGAGGGCAACTGAGGTGACAAGCCTCAATCCAGCCTCAAGGAAAATGACAAAGTGCCTGTCTGGCCAGTGTGGCACAGTGGTTGAGCCTTGACCTATGAACCAAGAAGTCACAGTTCAATTCCCAGTCAGGGCACATGCCTGGGGTTGTGGGCTCGGTCCCAAGTAAGGGGCTTGCAGGAGGCAGCCAATTGATGATTCTCTCATCATTGATGTTTCTATCTCTCTCCCTCTCTCCCTTCCTCTCTGAAATCAATAAACATATATCAGAAAAAGAAAAATGACAGAGCAACGCTCCAAAAGCAGCAGCAAGTTCCTGCTACCAGGTGTCAACAGCACTGTGAAAACTCAGAACGAACGCCGAGGAGCACGGCGCGCTGAGTTCATTCAACTCTGGACACAGAATAGAGTTCTTCCTCTCTTCTGACTTCAGTTCAAGGCAATGTGGAGTTTGCTTAATAAGTGAAAATTCATATTAGAAGACAGAGGACCTCAGTAAGTATTTACATACTGAAAGACCAGAGCAGAAAGGGACCATTTTGGAACTAGGCTTTTATCAAAAGTTACCTAAGTCTATTTTTCATTAGAATTACCAGGATCTTATTTGCAAATGGAAAAGCCAAGACAATTCATTATGGTTTCCATTCCTTTCTTAACAGCAATTCCAATTCAACGGCTTCTTGCTCTGAGCACTCAGCTTCTGTTAGCTCGTATGCAGACTAACACATCAACACCTCGTCTTAAACTCTTCAAAGAACATTATGAGTAAAGGAAATTTCAAAACATTTTGATCGGAGGTACCCTCATGCTAAAAAACATAATGACAAAAAATATGGGCTTCATTTAGTGTCCAGGTGGCTAAAAAAGAGTCTAGACACTGTTTATGAAGACTGCTCAGCTGACCCTCCTCGGGGTACCCAGCTTTCCCCGTCGTGATAAAGGACTCGTGTGAACTGACCTTTGCGTGCCTTGCAGGGTAACAGCATGCACTCGGCAAACTAACAGCTGGGGTTACCGGTGCAAGGAGCAGACGTGGGAGAGCTGCTCCCTCTGTGATGCTAACGGGTTTGCTCAGGTTTTGGAGCGGTAACCCTGGTCCATGTAGCACCATGCTTTACTCAACTGAAATCATGAATCAAACTGCAGTCGCTGTGGGTGAGGGATGGAGGGTGGGGTGAAAAGGTGACTGAGGGCCATTATATACATCACTAAGATACCAAGATATGTACTGAAAATGTGTCTGTTAATATATTATGTCTGAGGCTTGAAAATCATTGATCACAATATTAAATAAAACAGCATCAAATGTTTACAATTTTGCACACCTGTAAATGTAGAGCTTTCCGATAGAACCCAAATTTAAATACAAACGGAAGTTCATTGAACATTAGATTACCAGTAAACTAGAAGAAACAAATTGCATACATTTCATAGTTAGTAACCTACAAAAAAAAGTGGAGCACAGGTGAAAAATAAGTGAAATATAATTGTTTCCAGTTTCATCTTTCTCTTGGGAGAACCTAAAAACAGGTCAAAGCCAACTTCGTGTAGGTAAAAAGTGGCATCTGCTACTGTATCGGCACATCTTTTCCTCAAAGGCAGACAGTTCACAGACATAACTCAGACATTCATTTGCACATGTAATGGTCTTTGAAACATCCACTCCACTGAAGTATACAAACCACTTCTAGGAAAAAGGCACTTCACTGTGAAAGTTAAATTTAATTGCATGAAAGTCGAGAAGAGTAGGAGAGACTCCAAAGTCTGTATTCACCTTTGTATTTACGAATACAGAGCAGATGCCAGTTTATGGAGTATAGCCGATAACATTAAAAAACAAACCAAACACCAACATTAACTATATTCTCAGCAAAACAGTAATTTCTGACATTTTCCCACAAAAGCAATAGAGTTCCAAGTTCAACAGTAAAAAGAAAAAAAGATAATCACCAGCAGTTGCTACATTAGAGCTCAAGACATTGTTTTCTAGAGAATTTCATGTCTCCAGTTTGGTTCTCTGTTTCAGAGCATGAATTGCTTTTCAGATGTAAAACCTGGGGTGGCAGAGTGTTTGGGCAGAACCCAGAGTGGAAAAATATTGGGGAGTAACAAGAGGTTCATTTCTCTGGCCAGACAACCAAGTGAGGAGGTAGTTATTCTGAGATTTCTCAGATGGAGAACATTGTACTGATCTACGGAGAGTCGGGAAGTAGCAGGAGCTTCTCTGTGAGACTGAGACAGCAACAGGAATACTGGTTTCTCCTCCAGGGAAGTCAGGACCAGGGCGTCAGTGCAGCTGAAACGAGACGGAACGTGCGTGTAAATGTCACCAGAGAGTGTAAGAAACACAAGGTGAAGAAATCAGTACGAATGATAACTCATTCACTTCCAAACGAGTCCTACCTGGACAGTGGCTCTTTTCTGATGCTAGAACTTTAAAAGTATCTATAAAAAAAGAAGACACACCGTATCATTATCATCTAGTTTTAATGTAGTGATTCCTCAAACTCCTGGTCAGTGCCAAGAATGTGGTATTCATACATTTCATAAATAATGTCTTCTAATTTCTAACATTATTGACAATGTAACCATGTCTGTAAAATAATGTTTAAAAAATAGGTTAAACCTCAATACTCTCAGGAAGGGCATCGTAAGGAAAACATTTTCTAGTTGTGAGAAATTATCAGGTAAATGACAACATAAAAAATAATAGCAACACTCCTCCCAACTGCCCAATTTGTAATTATGCCCAGAGACCACATGCTCACCTTGTTACATCACCACACAAGGCAGCCCCATGCAACCTTGAGTCCCATCATCACTGCTGTTGAGTTTTTTCATTCGGTACTGACGTATTTCTCTTACCAGTGTGTAAAAGGCATCTTCAACACCCTTTAAAAGAAAATGAAAAGACAGCCTAAAAGACACAATCCAAGGTATAAGCTCTCTCTCACTCCTTTATGTGGATTTAGAATTCCAATTATTAATCATTAGCTGATAAAATAGGGTGGTGTAGAAAGAGGACACTGAATTTAGCATTTCTATTGAATCACATTAAGAGGCTGATATACAAATGGCACATTTTGCAAAAATAACATCCCAGCAAAGGAAAACTGGTAATGTGGGACATACAGAACTACCTGATGTAAAGATTCCATTCAGAAGAATTTAAACCCTAAACAGTGGCTGGTGTTGATGGAGAAAAGACTAATGCTTATAAGTATCTTTAATCAAAGGTCTTCATTTTAGTACTATTTATGCATGTTAATGCAGGAGTATAAATGTCACACCAGGATATTAACAAGTTTATTTTGGGTTTAAAGCAAAGATGAAAATAGAACACGATTAAAAATCTGTAACAACAAAGAATGTGCATCACATCTCTAGGAAAGAGTCAATCAATCAAACTTTTCAGCCTTCAACAAACCCTTGCCAGGTGCTGGAAGCTGTACTCTACCTGTCTGGTCTTGGCTGAGGTTTCAATGAATGGAATCCCATAACTCTTGGCCAGTTCATGGGCTTGTTTCGTGTCAACTGTCCTTGTTGGTAAATCACACTTGTTTCCTACTAGCACCATCGGTACATCATCTGAGTCCTTCACTCGCTTAATTTGTTCCCTAAAAAAGAGGAATATGTTGTAAGAATAAGCCTTTTGGAAGGAATGAACAGCTAGAGCAAAAGAAACCTAGCAAGTTTTATCTAGCCTACTAGCTTCTCGTAGTGAAGTTTCACTTTTATCTAGTCTACTAGCTTCTAGCAGTGAGTTTCACGCCCCGGATCCCCTACTATTTATAAAAGACCTTACATAATGAGACTGGTTTAGGCTTGATTCAGCAGCCATAGGAAAGCCAAGTACCAGTTCAACTTCTAGTGGAAATGGATGGTTAGTCTCACGACATGTCCTTATTAGGCTCCTTGATTCTCCAGAGCTTGGCTCTGGATTTAATTGGCAACTCCGAATCACACTCTAGATTAAGGTCCGAAGTGCACAAAGTAAAGTTCACTGCCTCTAAATAACTTCTTAAGGTTCCCTTGAGAGTGATGGTATTTAATGGGAGACAGTCTATCCACTTCTCTAAATGGGTGGTGTCCAAATATTTCCTTCAAACAAAATTATAGCTGGGAGTCAAGATATAAAATAGAAAACACCAGAACTGCTCTTATGAAAGGTTCTGGAACTCCCAGCTGACAGCACTTCCTTCAGTGACATTGAAGACACCGAGCCGTTTGGAAATGAATGCTCTAGATTCTCTTGACCAACACTGTCCAGTAGGACTTCTTACTATGATGGAAATGTGCTACATCTGTCATGTCCAACTATATCCACTAGTCCCATGTAGCTATTGAACACTGAGTTGGTGGGTACTATGACCAAGGAGCTGATTTTTCAATTTTATTTAATTTTAGTTAACTGAAATAACCACACACTGCACAGCACTGCTTCAGACTCTACGCTTGGATTACATACAAAGCCATGCACCTGAAATGAATGACAGTGGGGGTAATGGCAGGAGCCCATGCTAAGGGATAATATAAGACAGCCTAAAAAGAAAAAGAACTTCTAGAAATTCAGCAAATATTAGAAGCTTGCTAAGTGCTGGGCATTGTATTAAGTACCGCTATTATTTCCAGAGAGGAAGTGGAAGACAGTAGAGCAGGGTTAGGAGAGAAAAGCCCCGAATTCGGTTTGGGACTAGTTTGTTTCCGTGAGCAGACTTCTTCATGTGGACAGGGCAGAAGCCAGGACTCAAGGTTGTAGGCACAACACTTGCACAGGTTTTACTATGTGTGCAGCACTGTTCTGAATTATTTAATGTTTAACGATTCATTTAATTTTCACAACTCTTGGCAGATATTATAACCTCCATATTATAGATAAGGAAACTGAGATTTAGTAGTTTGCCCCAAAGTCTCATGGCTAATAGATGATGGAGCCAAGTTTCAACCCAGGCATCTATATTCTTAACCATTACGTTATTCTGCTTAAAGAATATGGAGTGCCCAGCTGGTGTGGCTCAGTAGTTGAGCATCCACCCATGAACCAAGAGGTCCCGGTTTGATTCCAGGTCAGGGCACATGCCTGGCTGTGGGCTCGATCCCAGTGCGGGGTGCGCAGGACGTAGCCAATCAATGTGTCTCTCTCATCGATGTTTCTCTCTCTCTCTCCCTGTCTCTGAAATCAATAAAAAACAAAATACAAAAAAATATATATTTTAAAAAATAACTAATAACATGGAGCTAAGAAAAGGAGCCTTGGCCCTGACCGGTTTGGCTCGGTGGATAGAGCGTTAGCCTGCGGACTGAAGGGTCCCAGGTTCGATTCCGGTCAAGGGCATGTACCTTGGTTGCAGGCACATCCCCAGTAGGGGGTGTGCAGGAGGCAGCTGGTCGATGTTTCTCTCTCATCGATGTTTCTAGCTCTCTGTCCCTCTCCCTTCCTCTCGGTAAAAAATCAATAAAATATATTAAAAAAAGGGAAAAAAAAATAAAAGGAGCCTTGGAGTTTTTTGTTCCTGGCTCTGCTACTAGTAACAGTCAAGACTCCAAAAACCTAATAAACTACCTTCTGAACCCTATTTCTGATTCTGTAAAATCAGAATGTTGTTTTCATTTTTATGGTCCAATTGAGCTTTGAAACTTTATGGTTTTACAGAGAAAGACCATCTTTACATACCTTTGCCCAGCTTTCCTCTTTAGCTACTCCCCATCTTGTTTCTTCCTATCATGATCTCTGTTACTTACTGAACAATGTTTCTCAGGCATCTTCCTCTCTGAAATTCCTTTGTGATCTAGTAACACCTCTAGTTTGGAATCACTCCCACTAGCAAGCTTCCCTGATATACTATCACACATTCTAGCCACGGCATATTACATAAAATAAATTCCAGCATTGACTTGCAGCAATAACCCCAGATTCTCAATGTCAAACAGACGAAAACCAACCCTTCTTGTAATGAAAAAAGCTGTATCTTTCCCAGTGTGGCACCCTCACACACACAACCCCCGCCCCCCCCCCCCCCACAACAAAGCTGCAGAACAAAGCTTAAAGGTCATCCTTTCAGAAAAAAAGTAACGCTCCTAGTACCTGTAGAGGTTAATGTCTGCAAATGACTTGCTATTATTGATGGCGAACACACAGAGGAAACCTTCCCCTGTCCTCATGTATTGGTCCCGCATGGCACTGTACTCCTCTTGTCCAGCCGTGTCCAGTATATCCAACAGACAGGTCTCACCATCTATGACCACCTGTTTTCGGTAAGAATCCTGGGGGGAAGGGGAAGAGGGAGATTCTACTTTTACTAAAAATCACAGGAAATGCAATGCTACTGCCAAGGTGAAACAAGCTCCTACCCCAGGCCATTTCTCTCTCTGGTTTGTCCCTCAAACTGCTAATATGCAATCACCAACTAAATACTTAATGTCTTCCAAATCCTATAAGCCGGCAGAAAGGAAAATGTGAACACTCAGTTCCTGGAAAAGGTGAACAAATGTGGTCATTCAAAAGGCAGGTCTACTGCAGTGAGACTAGGGCCGTGGTCGGCAAATTGAGGCTCTTTGGCCCCTTGAGTGTGGCTCTTCCACAAAATACCACGGCCTGGGCGAGTCTATTTTGAAGAAGTGGCGTTAGAAGGAGTTTAAGTTTAAAAAATTTGGCTCTCCAAAGCAATTTCAATCGTTGTACTGTTGATATTTGGCTCTGTTGACTAATGAGTTTGCCGACTGGACTAGGGTTAATCAGTGCATTTCACTAAGGTGTGCGTTGAATGTTTCTTATTTGAGTTGTTTATCGTGCATTTAAAATTCTAAACATACCTCCACCAATTTATAACTTGGCCCTGGCTACAGTGCCGCTTGTGTTTATGACTAAACACAAATACTTTTTATTTCAAACAAGGTCATGAATACCAAATTACTTTTTTCTCATCATGACAGATTGTACCTTTGGGAAATAATCCTCAATCAATTTCCTAAAGGTTACAAACAAGATAGAGATATAATTCATTCCTTAAGTAGATCATATAAAAACATACTTTCAATTGGGCTCGAAGGCAGACATTTTACTTGTATTTTAATACTTAAGTCCTGGGAATTCAAGTCAAATAAAATAATCTCACCATACTTGGTAAAAAATCTGGCTTCAAAAACAGAATTCAACCTAATTTCCCAGCCCATTAATCAGTTCCTCTGTAACTCACTTTATTGTAGGACTGTACTTTCAAATTAAATAAAATTTACATCACCAAAATTTCTTAGAGCATGAAACATAGTTAAGTGTCTGTTCTAAGATGAGCAAGATAAAAATTATGAAGATAGGTTTTAGTCAAACTACTTTATGATAATAGAAGTCAGAGAAGTGGTTATCTCCTGGCAGATTAAGAGAGTTTACTGACTGAAAAGGGCATTTGAGAACTCCCTGGGGCAAAGGAAATAGTATATATTTTTAATCTGAGTGGTGGTTATTATGTAAGTATGTATATGTATATGTATATATATATATATATGTGTGTATATATATATACACACATATATATATATACACACATATATTTAAAAAGTCACTGACCTGTCGATATAACATTTACGTATTTTACAGTATGTAAATTACCCAGCAATAACTAAAACTCTGAAAAATATTAAAAGGTTCTAACTATTAACACTGAATCTGTTAAGCCTAAAATAAAGTTTTGCAAAGAACTCATGAATAATTTTTAATAAGGCTATTTAGAGTTAGCTTGCATTAAACACCCAGTGACTGAGTGGTAGGAAGACCAGGGTGTGGATTAAAAATACAAAAATCTCTAGAGTTACACATTTCTAAATTGAATAAAATTACAAGGCCCTTTACTGAAAGGATTTATTTTGCCACTCATTGAAGCCAATCTTTAATATGAACTCGCACAAAAACAATAGGATCTTTAAATAAGTACTATTTATCCAGTGCTTTACCATTCACAAAAAATTTAAACACATTTGACTTTTCACTTCATCTCTGTGTGGTAGGCAGGACAAGATTCTAGTAATTTAATAGATGAAGAAAATGAGGCTGAGAGAGAGTAAGTGATTTGCTCAATATCACATAACTAAACAAAATGCAAACAGGGACTGAAATCCTAAGCACAGGGACTCAAAATGTTCTTTCTACTCCAACCCACAGTCTTGGCTGCTTCAACGAGCTAAGAAATTAAAATTGCAGAACCACCAGATCTCTGAATCCTTGATCTCCATCCTGCTATATTATTCAGACAGTCGCTCTTCCTATGGCCTGTGCTTCTTTTAAAATAGAGTTGTCATATATGAAGAATCTAAATGAGTTCAACACTCGCAAATGAGTTTGCAAGTTTACAGAAATGTTAAAACTGTAACTTTTTAGAAAATCTTCAGCAGCTCATAAAAATGAACTCTTCTCCACAAACACGGAAAGCTTTACTTATTGTATTACTGAACACAGTACCCAAAATAACTTTCCACTTTCTTTCCTCATTATTCCCTTAGCTAAAGGGTAAGGGCGAGGGTAAACGGAAGGAAAAGAGATAGGGGCAGCGGACTACCGCTGGGCCTCACCTCTATGGTGGGATCATATTCATCTACAAAGTGGTTCTGGATTAGCTGGATTGTCAGCGCGCTTTTCCCAACACCACCTGCTCCAACCACCACCAGTTTGTACTCAGTCATTTCACACCAGCAAGAACCTGTGGAAAAGCAGCAATTAGGGCTAATTGGAGAGCCACCTCTACGGTACTTCAAAGCTTTCTATAATCAATAGTGGCTAAAACCGGAGTTTGAAATGTATCGGTCCCACTTGGATCTCAGTGATTCAGGAATGCAAAAACACAAGTGACTGCGGGTCCCAGAATGCTGAATTATAGTCTTCTCGCTACCCCCACCTCATCCATGTTTCAACAGTCCGCGGGCCCCGCCCTCGGCCCAAGGTAAAGGAACCCCCTTCCCGCTCCTCTCGCAAGGCTTCTCAGCGGTGGCAGGCTGCCGTCAGGCCGTCCTTCCCTTCCAGTTCCCCACCTGTCTCCAAAGATCTCCCCCGTAGGGCTCAAAACGAAGGCCCCCCGCCCAAGGCCTTTGTCTCCTGCTCGCAGATTCCGCTCGATTCCGTCCATAACCAGACGCCTGCAAGCTCTAAGCCCAACGCTACACACGCCGGAGCCTCACCTCAAGCTCCGGTGCCTCCGCTGCGGACGGGTTTAGAATCACCACCAGGAAAAATGTTGGAGACCCCGGAACCGCCATGAACAGCCCCCACCAGGGAGCGGCACTTCCGGCCCCGCCCGCTACGTAATCAGTCGGCGCCCCGGGCGCCCGAGTCCCCGCCCCGGCCACGTGGGCCTCCGACCCGGGAGTCAAGCTGCTGGCCGCACCCAAACCCGCCCCTCCCGCTCAGGACATTTCAATAATGAAAGCGCTAGGTGCTGGAGTCTCAAAAATCAGTAAAACTTTATTCGCTTCCATTCTTTCGCCATTAACAGAAAACTGGAGAAAGCAAAAATGTTTTGTGTTTACAAAGATAAATGGCCTCTTTACCCAGAGAAGATCAAAACCTCAAATGACAACGGGGAAGATAAAAGCGCCCTCCCCCACATCCCCTGAGCTGACCCTTGTCATCTTAGACAAAGCTTTCAGTCCACTGGCCAGGGACCCTGCATGTGGCCAATTCAAGATGAGGGCCAAGAAATCAGACCAATCCGTTCCCGTGATAAAAAGTTGAACAGAAGCTACACCAAGGGTCAAGTGCCTGCATGTTACAGGACACAGGAACCAGGCGGCTACTTATAAAAAAAACAAGATTCATTTCAGGCACAATTTTTTTATTTTTTTGTTTGTTTTGTTTTAAATCAGTAAAAGAAACTGGGTCCTAGAAGCTGCAGTGATCTAAGCAGCAGCAAGTTTGTGCATTCGTCGTTTAAATACGTTTAAATTATCACACTGCTGGCACACCTCATTTGCATGAAATTCTGCACCATACATACTAATTGCGGTAAATTTACCCCCCACCCCATCCCAGGGGAAAAAAAAAAAAAACTACTTTGGAAGATAATTTTCATTGAAATCTACCCAAAATTCGTTTCAGTGGACTGTGACAAGATTATAAATGATATGAAAAATAACATTTGAACATTTGGCCATCAACTTAAGAAAATCGTTTGCCTATACAAATTTTTAAATTTTTTTAATATAGTCTACCCTCATATGGTCCTCAGAATTAAAGCATAATGAACAGGAAAGAAAAGGAAAAGAATGCAACTGAGTGCTAAGGCAGGACATCTTGCCAGAAGTAATGAAGGTAGAATATATGCTACATATCAAGTGCAGAATTTCATACAGCCAACAAGGTAACAGTCTATATTTTTCACTTACACGGGCGAAGTGGATTTTGCAATTACCAGTTGCGTTAAATGCACCAAATAAAGCTCCTAAAATTGATACTACAAGGCGCCACCTTAAGTTTTCCAGGCTGCAACTGTGCATAATTTTAAAATGGTTTTCTTAAATTTATTTATTTTTTTTAAACATAACATGAGGAAGGTGTTAAAACTGGTGTAATAGCTCAATAGAATAAGTATTCCAGATTTTGGGGAGGGATGAAGAGGGAGATATTCAGAACCCTTCACCAGAATCCCCCCAACTTGATCATCGTGGATTAATGATGTGCTTTGTGGATGTGGTTAGTCAATGACACCAGCCTGACGGATCTTTCTTTCTACACCAAATCCCTGTGAAAAAATAAAATTGCAGTTAATGACCTGAGGGTATGACAATCACAGCACAGCCACAATTCCAAAGTGAACTTCAAAAGCATTACTTTTAACCATCTTAACCACTACCAGTTTTTTCCCAGAGGAAATCTTACATAGTAAGCCCTCCTTATTACCTACAACTATGTTCAAAGTATCAGGAAAACAAAGAAATGTGCTTCTTACTGGTAAGCAACCATTATGTTGGGGACTGAACCAACACGTAGGGAAGGAGTCCTAACTAGTTATAAGCAATACTAATGCTCCATAAGCGCTCTGAGATATGCTAAAATAGGACCTCAAATATTATACTGGTCTGTCACATCACAACCTTCCCTCCCCCAAAACCTTGTATACCCTCCTCATACCATTGAGTTATCTGGTCCCCTTGGCTGACGAAGAACCATTAGGCGAGGAGCACTGGCATCATCCAGAGTGATGTTCTTCAAGCGATTGACCAACCTATCAGGTCGTGGAGCTGCAACAGCCTTGGGGCCCTCGCTGTAACCAAGTCAAGAAGTGAGAAGCAGCAACACATGGTGGGAAGAAACAAGTACTTACAGAGGAGTGCATTTTCCACCTAACTACCCAAGTGACTCAGTTTTAATGAGGGGGACTCTTGCCTCATTTAACTAGCTAGCTAGCAAGACAGGACAGACAAGTTTGTTTATGTTTTTATTCCCAACTCAAGGTTTATTCCTGCATAGGAGCTGGAAGAATCATTTGGGTGACGGTCATCCCTAGACTGGTCTGCATCCAGAAAGACCAGTTTCACAGACACATAAAACAAGGTAGTGGATGTGAAAAACCTTAGAAGAGTTATATATAAAGAAATATTTCCAGAGACTCCCAGCTTCTAGCATGGTAACAATGTTATTAAAAAAAAAACAAAAAAAAAAACACACAATAAAAACCTCACACAAAAAAACAAAAAAAACAGAGCCAGAACTGCTAATCTATAAAATTAGACTTTTAAGCACCATATAACCCAGAAATGGCTTAATGGAAAAACAAACAAACAAAAAAACCCATACAAAAAAAAGCTAAGCAGAATCCTTTAAGAACAAGGACTACATCATCATTTTACTTTTATTTCCTATATATTTTATTGATTTTTTACAGAGAGGAAGGGAGAGGGATAGAGCGTTAGAAACATCAATCAATTGCCTCCTGCACACTCCCTATTGGGGATGTGCCCGCAACCAAGGTACATGCCCTTGACTGGAATCGAACCTGGGACCCTTCAGTCTGCAGGCCGACGCTCTATCCACTAAGCCAAACCGGTTAGGGCATACATCATAATTTTATATTAAGATCTATTATATAGCAAGTGCCTAATTAATATTCTACTGGGCCAGATTTCTGAAACTAAAAAGTTTACACAATGAAGACTAGAGGTAAAAGATACAAAGTACCAAGAAATAACAAAGTGAAAGTAGAGAATTAAGAAAAGCAGAGATAGAAAAGTGAAGAAATGTGATAATGCAGAGATTGCAAGTTGTCCAGGGAGATTGTTAATCCAACAACAAAAACTCACCAGACTCGCCAAACATTACAAGCGCTGCACTTGCCAGTGCGCTGATTAAGAATCACTGAGAATTCCACCTCATCTCCAGCCTGTAGCTCAATGCCATCCTGAACTTCTTTCACATGGAAAAAGAGCTTCTTGCTATCCCCTACTTCATAGTTAATGAAACCAAACTGAAATTTAAAAACAAAAATACGTATCACAGGGGTAGAGCGCCTCACTTTGAATGAAGCACAATGTGTGACCCTAACAAGAAGGGGTTTACAAAACATGGTATCAATACTGATGCTCCAGTTCAGCTGCCTGTGCTAGAACATAACAGCATTATAAGTCAGCAAAACTTGCCAGGGCAGAAATACATACTTGAAATCACCGCCATGACTATTATAGCCTGGCTAAAACAAGTAGAAAGGCTGCCCTGTGCCTTCATATATTATATGAGCTAAATTTTTGAATAATGTAAGATCTTTAGTAAGCTGTTACATAAACATATGCATTGTATTATAAAAAACAGCCATACAAAATACTTTATTTACAATACTGATATTTAAAAATGTCCTGGACTCAGAGGGATTTTCTTGAGATCTCAGTGCCAGGAATAAATTTGTTTGCCCTAAAGCTTATTTTATGAACACTTCTACACATGGTTTCTTTCCTTGTATGGCTTACAAAAGAATCTTTGACCTTTAAATCTTTCTATTCTGAAAATCTCACTCTAAGTTTATTTTCCCCATCATGTAATGTTAGTTATCAAAATCACCAATTTCCCCCTATTCATGTAGTTTTCTTCATGTTTATATAGGTTAGCTCAAATTATTGAAAAAAGGGTAAAGTAGAATTTAAAACCAGATGAATGGTGATAGAATCTCCCTTGGCTGAAAGAATTTCAAGGTTTGGTTACTATTTGGTTACCAACTCATAACGGGATCAATTTCAGATCCAGAAATACCGCCACTTACCTGATCTTTCACACACTCCACAGTGGCCCTACGCAGAGGTGTGATGTTGTAAGCCATAGTCTGTGCATTTTGGCCCAGGACACACAATTGGAATTTGACACTCTCCCCTTTCTGCAGGCAATCCCCTTTGTTGGCCATTCCAACTATGCCAAATGGATAGACCTCACCTTTCATATCCCCTGTAGGGAGAAAAAGGTACAAAGACTAAAAGCTAATATTTCACAACAGCCCTCTGCTGATGATCCTAATAAATTTATAAAGGTTATGAAAAATACTTTTTTGCCCCTGAGATATTCTACTTTAAAAGCTTCAATGAAATCGTAAATACTACAATGAAAACAAGGACCTGTAGCTCATACCTTAATAGCTAGTGAACAGTTTTAAATGACATTTATGAAATTAAAAATAATACTATCACTTAGAATCTCATCACCTAAATGTCTGAGCATTTTAAGCACTATGGGTTGTTGATATGATCCCCTGGATTATCTTCTTCTCAAGGTCACGTATGAGCCAACCGAAGTATTTCTGACCCATACTCAACTAGGTATTAAACAATAAGCCAGGTACATGCAAAAACAATGTTAATAAATTTCTTTGCCATTCTACCTCCTTTCTTTGTTCTAATTTTGACACCCTCAAATCAACAGGCACCTTTTTCCTAAATCAGGGGTCAGCACACTTTTTCTAGAGTGCCGTCCTGTACACCAAAAGGTTGCGGGTTCATTCCCCGTCAGGGCAGCACAGACATAGGTTGCAGGTTCAACCCCAGTCTGGGCACAATAGATGTTTCTGACATTGATGTTTCTCTCTCACTCCTCCCTGCCTTCCTCTCTCTAAAATCAATAAAGAGTATAACCTCGGGTAACGATTAAAGAATAAAAGAGCTAGATGTAAATATTTTAGGCTTATAGATCATTCTATAAGCCACAACTACTCAACTTTGCTGTTGTAGTCAGAAAGCTACCAAAGACAATACAAGGATGGGCAGAGGTAGTTTTACAATTGTTTGTAGAGAAAATAATACAATAAACTGTGTCTCACACATTCATGACTGTAAACCTCCTTTTGTCCACCTTGTATGTAAACGAGTTGTCAGCTGTGTTTCAAAAAAAAACTTAAAAGAAACAAACAAACCACAGCCCCAGGTGGTTTGGCTCAGAGGATAGAGCGTCAGCCTGAGGACTGGAGGGTCCTGGGTTCGATCCCCAGTAGGGGGCGTGCAGGAGGCAGCTGATTAATGATTCGCTCTCATCAATGTTTCTATCTCTCCTCCCTTCCTCTCTGAAATCAGTAAAAATATATTTAAACAAACCAACAAACCACTATTATTTGCTGAGGTCTACCCTAGAGTAAAATGTTGGTTGAAGGTCATGGATAAAAACCAGGCCAAAGAGTTCAGCTGCTTATCAATTCACCTCAATGGTGAATCTACTGAACCAAGAAAGGTGGAGAAAAGGAGAAAAAAAATGCAGGTGGAAGTGGAAGCTTCAGAACTGCAATTCCATTTAACCATTTTCTTGATTTTACAGTCGAAAACCTTGAGGAGATACTTCCAATATCAAGTCATGCAGAAGGTTTAGACAGTTGGTCGGATATAGTGGTATTAACAGTAACTACCAAATATTAAAAACTTATATGGACTCATATTTAATCTTATTCTATTCTGAAGTTGAAGATACTATCCTCATCTAAAGATGAAGAAACTGAGCTAGGGAAGATTTAAGTAATTTGTCCAAAGATATACAGCTAGAAGTGGAAGAGATGGTGTTCAGATCTAGGTCTCCCTGACTCCAAAGCTCATGGTCTTATCTTACATCAAGTTACAGATGTATTCCTAAATAAGGAAAGAACTGTTCTCACCATTAAGTGGGAAAATGTGACCTGTCTAGTTTCAGAAAATTCTAGGCTTAGAGATTTCAGAAAAGTTTTCTTTTCCACAAAACCCTTGCTTTGGACTATATCCTATACCATTGTTGAAGAATAAGTGTATTGAGGGGTTGGGAATGCAAAAGGTAGTAAAAGGGGCATTTAGAGAGGAAGAAGGGTGATTTGATATTATCTCACGAGTTAGTTGCCTATGTCCCTAAGGCCCATTTCGGGGTATGATGTCATCGTGGCATTAGTTTAAAAGATTGGTTTGCTATAAAATGAACTCATATTTGGAGGTGTGTGCAGTGGGGCACTGTTCTATGTAAAACACAAATTCCTAAGAACCTCATGAGGTAAAGGAACATGTTATGAAGCTTCATTTCTCTCTCAGATGACCTACTCTTCCCCAGTTTATGTTCTCTCTGACTCATAGACAACTAAGATTTCCTGTTTGTGAGCCAGGCTATCATCTTTGGTTGGAATTTCAAACCCTCTCATCAACCCAATTATTTTGGTAATTTTGCTAAACTAATTATCCACTGTTCCCTACTATCATTTCTATTGCAAACTTATTTTACACACAAAGTGGATCTTCTTGGGTGGTAACTGTTAGTGGTGAGGTGTGGCATCAGAATTCAGGGAGCTACTAAAGATGGGGAGAAAAAAGCAGAAAGTGGAAAATACAGGGAGCCTTGGGGTTTAGAGACAAGTAGTTGGTAAAATTCCCATGGAACCCTAAATATTAAGGAATAGGTATCGTGAACTTTCACAGGAAGCAAACATTTTTATGTAATTGAATGATTAGAAAAATGTGTTAATACTGATGTAAATAACCAGTGAATAAGAGAAAAACTATGAAGTTGTACTAAATCAAGTCAATTGTGAATATTTGCTTATCACAGACAATAAATGCATTTTTTTTAAGTGTGAGATTCTGTTCTTAGTCCATTTCAATATAGTTCAGTTAGTTGCATATGCATCAGTGATATGTTCATACAGTAGTCATTTGTTCACTACGTAAACCCAGGCTGATCTCATTTCCAGGGATATGAAAATAAAAGCCAAGCATGGTAGGAAAGTCACTTTTCTTAGTTCAGTTTTTAAGGAATTTGGAAACAACTGCAACCCAAACCATCATATTTTTAAATCTTCCACGGTAAGGCAAACTGCAATCTGATAGAGATGCTCTTACCTTCCTCCATGATCTCAATCATTCCTTGGTACTCAGTCTGTGTTGGATCAACACTTCTCAAGGGACGAATGACTTTACCAGAGTAGATGGTAGGATCTGCTTCTTCAGTAATACCATTCACTACAAAACAGAAGCGTGTATACCTCATTCTACAATTTTATTTATACTCTAGCTCACAGGAAAGAGAGCAAAAATCATCAGAACAAATGTTAACAGAAGACTGGTTGCCCTAGCCAGGTGGTTCAGTTGGTTGGAGCATCTCACCAAAAAGTTGTGAGCTGGATCCCAGTCAGGGCACATAACCAGGTTTCTCGTTTGATCCCTGGTTGGGGTGCAGGTGGGAGGCAACCAATTGATTTTTCTTTTTCACATTGACTTTTCTCTCTCTCCCCCTCCCCTTTCTCTAAGATTAAAAAAAAAAAAAAAGATTGGTTGCCAGCTATTTATTTCTAAACTACCATTAAAATAAAGTTAATTTGTTTAAGGAACTAACAAACATACATATTTAAAACATGTCTTGCTCTCTCACCTTTTCCAGATGACCAAATGTCACTTTTTGTGTGAGGCCTTCCCTGGTCTCTAAAATGGCAACCCCAATACTCACATACATTCCTGATTTATTTTATATTAACAATATGTATTACTATCTTTCTAAACATACTACATACAGTATTTTACTCATCTCCGTTTGCTTGTAATAGAGAATATAAATATAAATCACAAAGATCAGGAATTGCTGATTTATTCACTGTTCTCTCCCTCTCCCCTGGTACCCAAAACATAGCATGCACTTAATATTTATCGAACGGAAATGAACATCCTTGGCTGTCATTTCTCTAGGTCTAAACAAGAGGAAGTATTATTTGGGGAGTTTAGATAAAAGTCAAAAGTTAACTGCAGGCCTTTAAAAAATTAGAGATGCTAAATAGCAATGATTTTCTTAAGTTTCCATTATTTTTCACATTGACTCATCCTTCTTCAAAACGGTCTTCTAGAGGAAAGCACCTCTCCTCAACTCTGGGAAGATTTATATCTTGGGGTTATTTTTAAAAGAGATATTGAATGGCAAATAAAGAAAATAATCTAAAATATCTAGAACGGTGGTTCTCAAACTTCAGTGTACATCAGAATCACCCTGAAGGAATTATTAAAACAGACTGCCCATCTCCAGGGTTTCAGAAGGTTAGGGTGGGGTCAGAGAACCTGTATTTCTAAAAAGTGGCCAGGGGATACTGCTGGATCTGGGGATCACAGCTGGAGAACCACTGATCTAGAAAAATTGAATTTTTTGCTCCCTCTCCCACTGATTATCCCTCCTCTCTCAACCAAAACATAGACTGAATAAATTACCCGAGTGTGTTTTGTTGACTTTTTCTGCACTGACTTTGTTGCCTTTGCCTTTGGACAAGCTGTACTCGACCATGTCCCCCAGTTCCAGGCTATCGACATCACCAGAGAACTCACTGAAGGGGGAAAAAGAAATGATATTTGAATAAGCAATAATCACAAGCAACAGTAACAAGCAGCCTTTCTTTCTTTTATAACAACATTCATGGTGTGCCTACCTATACTGCTTTAAGCACATTATATGAACTGACTCATTTAATCCTCATAAACAACCTGTGAGAAGGTACCATTACCCCCAGCTTCAAGATAATGAAACTAAGATACCAGGAGATAAATTTCATAGATAGTAAGTGGTTCTAAGAGCCCATGCTCTTAACCACTATTCAATCTTATAACATCAAAATCATACGTACAACTCTCTGGTAGCAACATATAGAAGAGTATTCTTTCACTGAACCAGAAAGTCTCCTATCCAATGTTCAAAACATGTACAAACCTTTCTACATCTTTTGGCCACATGTTCTCTCCACAAAAGGAGATGATTAACTTTTCACTAATATAAAAATTGCAATTAAAAAATATGTAACTGGCCGAGACCGGTTTGGCTCAGTGGATAGAGCGTCGGCCTGTGGACTGAAAGGTCCCGGGTTCGATTCCGGTCAAGGGCATGTACCTTGGTTGCGGACACATCCCCAGTGGGGGTGTGCAGGAGGCAGCTGATTGATGTTTCTCTCTCATCGATGTTTTTAACTCTCTATCCCTCTCCCTTCCTCTCTGTAAAAAAATCAATAAAATATATTTTTTAAAAATGTAACTGCACAATACTAAATGTTTTTGACTCTAAAATCAAAGAATGAATAGTAAGCTGTAAATTCCTAAAAAGGCATTTCTTACCTGTAATGGAAAAAGATTTCCTTATCATGATTGGCTGTTTCAATAAATCCAAAATTATCCTTCAGAGTTGCCACATAACCCAAGAGCCTCTTGGAGTTAGAATTTCGACCTAAAAGTCGCACACAGGTTGCAATCTGCTGTCCAGGCCTCTGTTTGTCACTAATACTAAACTCAACCTGTGAAAAATAAGGATGCTCATTAATACCACGTCATTTCCACACCAAGCTCTTAACTTAGACTATGCTTTCCACTCCAAATATCCTTTGTAAATAAATTCTTAATTTCTCTGAAAGAGGACTATCAGAAAACCAGACATACTAAGTAAGAGAAAAATGAAAGCAATATACAATCATTGGTGTGAATTCACTTTGCTGTTTCAGTGGCTGTCTTAACTTTCTTACCAATATTAATTTTATCTAAGCTAACTGATTTAGGCATATCTTATCTAATGTTTACATATTGGCTCCGTAAAGAGTTTACGGAGCTTGCTAGACCCTGTTCTAACTGAATAAACTGCTCTTAAATAGGAAGAGGTTCATATAGTAAACTTGTAAGCACATAAAATTTTACTAATACACCATCTATTTGTGAAATTCCTACTATAACAACTATTTTACAGAATTAATAATTAAGATGACAGCCCTCAATGCTCCCTCTCTAAAATAAGCAGGATTATCTTACCTTATCCCCTATTTGAGGAGAAGTAGATCCGTCCACATCCTTGGCTTGAAAAGCAATAGTCAATTTCACCCCACAATCATCATAAGCAATAATACCATCCTCAGCCTCCTAAAGAAGATAGAATACAATGAAAAGAATGAAGAACAAAAAAGCAATATAAAAACAGTTATAGTTCTTATAGACCCTTGAGCCAATGAACTGGCACAGCTGTAAAAATGTCCTAATCCAGGATTCTAACAATAATCGATTTTTCAGATGAATAAAAGGCAGTCTTGCCTTAATCCAGAATTGATTCAATTTGCTGTAATTGGGTCCTTTAGTCTTAAGAAGCTAATTTTTGCTGTTGAGGGAAACCTTATTGAAAATTTAGCCCTAACTGGTTTGGCTCAGTGGATAGAGCGTCGGCCTGAGGACTGAAGGGTCTTGGGTTCGATTCCAGTCAAGGGCATGTACCTTGGTTGCAAGCACATCCCCTGTGGGAGGTGTGCAGGAGGCAGCTGATCAATGTTTCTAACTCTCTATCCCTCTCCCTTTCTCTCTGTAAAAAATCAATAAAATATATTTAAAAAAAAATGAAAATTTATTACATGCCCATTCCATACTATTCATAGCTAATCAGAAATCAAACTGGGCATGTATTTTTCAATCAGGTGGAAATTCTGTAGGACAGGAAGACTTTTTTATCACCTATTTTGAATATTCCAAAGTACTCACAGTGTTTTGTATATAATGTTAATCAATATATTTGCCAACGCATGAGAATTTGCAGTTCAGAGTATTTGATATTCAAACAAGTGATTAAGCTATGACATGCCAATGTTTTCAAAGTAACACTTAAATCACTGTCAAATACCAGAAGTGATGCTAAGGATCTGACTCTGGTTAAGTGAAGAGTGATGTCATGTTGTTCAGGGAATTCAGGTCTGACTCCAATGGCATGGACTCTTTTGCCAGTTATCCAATGTCACAATCTCAGCATTCATTTTTTTCTCTCTCTCTACCCATTAACCTCAATATCCAGTCAACATCTGACACGACAGTATATACCAAGTCTATTAACTAGAGATAAGATGATCCCTGCTCTAATGTACCTTCTTTTGTCGGCAACCATGCTGTCTCTAGTTCCGAGAACTACCTAAACTATTAAATAATTTCCTATTCAGCCTCTTCCATCTTTTGTCTTTCTCCACCCCCATCTAGGGTTCATACTAATGCCAGTATCTTCCTGAACTGCACACCCGATGTCACTTTCCAACAGAAAACTTATTCTGAGTACAGAACAAGGTCTAAATTCCTTAGAGTAGCAATCAACACATTCTTAATCTATCTGTATCCTGATCTTTTCATCCTTATTTCTCTGACTCACCCCGAAAAAGAAAAAGTACCCATCTTCCTGTCAAACTACTTGGTGCTTTCTAAAGAAATCCTTAATATTTCTCCCCTGTATCTCTATCGTAATGCATGTCCTTTCCTCATTTATTTCCACCTATTAAATGTCAATGCTATAGTGAAAACACCCGATTCTGCTAGTTTAGAATTTCACCAGAGTGAAATTGACCTTTTACAGAAACATTTTATATTCTATATGAATTGTTTCCATAAAAGCCTCAATTGTATTTACTTGACAGCAGATTCAGTGGACTTTTCAATAAATGAAGCTCAAATGTGTGAAGTGCATCTACCTAAATTTGAAAGTTTTAAACTGCTTGGAAGAATGTACTGTCATTCTAGCAGGGGTCATTTTAGGACATTTGGCAGTATCTAGAACCATACTGGCCTCTAGTGAGTAGAGGATAGAGATGCTACTAAACATCCCACAATGCACAGAACAGCCCCACACCCACAAAGAATTATCCAGCCCCAAATGTCCATAATGCCGAGATTAAAAAACATTGCTCTAATTTAGTTAATAAAACAGGGAATTCTAAAAGATAATATCCCATTATTGTGTGGATAGTGTTTGCCTTTAAGCAGAAAAGGAATAAAGAGCTACAAAAATTATCGATGAATGTAAGACTTACCTTTTCCTTGCCTTTATTTGGGCTAGTGGTTTTAGGATTGGAAAAAGTGGCTTCTTTTTCTACAGTGCCCAGAAAACGATGATCTGAATGGGAATGGAATGAAACCGTGCCCTTGGGAAGTTTTTTAATCCTAATAGCATGATTTCTTTGGGCAGAGAGCATATCCTACAAGTAATAAAGAAAAATAACTTAAACTGGAAAAGGAAGCATAAAAAACAAAACCACTCTTACTTTTCTCAAAAACTACTCACAGGAACCACAGTAAACTCTACTTCATCTGCAATATGGAGCTGGTTCCCATCCAGAATCTCACTATAGTGGAAGAACATACGAGCATCACGATCCACACACTTGATGAAACCAAAACCATCTCTCATGGCCGCAATTACACCCTGAAACACAAATAATAGTTTCACTGGCTGTGAAGCTTTCAAAACAACATTTAAGCATGCAAACATAATCAAGTTAAATTAGGAATTCTTTGACCCAAATTCTGTATCCACATTGTAATTTTTCCTTTCATCTTTTTTCATTTTAAGAGTATGTTTATTAAAGCTGGGGACAGTGAAGCAAGGAAGGGCAAAGTATAGAGGCAGCAACAGGAGAGAGTTAAGCAGGGCTGCTTGGCTGAGAAGTCAGAGAAAAGGGGGCCTTGGAGACAGCTTCAGGGGGGACGAGCTGCCGCTGTCCATTGTTCCCCTGATTGAAAGTCTCGTGGGGTCCCTTAGAGTTTAGGAGATGTACACCTGTGAGGGGAGGTGAGGGGAAAGAAAAAGGTATGGGTGTCCTAGGAAGGAGAGCATGCAGTAATTTTTCCATTTACATACAAACTCACTGCTTTCAGTGAAGTAAACCAATTTCTAAGCAACTGAGACCCACCAGATGCTACACTGCTTGGCCAACATGCACTAGAAAAAGTTGGATTTCAATGTAAATATATGCAACACAATGTACTCCATTTAATTCTCAATTCTGTGAACTTAGTAGATTATGTTTTTGCAAGATACGATAGTCAAGGCTGAGAGAGGTTAAGCAATTTGTCCAAAGCACACAGCTAATAAGTGGCAGACAAGATTACAAACAAGGTCCAAACTTAATGACAATATGATTTCCAGAGATATAAAAAAATCTATAGGCCGATACTTCAAATACTTCAACAGTCAACTAAAGGTAATGCTCTGATCTATACCTCAAAATTTTTATGTGAGTTTAGGCACAGGAAGGACTTAAGGTTTAGGTCTGAAGACTAAGATAAAGAAAATCCTTTCCTCACTAAATTATCAGCTCTATGAGGGCATTATATCCAGAGTAGAGGGCACTTGGCAGGTCCTCAAATGTTCAATGAAGCACAATTATTGACATTTAATCCTTGCTAAATCCTAATGGTAGCCAAGTTACTCAACGATGAACTCATGCCATAAAGCAAAAACAGATCCTGCCTGAGAAATGGTTTTTTTAAATCATGCATTTAAATCTCCAGATTTTTTTTATTGTTTAAAGTATTACATATAGTAGTACATATATCTCCTTTTTTTCTCCCCATTGACCTTCCCCCAGCCTCCCCTACCCCATCGCATGCCCTCATCCCCCGCCCCCAGTGTCTTGTGTCCAGTGGTGTGCTTATATGCATGCATACAAGTCCTTTGATCTTTTCCCCCCGCCTCCCCCAACACTTCCCAGCCATCCCGCTGTAATTTGACAGTCTGTTCGATGCTTTACTGCCTCTGTATCTATTTGTTCATCAGGTTATAATGTTCTTTATTTTCCATAAATGAGTGAGATCATGTGGTATTTTTCTTTCATTGCCTAGCTTATTTCACTTAACATAATGCTCTCCAGATCCATCCTAAATCTCCAGATTTTTAGTTAGAGATATACTGTAGCTGTTATGACCCGAAACAGAACTAAATGTAAATTACATTAGGGAAAGTTAATTCATGAAAACTGAGCTTGTAAAAAATAATTCTGGTATATGTCACTCCTAAACATATACCCACTAAAAGAATTCACAAAGTCCAGATGTAAAAACAAAAGAAACAAACTTCTCTATTTTTAATCTAATGTTTACTAAACATCTTACAAAAACAGTTTGGGGAAATCTGCTTTCTCAAATCTTCTCAGTCTTCATATTTAAGGGCCAGTTAATCACTGACTTCTCAAAAGACCTTGAAAATCATCCTGTCCAAATTTCCATTCTAAAACTTTCCCACATCTTTACAAGGTTAAGTAGCAGAGCTAGATGTCAAACCCAGACTGACTTGCACTGTTATTAATTACCTTAACAAGGCAACAGCCCAATATCGTCATTCACTTAAATAATTTTTAATACAGTATTACAAACTTGAATATAACACCACTCCACCTTTATACCGGATACTTACAACAGCCAACACTTACCATTTCTCTGGCTTCATTAGTGAACTGAAATGTATTTGATAGAACTTCTATGTTGGTTGCTCGTTCCAATTTGTCACGTCGATCTGTTGAAATATTAAACCTAACATGGTCGCCTTCCAACAGGGTCACCTTGGATTTTGTATCTTTGTCTCCAAAGGGAAGTTCTTTAGGAATCACAAAGTTAACTTTAATGCGTCCTGGCAATGGGTCATTCTGATGAGAAGGAAAAACTATTTTTAGCTGGAGATTTCCCATCCTTCCTAGTTCTAAGTCAAACAAGAAGAACACAGCAAACCCATGTTATTTATAATAGCTCCCTAAAGGGAAAAAAGGGGTCGACAACATAAGTCCACTTTGAAAGTTTTGTGTTCTAAGGTAACATAATAAAACCATGAAATCACAACACTACACAGAAGTTTTAAGGAAAACTGTTTTAGTTTTTTGTTTTACATTTCCTTAGCACTATCGCCGCTCCCCCCCCCCCGCCCCCCCCCCCGCCCCAACTCACTCTCGGGTCTCATCTCTTTGCCCCCACGAAAGAAACAAAACAAACTGGCAGTGGGTGACATAGTTGTGGAAACAATTGTGCACCCAAATTGTCGTTTTCCATTTTAACAAGCATTGCTTTTGTTCCTTTTTCCTTATGGCTCAGTATAACAACAAAACAAAATTAAAAAACTGCACTCATGGATAAATCAATCAATAGCTTCTCATTTAGCTTAATTATATATATATCAAGAAATATTTCATTGCTCTAATACCACATAATTACATTAATCAAATGGAATAAAAATTCTGTTACTGATGAGGCAAAGAAGACTCTCCAGAAAAAGACCATTTACCTGGTTTTTACTGGTAACTTTTGGGATAACTTTGGTTACAGTTCCTTCAAAATGTTCAAAACTGATATCTTCAAAAATGACTGTTCCTTGAGGCAATAGTCTGACATCTGTTGCAACTTCTTTACCCTAAATCAAAAGGGGGTGGGAGGGGCATGTCATTTTAAATGTTTCCTAAAAATGTAATTCATTACTGATCTTACAAAGCCAAATAAAATTAGTTAACTATCTTACATTTCTGTCCTTGATTGTGAATTCCACGTCATCTCCAGGCTGTAAGGCTTCTAAGTCACCCTTAAATTCACTATAGTGAAAGAATATCTCTTTTACAACATCACCTCTTTCAATAAAGCCAAACGCCTCCTGAAGCCAAACAAAAAATAACAAACATTATATACTGTTAAGCGTGTGTATTTATGATTACAATTAACAATCAATAAACCTTTTCATAAAATTATACCGCTATGAAACAATATATTTGGTAAAGTCCAATACTATCAATTAAATGGCCCATTTTAAAAAACATAATGAATTAGTAACCAAAGAATTTTGATATTATTAAGGTTAACAGTAAAATATTTTCAACGAGAAGACAAAGAGGAAAAACAAAAGCCTTATTAAGTTGAAGTATAAGACTTAAAATAGTCAAAGAAAAACTCAAGTTTCTCAAATGGATGATATTTACCTTCATGGCACAAACTACTCCCTGACAGCGGGCTTGTTTCTTTTTCAACAGCATAATGTTTCGAGCACTTACAGCACCAGTACTAGAAGGGAATAATTGGGTGGGGAGGGGGTATCACAAAGAGGGGTGAAAAATGCAATGGTTTGGTTAGATACGATGAGTCTAAAGGAACAAACAATAAACTAGTTTTCTGAGGCCTCAAGAATTCTATCACTAAGAGCAAATGTAAGGTTTATGACACCTGATTCTTTTCACACGGCTTCATATGCAAAAAAACTTTTGCTCAAAATCCCTAGCCTTCTAAATGAGGAACATATATATAATCATTTTTCTCTTGGACTGTTAAAATAACACCATTGGTACATGATGTTCTGCTTTTCCATTACAACAAAAGAAATAAAGCCACAAACTACATGCAACCAAAGACAGGGAATGCTCGTTTTAGGAAGGTCATTCATTAAATGCACATTTGAATAGGCATTATGTGCTACAAGCAAAGGTATTGGAGATAGAGAGATGAATAAGAGATGGCCCGTTTGCAATGACTGACTTTAGTAACTATTTCATCAATTTTTTTTTCTGATTAAACAGCCATAAAAAGAAAGATGACTAAATGCAGTTATTATCAGAGAAATTTGCTATGCTTTAAAAAATGATTCACTTTCATTGAAACCAGTTAGATAACATCATATGCTGCTATATTGTCCCCATCTTTGAGCAGTAGCAATGTACATTTGATTTCATTTTAAAGATGGCAGACTGTGTAAGATGCAATAGTATTTGTTGATGTAGTTGCTTTTTAAGAGCTGCAGACCAAGCAATTACTTCTCTTAATTCTTCATGAAGAAATTGTAACCCAATTGTGCTTTTTACTTCAAAAATCAGACTAACAAAGACACAGAAAAAAATTCCTACTTGCTTTTCCAACTTACTGAAGTGAAAAGGCTTTAGACTCAGATTGGGATTTAAATATCTGCTATTGAAAATTTTAGGAAAGTTACTGTATGAGAACAAACCTCTGTTTACAGGTTTGTTATCAGGCGAAGCTGTTCTGAGGATTAACAGCTATTTCATGCAATGCTTGGCACATGTAAGAACTTGATAAAGGTTAAGTAAAGCCCTTTCATTGGCTCCCCACTCAAACTCAAGCTCTATCCTCTGGTTTCCTTCTTGAGATTAAATTGAGGTATTCAGACTAAACTTTGTAATATCCAAACCTACAACTCAATCTAATTCCTTCTAGTCTTACAAAAGGTAAGGCTCAAGGCTAATGATTCTGCACAAGCTCTTGGGACTTGTGCTGTTGGAAAGTGCATTCCTAGCATTTTTTTCCAACTTCCCATTTTTAACTTCCTTCTGTACTTGTATTTCCCATCTCCCCCATCCCCAAATAAAAATAATCCCTGGGCTTTCCTAACTACCCTTTCCTTAACTGCTTATGCCTTGGAAATCAACAGCTATATTTCCTGCCCGTTACTAGCTCCACTAGGTGTAACTGCATATTCAATCTTCACCCAGAAATACCAACAGATACCTCAAATTCCAAATGCCAATCTAAGTGTAATTCTTTTCCCACCCTCATTTCTCCACCTTACCACCCCTGGCCTTTTTGTATTGGGCCCTCAAAGTATTCCCCAAAATACTTCCTCTACCAAGGACACTCTTTCTCCCCTCATCTTCCTAGTGACTTTACAACCTTCCCTCAAAACTTACAACACTGCTGTGCTTTTCAACATCTTCACCAACCTCTGGAACAGCTAGTTCCTTAAAAACTGTTTTCTAATTATCTTCCTATTTTTGACATCCTGTACAATACCCATCATAGAATGCACCCCCTCAAATGCTTAGTGAATAATGAAAAATTTACAGGATCATAAAAATTATCCAGAGTTACAAGCTAGGTTTATAACTCCCTTCAAATTTCTTTTTTTTTTAATATATATATTTTATTGATTTTTTACAGAGAGGAACAGAGAGGGATAGAGAGTTAGAAACATCGATGAGAGAGAAACATCTATCAGCTGCCTCTTGCACACCCCCTACTGGGGATGTGCCCGCAACCAAGGTACATGCCCTTGACCGGAATCGAACCTGGGACCCTTGAGTCCGCAGGCCAACACTCTATCCACTGAGCCAAACCGGTTTCGGCTCCCTTCAAATTTCTTATTGCAAAAAAGGAAAATCATTTAGGTAGGGGGAAAAAAAGAACTTACTGTTTATTGTTATCAATTACAAAATTTATTTTATCTCCTGTTTCCAGCTGAACGTTCCCTTCCACGTCTTCAGGGGTATAAGTCAGATAAAACACTTCCTGTGAATTAATAAGTTATTATTACTATATTGGCAGGATGCATGTTTACGGTATACTGTGACTTACTTTGTTAAATAGCTCTTTAAACTGGCATTTTAAGCCAAATTCCTTAAAATTAAATGCTTTATGACAAGCACATTGTTTATTCATATAAACACACACTTCCCCTCCATGATGCTGATGACTTCTGCGAGTCCACAGCTGAGCAGCAATCCAACTTCAAAAAGCTTACACACGGGAAGCGTTTGCCCAAAGACTGTAGTTACATTTCAAAAGACCAATTTTTATATAAGGCATTCCAAACAAAAAAGCTGGAGTTAGTGCTTAAAAGAAACCAGAAAAAAGATCCCCTCCCTCAACCCCCCAAAAAGTGAGTAAAAGGAGCATTTTACCTTAATGTTCTAACTAAGGTCACACGTGGGCAAGCTAAAACACTTGGAAGTCCTATAGATTTTTTTGCTTTTAATTTTTTTATTATGCTGCACTCAAAGCCTTAGAAACCAAATTTAAAATTGATTTTATCTACTGCAGCTTACGTTTTCTATTTTGAATTAAAGGACGCTTATAGATCACATGGTGGATCAGGCAAAGGTTTAAGAAAAATACACAAGTTTACCCCATTACGTTCGTAGCATACACTCCCTGTTGGACTCTGACCCGGGGCAGCTGGAGATTTACTCTCTAAGTTGTGAGGAACAGCGCACACAACCTACCAGTCAAAAAAAAAAAAATTTCCATTGCTAATCATTTCAGGAGCAGCACTGTGCAATATAAACTGAATTTTAATATCCTCTATACTATACATAGGGATGCATTTTAATATGATCCACAAGAGGATGCCATGCTGCCAAGTTTCAAACTTACAGACATAAACTGACTGTAAGTATAAACTCTGGGTTATTTGTAAAAACCCAAATTGAGTCTTGACCATTTTTAAATTTCAGGTCAAGAAATGCCAGTGCTTCTGATATAATTTTAAAATAATGATCTTTATATACTATAGCTCTCTTGCGTGCAAACTGAGGAGATGGGAAATCTTCCTTTTCTAATGGGAAAGATATGCAAATGCAGGGCCCGAAGAAAACACAGAGCATCAAAGTCACTCACTTGTCCATTCATTCGGTCTTCAGGGAGGATTTCTTGTTTTATCTTCACCAGTTTAACAGCAATGGGTTTCCCAGTCCGCCGGTCAGATGATACTTCGAATTCAACATCATCTAAAATATAGAAAGTGCTGTTTGTTGTACTACTAATTTTGATAAAAAATAGTATCTCATGTTCAACCTAAACTTAATGTAGCATTTGAGCTGCCTTACACTAGTGATTCCCAAAGTGGGGTCCCTGCACCAACAGCAGCCATTACCTGGAAGCTTAGCAGAAACACAAATCCCCGGGTCCCACTCGTCCTACTAAAAAGCAATCTTTGGGCAAGCAGTACAGCAATCTACCGTTTTTAACAAGACTTCCAGGTAATTCCGATATACATTAGTTTCAAAACCATTGCTTTAGACTAAGCCATATCTTAGTTTGCATGGCATTTACACATGCTGCAAATAAGGCAATATAACAATCATGACCTTTGGCAAGTTTTTTTAACCTCTGTACCTCAAGTGTGTAACGAGAATTAACCGAAATAATATTCTCATAGGGTTTAGAGTACTTGGTACATAAAATATTCATGTTAACTATTGTTCGTACTTTTTCCCCTCAAAGATATTTTTAAAAGTACACACTGAGACTCGGTAACGTCAGTCCTTTAATAAATAAACCACACATTTTCATATGTAAAAATGGCTTCTCTGGTGTTAGCCAAGATGATTTTTCATATAGCGCAAGTGTGAACTGTAGGAGTTATTTTTTCAGGTATTACCAAACTAGTACCTGGTAAAATAATCAAAACTAACATTAGAAAAGTTGAATCTTTCTATGGGCCTAAAATCAAACACAGTATAAAGAGTCATTATTAGGGGAGAACTTAAATCTTCTAAATATCTATTTAAAAAATATTCAAAGATATCTTTTAATCAGCCTTTCATCACTCAAAAAGATAACACTACAATAGAAATCAGAATTCTGCTAGTTTATATAGACATACTTTAGTAATTGGTAGAATTAAAAGACCCAAACTAACACTCTCATTAGCAAGTTGATATGGAAAAGAAATTTGTGATTGGTTTTTTAAAAAAGGAGAATCAACAGATTACCTCCTACTTTTAAGTCCTGCAGGTTGCCATTATACTGTGAACAGTGGAAGAAAAGTCTAGCTTGACGTTCTGAACACTGAATAAATCCGTAAGAGGTTAGCAGTTTTTCAATAACCCCCGTTTCGCGCAGTGCTGCTGAAGTACCATTGGGGTACCCATTGTGTCCATTGTTGTGGAGAAGGTTTGGATCAAAGCTCATCTGTTTTGAAAAGAAAAAGAACTCAATATATACAGATCTGTACATTATCTCCACAGCATAGGCCTAATTAACAAATCATTAAAATTTTAATATAAAAAGGCAAACAAAATAAAGATAAAATAGATAAAAGGGAGATTATGAGCTTTTATTGTTGAAATGCAAATTTAGCTATTAAAACATATCAGAATAAATATTTTAATTATTTTGGGAAATTGTCCCAATTTATGGTAGAATTTTTGCTTACTAGAAAAACAGAATTTCCAGATGCTAGTATTAAGGTAAATCAACAACATAAGTAAAAGCTGCCTTTATGTTAACTTTAACAACAATCTTAAAACAATTTGGTAATTAATATTTAAGAGATGGCAACCTAAACTATGAGCACACTTTCTTAAGAAATTTATTAACACTTACTTTGAAACTTAAATAGAAACCTTAATACTATATCGTAAGCCATGCACCTTGAAGACAATTACTTAAGTTAGTAGCGATTAAAATAAACTTTATATGCAATACTTATTTCAAACCAGAAAATATCAGAATGCATGCATGCTTAGTTCCTTTAATGGAAAAGAACCCAAAATAGTGAGTTAGAAAACAAGTGTTTTCTAACATAAAACTCCAAGAAAAAATTCTTCAATTCTGAAAATGTTCAATCATTTCACAGGTACTTTTAAGAAGTCTTCACCTGTTTTAGACACTGATAAAATCTCTAAATGCTGTTATTTTTATGATCAGATAAAGCAAAACATTCCTTAGAGAAAAGGGGAGCTATTTAGATGTAATGCAATGCAACCTCTTTAGTTCATCTAATACTGTCCTCACATTGGATATTTCACTAAACCATAAAAACAAATTATTTTTGGTTTATAAGCATTTCGTTTAAGTGCAAAGTTGAACATTAATAAAAATGTTTTTCATTAGAAAAAAGTACTCAAGTTGTAGAAAGATAGAGCCAAACACAAATACTTAAAACAATGTGTGGGATGGCCAAATCATGCAAATCAAAGCACTCATATCTGTAGGTGATTAAGTTCTAGTTCTTTCATGCTTAATATTATTCTGTCTGACATGTATTAACTCATTTAATTTTTACAAAAACCCATGAGAAATATTATCCCCATTTTAACAATGAGGAAACAGAGAGGCTAAATGACTTGCCAAAGTCAAGTGGTAGTGATGTCAAACCAAGAAGGCCTAATGTCTACAATCTGGGCTCTAAACTAGTTTCTCAAGTTTGTTACACCTGGCAATCTAGTGATCTGGTTAAAATACAAAATCTGATTCAGTGGGACAGGGGTTTGAGATTCTCCACTTCTAACAAGCTCCCAAAGTGATACTTTTGATTCTTGGACACACTTTGAGCAGCAAAGCCCCACACTACTGAACTTATCTTTCAAGATTCAAGGTGAAGGAAATGCTTAGGGAAGTTAGAAAGTGAGTTTGCAAGGTATTTTAACCAAACTGAGTAGCCCTCCTAAGTCATGCTCTAAACACAAAGCAAACAAGCTGGGGTAACTGCTTCCCTGACTTACAGATCTCTGATACATGGGAGTCCTCTTTTGTTTTTTTGTCCCAGATGAGGTAGAAGATGAAGATAAAGGTAAAGAAAGTGAAGGAGGGGATGCAGGAGGGGGATGAGGATCTGATGACACAGTAAAAACGTTCTCCATCTTAAACAGCTGTGATAACATAGCACAATGTTTATAACTGACTTACATAGCAAACTAATATTCAGAATACAAAGATTAGGTTAAAGAAAAAGCACTTCTACTTGAAATCCATTTCAATAGAATGAAATGGAAACCTTGACATCTAGTCTTTTACCCTTCTGAATAAAGGTAAAGCAGTATTCAATTTTTATTATCTTATCCAACCCAGCACAATCAATCACTAAGCGTCTAAACTTATTTTTTTAAAAAAAATAGATGAAGAGGTATGAAGAAACAAATAGGAAAAGCAAATGACACAAATGAACATTCTCTTCTTTGGCACACTATCTTTTATCACTATAAAGTGAGGAATCCTTTCTGAATTTCAAGGCTTTATTTCTATCCACTTTAGAAAATTTAAGAAAATTAAAAAGGAAAATTGATCTTCATAAACCTAACTTCTCCAAGTAGCATACTTCCTCAACTTTGAATTAGTAGCGGATGAATACAATAAATTTTCACAATGTATGTTTTAATTCCAGCAAGTCCCGACTTAAACTGATAGGGACTAGTCCACATTCCTGAAGTCACCGCCCCTTCCTTAATTATCTGGTTTCGCAAGAGCTATTTATCTAAATACTTCCAATTTACAAGGGGCCATAAACCAAGGATGTAACAGCTTAACTAGAGGGAGGTCATTGGCGCCATCCAGGATGGACATTAGATACAATCTATATAATCGATGTAATAGCTTAACTAGAGGGAGGTCATTGGCCCATCCAGGACAGTAGATACAATCTATATAATCGATGTAACAGCTTAACTAGAGGGAGGTCATTGGTGCCATCCAGGATGAACATTAGATACAATCTATATAACCTAAATTAACCATTCTAACTGATTCTCGAGGGGGGCGGGGGGCTGAGAGAGTCCACTACAGAAGCTTAGTAGTTAGAAAACAAAGAATCTCAGAAATATATAAAGAGAAAATCTCACTGTCTAAGTTGTTCAGGATCTGGATCTTATAGAGTCCCCTGAACCAGAGCGCTGTTTTGAATAAAGGCTTTTCCTGAAACCTCCGAGTGTCTAGCTGTCTCCTTCCACACCAATTCTATAACAAAATGTCCCCATTTTTACAAACAGTTTCTAGCTTGGACAACTGGATAGACAGTCAATTCCCTCCAAGCTCATCTTCACATTCAATTGGTCACCACGTCCTATCACTTCTACCATTAAAACACCTAGCTAGCATCTACCTTTCTTTGACTATACCCTAAGGTTTACCTTCCTTATTCTCTAGCCACTGCTCTTAACAGATCTTTCCATACTGTTAAGAGCAGTGTGTCCACGTATCTCTTAAAAGTGGACCCATTTATCTTTAAAGATATACTTCTAAATATATAACTTTAAAATCTGAAGCTATCTGTTTTGAAATACAAAATCCATTAAACTCTTGCTTACAAACATCTGGCAACTTTCCTACAGAATAAAGTCAAATATAGTGGGCCCTTCAGAACCTGCCTCTAACAAGCCTCCCTTTCCAGTTACTCTCTCCATCCCACAAAACTGTACTGTCTACACTCTGTTCATGATGGCCTACTCAGTATATACCATGTGTTTTCACTTCTACCAGAAGACTCTTCTCCCTCTTAACAAAGTACTGCTCACCTTCAAATGAACCTTTTTTGTAGGCTTTCTTTATACTAGATTACAAAGACCTCCACACAAATACCATTGTAATACAACGGGCATTCCTACCTGAAATCCTAGCTTCTAAATAGTACAGATGGAGTTTTTCTGAGAGACCAATAAACCAAGAGATCTGCATATATATGAATAAATATAATCTTATGGGAAAAATCTCAATTTTGGCCATAAAAGTGGCCTCATCTAGCAAGACAGTAATTTAATCTAGTGACATCTCAACTCAATAGTTGAAAATATGGTTTTCAGAATACTTTTAGAAGAGAATTGATTAAAAAGATTTTGTATCTGATCAAATAATTAGGAAATCGGAATTATAAACTGACTAGAGGCCTGGTGCACAAAATCGTGCACGGTAGGGTCCCTAGGCCTGGCCGGTGATCAGGGCCGATCTGCGGAGTGACCTGCGGGGGGGGGGGGGGGGGAGATCACTGGGGCCCCCGCTGGCACCCACCTTGGCCAGCCTGGGGCCTGCTCCTGCATTGAGCGTCTGCTCCCTGGTGGTCAGTGTGAATTGTTCTGCTGTTTGGTCAATTTGCATATTAGGCTTTTATTATATAGGATTATTGTCCATCAGGAAACTACAAACCTACCTCGCAGTGATAATCAAATATTGCACTTTCAGTAGTATTTGCTGATTCTTCTTTTTCAGCACACGTTTCAAAGGATGAAAGTTGCTAGTATTTAAAAAAAAAAAAAAAAAGAGAGCGAGAGAAAATGATCTATCAAGCTAATAAAGAATACAACTGCTGCTGCACCGGGCAATCTCACAGTACAGCACTGAAGAAAACAAAGACTACTAGCAGCGTTGGGAAGTGCTCTTTCAAAGCTGTTGAGTAGGCACAAACTTCTTGTTTCAGATCAAGTGTTGTGTCTTCAACTTAAGTGTACTCTTCTTTGGTCTTGTTGGTTGTTTCAAGTTTGTTCTTTGCCTGATCTGAACTTGAAGCAGCAGTTTCAGGTGGTAAAGTCTGTTCTGTTACACTTCATACTAGAGATTAAAAAAAAAAATTAAAGACATTAAATATAACTTCCATAAAAGAACCCGGGACAGAGGATAGGTACAGGGATCAGCTCATCTCATTAACTTAGAATCATTGGTCAAGCAAGCAATACAGGCAACTTAGAAGCACATTCATTTGATGTTATTTGAGCAATCTCTCATGTGCTAATGGATACACCTCCTTTAACATCATATACTCAAAACCAGAAATTATTTCAGTCATTGTTGATACCCCCTCAAGCTCTAAGTTACATAACATAATATTTAGTACAAGTGTTTTATAAACATTTAGCACCATGTTAGGTACTGTAGAAAATATAAAAGAAGTTCCTGCCATTAGAGGGGGTTGACACTCTGCCGAGAAGAGTTATATACATGGAGAAAAAGCAGAATATAGGACAAAAATATCAAAAATTAATTTGCTCAATGAATATCTGGGTGCCCACTACATCATATACTAGAAATACTAGGTATTGTTTAATCACCACTGTATGTGTATCAAAGCAACATGGTGAGCAAAGTCAAAGAGGGCTTTTAATAAAAGGTGGAATTTGAGCTTAATTTGGAGAAATGGGCAGATTTTTTAAAGAAAAGCTGAGGCATGAAATATCATATAAGCCAAGTCAGAGTATGCCACTAAATTCTAAATCCCCTGAGAGCAGGGACCATGTATATGATGCTCTATGCCCAGCGTATCAAGGGAGGTTTATTGCATGAATGACTGTGGTAACAAGTGTGGCTTGTTATTTTCAAAGGAATCAATAGGCTAGTCTGGCTAGGACAGAGGCCAGGATTAAATATAGTGGAGCCAGGCTATGAAGCATTTCAACTTGATATAACAGGAAACCGTCTTAGTTTTTTTTTTTTTTTTTTTTAAATTGATTTCAGAGAGGGAGGAGAGAGAGAGAAACATCAATGATGAGAGAGAATCACTGATTGGCTAACTCCTGCGTGTCTCCTAATAAGGATCTCGGTCCACTAAGCCAAACCAGCTAGGGCAGTCTTAATTCTTGATAAAAGAGTATTAAGTCTTGAAATGCTTTGGGAGATAGATGACTTAGTGAAGAAAACAGAGAAACATTAATGAACTGTTGCCATAAATAGATGAGAAATGTCTATAGAAGAGAAACAATTAAGATGAGATAAAATGGAAAGAGAAATATATGTATAAATAAAAGAATTGTGCTTTATATTAGCTATAAAATTATTTTGCACTGACTCAAATGTTAACTAAAATGCTTTATCTGGGAAGAAAAAGGTAGATTTGGTCTTAGATAAGCTGAAAAATGAATATATATTTGAAAAACATCACAAATAAGAACCATAAGGAAAAAAAAAAAGAACCATAATTCAGACAGAGGCCAGAGTTGGTGAAATAGCTTAGACTAGCACAGCTCAATTCTAATCACTGATACTAGTAAAATGCCAGTATCAAGTTATTTAATCTCGCCGAAACCGGTCTGGCTCAGTGGATAGAGCGTCGGCCTGCGGACTCAAGGGTCCCAGGTTCGATTCCGATCAAGGGCATGTACCTTGGTTGCGGGCACATCCCCAGCAGGGGGTGTGCAAGAGGCAGCTGATCGATGTTCTCTCTCATCGATGTTTCTAACTTTCTATCCCTCTCTCTTCCTCTCTGTAAAAAAATCAATAAAATATATATAAAAATTATTTAATCTCACTAAATTTCAGTTTCTCATATGCAAAATGAAAACTTAGTAATAACTGATTTGTGGCCATTTCTTTTGTAGTTATATCTAACATCCTATGACATTACATTGCTACTTCAAATATCAGCTGTTACATTTGTCCAAACACAATTTTACTTGGATCATTCTCCTATTACCCAGACTAGATACTTATTCTTAGAGTTATGGTTCTCAAATCACTTGGGAAGATTTAAAATATACCTATGCCCAGTACCCAAGAGTAATTTAACTGGCCTAAGTAGGGCCACTTCCGTAATGACTGATTCATCCCTCTCCACTTCCACACCCAATGTTGCAAGTCTTAACAATATTTCCTTAAAGGTATCTTTTGTATTCATCTTATGTACTAAATGACATCATATGTTAATCCAGGTGTCTAACACATCTGCCAGCTTCCAGTGTCAATCCCCTCCATTTTCTGTCAAATAATACTGCCAAGACTGATCTAAAACTTCAATTTTATCCCATCTCCTTGTCCAAAATCCTGTGACTTTTCCAGCACTCTTTATGGTAAGTGGTAAGTTCTCAATCCTGGCTGCATATCCAACCCAACCATCACCTGCGCAACTTAAAAAAAACAACAACAACAAAGCCTGAACCCCACCATGACATTCTAATTTTTCACTAGGTTTAGTTCCCAGAACTTGGTGTATTTTGTTTATTCCCTTTCCCCAAGATGTTTCTGACTTGCAACCAGGGTTTAAGATCCACCACCCAAGATGTCTCTGTTCTACCTTGCCATCTTTACCTTCTATTGCTCTCCACTTCTTCTCCTAGACAAGTGCACAGCCTCTCTTCCCTAATCTTTAAACACAACTCTTGGAAAAATTCTTGAATTCATCACTTCTTTGTGCATATGGCTCTTCCCACATGGAATATAACTTTGCCATCTTCAAGGTGACAAAAAAAAAGCCACACCCACAAACAAACACCCTTTCTTGACCATACAGGCATTGACTTATTACCTTAATTCCCACTATGTGAACAGTAACTCCTACTGCCCATATCATTCTTTTTGGTATCAAATCAATTCTGTACTTTGCTTACGTCATGTTTATGCATCTTGTTCCTCCAATTTTATTTCCAAATTCTGAGGCAAAAATCAAGTTTATTTCTCTATTACAGTCCCCAAAGTGCCTAACCCAGTACTTCTAAACTTAACCATGGCAGAAAATAATATAGCAAAAAGTAGTTGATCCATAAGTTTTTGTTTTGGCTAACTATATAAAGTCTTAATGATCTAATCAAGAAGTAATCTTTTGCCAGGCCAGTGTGGCTCACTGGTTGAGTGTTCACTAGCTCAGGCACAAGCCTGGATTGCCGGCATGGTCCCTCGTGGAGGTTGGGAGGGGGTGCAGGAAGCAGCCAATGGATGTTTCTTTCTATCCCTCTCCCTTCCTCACTAAAAATCAATAAAAACAGTTAAAAAAATAAAGAATTAATCTCTTAAAAATAGACTTGGTACAATGGTTTAACCTTAATAACTTAGGTCTATTTATGAACCCAAACACCTTAGAACTGCTATCTGATGATATCGATGAGAATTTCATCAAACTACTAACAAGGTTGTGCATATTATGGGACAAAGAATCAAGGAAAAAACTTATCTTGAAAAATGTGAACTGATTTGACAGCAAGTTTCAAAACTTCGTATGTCAAATTTGCTGAAGGAGTTAACATCATAGATATCTTGACGCTTAAAAATGTCGAATTTCATGCCCAAAAAAGAGCATTTGCAGGAAGTTTTAATTCATTATTTTGAAGAAAAAGTTATTGCATACTTTGGGAAGCTTATGGTGAACATGCTCCATCTCGAGATACTTGTGAATGCTGATTTAAACACTTTAAAAGTGATGATTTTGATGCGAAAGACAAAGAACATCTAGGTCAACCAAAAGAGTTTGAAGACCGACAATTACAAGCATTATTGGATGAAGATGTGTGTCAAACTCAAAAACAACTTGCAGAAGATTAAACGTTGCTCAGCAAACAATTTCCGATAGTTTACAAGCAATGGGAAAGATTTTAAAGGAAGGAGAATGGGTGCCACATCAATTGAGCGGAAGACAAATGGAAAACCGCAAAGTCATCACTAAAATGTTGCTTCAACGGCACAAAAGAAGGTCTTTTTTGTATAAAATTGTGACTGGCGATGAAAAGTGGATTTATTTTGAGAATTCCAAACGCACAAAATCATGGGTTGATCCAGGTCAACCATTAACATCGACTGCAAGGCCAAATCACTTCGGAAAGAAGACAATGCTCTGTGTTTGGTGGGATCAGGAAGGTGTGGTGTATCATGAGCTTCTAAATCCAGGTGAAACCGTTAATACAGATTGATACTGTCAACAAATAATCAATTTGAACCACGCTTTGATCGTAAAATGACCAGAATGGGCCAGAAGACACAGCAAGGTAATTTTGCTTCATGGTAACGCACCTTCACACACTTCAAAACCAGTTGAAGACACATTAAAAGATCTTGCCTGGGAAGTATTAACCCACCCGCCGTATTCACCAGACCTTGCTCCTTCAGATTATCACTTGTTCCAATCAATGGCACACGCACTTTCTGAGCAGCACTTCAAAACATATGAAGAAGTGGAAAATTGGGTCTCTGAATGGTGTGCCTCAAAACAAGAAAAGTTCTATTGGGACGGTATCCACAAATTACATGAAAGATGGGGGAAATTTGTAGCTATCGATGGTCATTACTTTGAATAAAGCACTTTTGATGATGATGAGCCCTAACCGGTTTGGCTCGGTGGACAGAGCTTCGGCCTGCGGACTCAAGGGTCCCAGGTTCGATTCCGGTCAAGGGCATGTACCTTGGTTGCAGGCACATACCCAGTGGAGAGTGTGCAGGAGGCAGCTGATAGATGTTTCTCTCTCATCGATGTTTCTAACTCTCTATCCCTCTCTCTTCCTCTCTGTAAAAAATCAATAAAATATATTTTTAAAAAATTATTTTAAAAAAGCACTTTTGATGTTTCTCTTGAAATTATCGTGTTTTGATTACAAAATCTGCCATTATTAACTGGTAAACCTAGTATTATGTTAAGAACTGCCAGGTTTGCCACTTAGTAACACAGAAATAAAACACTTCCAGAATCTAAAATCTGAAGCATTAGAGGGTCAGTCTTAGGCATTAATAAAGCCTATTAGGATATATTAAAGATCAAACAAACCCACCCAAAATCATGAATATACAATTCAGAGTGGCTAAATTTCATTAACTTCACAGTTTTGACATTTCCATGATTAACTAAATACTTTTCAATCAAATTAACACTTAATAAAACACAAGATATCCATTAGGTATTTTAATAAAATTGGCTATCCATTCATCATTAACATTATTAAACTAAACATTTAAGTCACATGAATTACAGAGCACCAGTCAAAAAACTAAGGAACAATTTAAATGTGGATCCCAGTCTCCCTGATTGCTAAGTAATCAACTCCCTTTTCCTTTGCTCTGTATGAAACATTATCACCAATTATCACGTTGTTTTAGGAGTTAAAGCCAATTCCTTGACTTGAATTGATAAAACAAATAGTTAATCCCTATTTCACCTGTCTCAAATTTATCAACACCTATTTTGCTATTTACTAGCTCCCAGTTGCCAAGCCAAGCACATAGTAGGAATCAAATTATTTTGTGATATCAGTAATCCATCTAAAATATATCACATAACCCAGTTTACCATTTGACAAATTATTCTCAAAGTCTGTACAGCACTCTCTTGGGGAAAATGTTAATGAAAGGCTAAACCATTTTACAAAAGTCTTCCCACTGCGCTGGCCAGTGTGGCTCAGTTGATTGGAGGATCATCCTGTACACTGAAGGGTTGCAGGTTCAATTCCCAGTCAGGGCATATACCCAGGTTATGCCCTGATTGGAAATTGAACCTGCAACCCTTCAGTGTATAGGAAGGGTGCGTAAACGAGGCAACTGTTTGCTACTTCTCTCTCTCCCTTCCTCTCTAAAGTCAATTAAAAAATAAAACCATATCCTCGGGTGAAGATTAAGAAAAAAAAGTCTCCCCACCATCTAACCTACTTTTTTCAGAGTACCTTCTTCCTTTGAGAAGAGCGAAGACCCACAGAGGCAGCATGGGAATGAAAACTCTCTATTGTTGATTTACACGAATAATACTCTTGCCTTTAACTTTCCCGTTCATATTTCTTGGTGCATTAACTCAAGTTAAAGTATATCGCATTTTGCTAATAATATATACAAACTGAAGTGCTTAACAGGTTTTAATTCACTTTTACTTCATTATCTGAGGAAAGTCATTAACCAAGTTCAAACAATTTATGTCATCAACATGTTGAATAGAAATGAAATAAAAGTCAAATTGTTTCAACTATCTTTCTGTGCATGCTTAGTAATAATTATAATTATGCTGGGTTGTTAGCTACCTTACCAGCTACTAAGTTTTTTGAAATTAAATATACATCTATCACTTAACTGCTTCTACATACACTAATACTTGAAATGGGACAAATGCCAATGTGGGAAGAAGCTGAAGAAATGTTTCAGACACACACTCAGGTAACAGTGTAGACCAGCACTGTTCAACAGAAATATAGTGCAAGCCATATATGCAATTTAAAATTTTCTAGCAATCATATTAAAGTTGAAATAGGCAAAAGTGTTCAGGTGAAATTACGTCTTATTTAAGCGAATATATCCAAAATGTTATTTTCCACTTGTAATCAAACTATATAAATGCGTTTTACATTCCTTGAAATCTGATGTTTTGCTTTGTTTTTCACAATTACAGCACATTTCAATTCAGAACTGTGCACAGTTCAAGTGCACAATAGCCAGACATGGCAAGTGGCCACATTGGTCAGAGCAGGTGTAGACTGATGAGGGGGAAAGGTGTTAGCATGCCCAATAAAGCAACAGTAAAAAGGCCTTTGGGCAAAGACTTTCATTTTTTTTTTTTAATATATATTTTATTGATTTTCCAGAAAGGAAGGGAGAGGGACAGAGAGATAGAAACATCGACCAGCTGCCTCCTGCACACCCCCCACCGGGGATGTGCCCGCAACCAATGTACATGCCCTTGACCGGAATCGAACCCGGGACCCTTCAGTCCGCAGACCGACGCTCTATCCACTGAGCCAAACCGGTTTCGGCAAAGACTTTCATTTTTAAAAAAATGTTATTTTTATTGATTTCAGAGAGGAAGGGAGAAGCATCAATGATGAGAATCATTGATGGGCTGCCTTCTGCACGCCCCCTACTGGGGATGGAGTCTGCAACCCAGGCATGTGCCCTTGAACCTCCAGACCCCAGGCTGACACTCTACCCACTAAGCCAAACCGGAGAGGGCTGGAAAACTTGTTAATTTCAAGACAAAGGGATTATTTAAAAGCCTGATTTGGCAGAAAGGATTTAAAAACAAGAAACAATGGGATTAAAAAACAAAACACGTGTCATTCCTACCATAGCATCTTCACCATTTAAGACACAGGGATTAAGTCTTTAAAAATAGTTATATGTCTGGTGGGTGTGGTCTACCCATAAACCAGCAGGTCACAAGTTTGATTGAGTCAGGGCACATGCCTGGGTTGAGGGCTTGATCCCCAATAGGGGGCGTGCAGGAGGCAGCAGATCAATGATTCTCTCTCATCACTGATGTTTCTAATTCTCCCTCTCTGAAATCAATAAAAACATGTTTTAAAACTTTGTTAAAAATAATTATAAATCTTCTAGCTGTCATCCTTCATTATGAAAGAAATCCTACAATTTTTACAGCACTGCATAAGACAATTTGGGTCAAAGGTCTCAAAGTAATTTCCCTGATCTTGAAAAGGCAAAGCTAAGAAGGCACATCAATTCTTCATGTTTCTTTAACTAACCAGAGGTCAAGATTTTAATTTTGGGGGTAATATGGTTCTAAAATTCAACTCCTTAAAAATGGATCCAAACAGCGTTTCTATGTTTCAACTACCTGGTCAAAAGTATCCTTCTCACAATGTGAATAAACTTAATGCCACTGAAGTGTACACTTAAAAATAAAAAAGATTAAAATGGTTACTGTATGTACATTTTGTCATAATTTAAAAGAAACTTTTTTAAAAAATGTTGCATGGCCCTGCAGAGTGTCTTTAGGTAGAGTGAGAAAAAAACAGGAATAGGATAAAGCATGTCAGTTTTCACACTCATTTTTTATTTACTAGGAATTTACCAGAATTTTCAACCACTCTAAAGGTCATAGTTAAGTCAGAACTTATTTACAAAAAAAGGAAACCTATCTTCTGTGCTTCAAATACTTTACTTTTCAACTCAGCTGCTATAAATACTCATCTCGATGGTAAACATCCAGAGCAGCTGCAAAACCATTCAAACCACTACCATCTCTTTTATTTCGGGCCTACGGCTAAAAGGAAACAAAAAGAAACAAGATAGAGTATCTAGGTTTTATGACTGAGGCATATGCCTTTCTAAGTATATAAATCCCCTCTTTACCTACACCAAGAATTCCCATTATTGGTTAGTATCAAAAGGACACCAAGCTATATTGCCCCTCAATGTAGTGTTGAGAATGCCTGCGTTCTAGAAACCCCAAATGAAAATTACTCAGCCTTTGATCTAGAATGACTTATATTAGATGAGCTATAACTTGGTACCCACATTTTATAGACCAGTAGCTCTGCCAGTTCATAGCGTCCTTGATAAAAAACTAAGTCTCTCAAAGGAAATAGATTTAACTACCGGTGCCTTTGAGCGTCCTCTCTCCCCCTTCACCCTGTTTCCCAGCAGTTTAAAGAGGACCATTCTTCCCCTCCTTTTAGGTGCAAAAAAGGAAACTGTCTAGCACACTTCAGATTTGTGTGCTTGCAGAATGGGAGGCTGCTTTGGAGAGCGTTCCCTGCCTCACTTCTGAGTCAAACAAGAGAGGAACCATCTGGATGTTTGTAAAGGAAAATCTTAAAGCGAAAGAACCGTGTCACTAAATAATCGTACCGATAAAACCTCGGATGGTAAAAACCTAGAAAGTCTCTCCGACCAGGGCTCTAAAAAAACTAACTCTATATAGAATGAAGAGGCCCAGCCGATCATTGCACAATGTGGGGCTGGCTCTTGCATATGGTGAGAGAAGGTGGTAAGGAGGATGTATTCCACTGAGCTCTCACAGAGCACGCCCTAACTTCAGGAGAGGGATGAGAGCCACATGCCTAAGATTAGGCTCTACCTTTCTCGAACAGTCGAAAGGGAGGCGAAGAAAGGAAGGTTAGATATAGAGACCGAAGAGACAGATCGAGGTGAGCGGAGGTAAGGATGATAATTAGGCCGCGCTACAATGCCAGATGTGGCCGGGGAAAGGTGTCTCTAAGCATTTCGATGCAGCAAGACATCAGCCCATACACAAAGGAGGCGCCAGTGCCGCACTGCGCTCTGGTACTCGTAGTCAGACCCCCAAGCCGATGACAGCCGTGAAACTATAGGGTCCAGAATAAGAATAGGCCCTTCTCCGCAGCCTCCGGCTCTCCCAGCCTCACACAAAGGACCGCGCCACCACCCCTCTGCCCCGCCCGCCGGGACTTGTAGTTCCCGTTCCCCCGCCAAGCCGCAGAGGAGAAAGCGGCCAGACTACAACTCCCAGCAGCCTCCGCGGCCTAGCCCCGCACCCCTGCCTCCATCTTGGCTGCGGTCGGAGCCTCCATTTTCGCTCCCTCCCCCCCTTAAGTCACCACCACCGCCACCAAGCGCGGACGCCTGATCTCGACTCTTCGTTTCGGCTCTGCGGCCTGACGTGAGGCCTAGACAGTCGAACACGGGCCGGGTGGAAAAGCCCTAGGCAGAGACTCAGGGTGAGATTTTCCCTACCCGGAGCTCTAGGAGTGCCCACCTTCACTCTGAAGTCTCTCCCGTTAGTCTTGGTCTTTTCATCCGCCCTTAGTCTGGCTTCTTGCTACCCACAATTGGACCCTAGGGTCGTACTCACCCCAACAGCTCAGCGCCCCCTCTCCAGCGCCGCCATAAGCAGCACGGCCCGGTACGTAGGAATAAATCTCGCTTCTCTCGCGAGAGTTGCGGGCTCCGAGCGCGTGCACAGGAAGGGGAGGGTAGCGTATTCCTCATACGCTTGCGCATGAGGGCCGAGTGACGCCCACTAGTGCGCTGCGCTTAACCACAACCAAAATGGTGGTTACGTTCCACTACATTCCCTCCCCCACAATCTGCGGGAAGCAATCTCTGAGTTTACTGACTCCGCTGGGACTCTGGGGGCGGGGTGGCAGGTGATTTCGGCGCTCTGATCTTTGCTAACCTGAATATGCTTTAAGCAACTAGACCTGGGAAAATCTAGAAGGCGAACAATTTGGAGGGCATATCCAGGACTATCATATGAAGGATTTCTCTTTTCCCAGCAATGATCCCAAAGCTCCCCAAACCCCAGTTTCCTCTCACAGTGTAAGCCTTCTTTCGTCTGTTATATTAGACTGGAATTTTCATTAGTATCGAGTCAGGTAATTTGGAGGTCTTAAGTGAGACCTTTGTCTCCCAGAAACTACCTTGCTTGCAACAGACGGACAAGAGTGGGCAAGAAAGCCTAATCATTAAAAAATAAAATAAAAAATCCTTTTGACCTTTTTGTTTCCAGAGGATATTTGTAGTGTATCAGGTAATCAAAGAGGCTGAATCAGTAACCAAAAGGTTGAAATCAGAGCAAATCATCTTGAGTTCTAAGAGGAGGCAGTATCCTACTTCTGATGTTCAAAGATTTTTCTCTCCATCTCAGTTGCTATTCCAATCCCATACCACCTCCAAGGTGCCTTTGTTCTCTTTTATGTCTTCCCACGCTTTCCTGGGCACAGATATTTGCCTCACTTTCAATGCTTTCATAGCTCACTCTATTGTGATTGTTAGTCTATAATAGCTAATGATACTTTAGACAGGGTCTGTGACTTTCATCTTTGCAGTCCCGGTTCCTGACAGTGCCTGGACAACTCTCAAAAGCTTGTTGAATGAATTATCACTGAACAGCAGTGTGAGAAGTTGTTAGAAATTGAAATGTTCTGTTGGGGAAGTACAGAATGTAAACATGCCAAACCAGCTGTTTCAATTTCCTTTGACCAATTCTTAAAATGAGATCTCTCTCCCCCAGCAATAGATCTGGATATTCTAATCTAACGTTACAGAGAAACTGCCCTGGGCTCTTGCTCTAGAAACAAGGTCATGTGGAGCTGGGCTAAAAGTAGAATTAGGTCTAAGAGCACACATTCTCAAATATCACAGCAATGGTAAATGTAAAAAGTAATAATCTTACTAAATTCTATAAATACAATTCCTATTAATAAGAAAGAATATAAAGTCTGGATTTCTACCATTACACAAGCTCCTAAAGACCTTCTTAAATCATATAACCATTATATCTCCTCATTTTGAATGTCTCAATTTCCTTTAAATTCCTCTTTGACCTATAGTTTGTATCAATGTACATTTAACAAAATGCAAATATGTATAAACCCAGAAGGATACATTTTAGCTTCCAATGCATTAAAGAAAGTAAAAGATGGAGTGATTTAACCTAAATCACTAGTTTAAATGATTTATTCTTTCTACAAGTACTACACATAATTAGTGGTAGGTTTCATTTTTATTATATTATTTTTAGGAACTTGTGAAGTTTTTATTAAATCCACACAAGTGAAAACCGTATTGTGAGGAGCTGGGGAATGGGGCTACCAAGGACTGGGAGCCAGGCCACCAGAGGGGAAGGGCAGGGGGTGATAGGACAGACCCAGCTGAGCTTCAGGGACCATCACCAGGGCCTCTGGACAGCTCCTGGGCACTCAGGTGGGCACCAGGCAAGTTTACTGGTGGGGGCTCCACCAGCATAGCAGAGAACTTGGTGTCACCAAAAACCTCTTTCATGCGAGTCTCGAAGAACGCTGCAGGTCTATGAGGGACTGCACATCCGCCGTGCCCTCAGTTAGCTTGTTGAACTGCTTGAACATACTGCCCACATCCAGGGCAAGCTCTTGGGGGCACTGAAGGAGGGTGGCAACTTCTGGAGGCGAGTGTGGATCAGAGTCAGGTCCAAGGTGCTGCCAGGTCGATCCACAGGAAAGCTGGAGTCGGTGCCCAGCTGGTGCAGGGGCCGGTAGGGCTCCTGGCAGAACAGGGCCAGCAGGACATGCTCTCACTTCTGCTGGTTGGCTGGTGAGAGCTTGGCCACCACACCACTGCTGTCACCACCATCCAGACTCAGGCTGCCTCCCCTTCAGGCCAGGTAGCACATGGCCAAATGTGCAGCTCCACTCCTCTCCCGGGCACATCCTGCAGGTGGCAGTCCAGGTGGAAGAGGAACTTGCACTGGCTGCACATGACCAGGTTGCCTGGCTTCTGGCAGACACAGCGGATGGTGGCCCTGTCATCCAGGGGTTCCCTCTGGAGCCACCACCTCCAGGCTGGAGCTGCTGCTGCCACTGGGTGAGACCACTTGGGGGCTCTCAGCACCAGGCCCTAGGTTTCATTTGTAGACGATCACTATAATTTAAGGCAACAATTTTTTCTAGATTAATTTTGAAGTCAAATAAAAAACCAAAAAATACAGTTAAAATTTTTTTTGGAACTGAAGTAAATTAAAGCAGAAACTTGTGAAGTCACTGGGAAAGCATCTGCAATACAATAAGATAGTGGATTTGGAGAAGTTATTTAGTCTATTAAGGAATGGCCATCAGAACAAAAAAGTTGCAAATAATATTTTTGGTTATTTATTATAATTTTTCTTCTCTGAGAAACTACAATCAACAATGAAATTGATTGCTTTTTTTCCTATATAATGTTAATGAACATATTTCTCTGGCATCTATTTGAGAGTCAAAAGTAAGCTTCCTTTACACATTTATAAGGTTTTCTTGAGCAGTGATGGACGAGATTTTTGTCAGTTTTCTGTGAAATGAGAAAAACTAGGACAATGGAGGGATTTTTAAAAAATAAGGCTACGTTTGTTCAAGATTTTAAGGACTGTTGTTTTTCTGACATAATGTCCTTCCTATTTAGGGAAGTTAAAGGGAATTTCTTTTATAAAATTATGGTAATAATGGATGGTAAAGGGACCCACATTCAAGACTTCAGTATAGGAAACAATTCAAAGCAAAAACTTTAAAAAAGAATAATTATTCCCAACAGAATGTAAATAATTAAGATTTAGTCCTAGATTCAAATCAATAATAACTTTCAGTGTTAAGGTCAAAAAAAAAAAAAAAAAAGATTTAGTCCTAGAACCTTACAGCTCAAAAGTTTTTATTCATCAGCAAGCCTCAAAATAGTTAAAATGTATTATACAAATAAACATAAGAATAACAATTATGTAATAAAATATTCAAATTTAAGTAAGAATAATGAAAAGTTTTATATAATACTTCCCTATAAAATGTCAACATTGCCAAAACCGGTTTGGCTCAGTGGATAGAGCGTTGGCCTGCGGACTCAAGGGTCCCAGGTTCGATTCCGGTTAAGGGCATGTACCTTGGTTGCGGGCACATCCCCAGTAGGGGGTGCGCAAGAGGCAGCTGGTCAATGTTTCTCTCTCATCGATGTTTCTAACTCTCTGTCCCTCTCTCTTCCTCTCTGTAAAAAAATAAATAAAATATATTAAAAAAAAAAAAATGTCAACATTGCACTTAATGGAAGAATCAGGTGGACATGCTAAGCTGCTGCACTAAAAGAAACCACCATAACATTTTAGCTCTGGGAATCAGCCAGAGGGAAGGGCAAAGCAAAAGAATATGTTTAATTAACCTTAAATGAGATCTTGATGGAAACCAATTGCACTTGGAATAAAACCCAAACTCTTTTGCCATGTCTTACAAGGCCCTAAACGACCTAGTCCTCATTAAGTCTCTAACCCCTGCTTCACTGTGATTCAATTCCACTGCCATTTTGGTTCCTTGAACATTGCAAGTTTGTTCCTAAGTCAGAAATCTTGCATTTACTGTTGCCTCTGCCTGGAATGCTCTTTCCCCAAATCATCACATATTTGGCCCTTTCTCAGAATTTGGGTTTCAGTTCATCTGTTATGAACTGAAATCTTTTAAAAATAAAAATTTTTTATTTAAATTTGGGTTTCAGTTCATCTGTTATGAACTGAAATCTTTTAAAAATAAAAAATCTTTTCTAAAATAAAAGTACCTATTATTATTACCACCACTTCTTAAAAATATTAGTTTGTTTTATTGTCTTCATAACATATCGCCATCCAAAATTAATACATTTATGAGTTTAATTATTATCCTGCTGAACATTAGTATAAGCCTCAGTTATATTTGGTTCATCATTATATCCCGTACACCTAGGTCGGTTCCTTACATAATAATAGTACTTAATAAATATTCGTCGAATGAATGAATTACACTTACTTAAAGCTAAGACAGTATTGATTGTACAATATATTATTTATACATTATTCATGCACCGCAAGAATAAAATGTTGCCATTTTACTGACATTTTTATTACTTAGAATTTTTATATTTATTAAGAACTCTTTTAAACTTATTTAGACCTAGATTTGTTTTCAAGTGTCACGCTCATGTGTATATAAAGTAAAGAAAAAATAAGTAAAGTTGATTAAGGTATTCCTAACACTTCTTTGCAAAGCCTACCTCTTTTGAATTTTTCTTTTTATTAATAAATTTGACCATATTTTAAAAATTCCACTCAAGAGGCAGCCCCCAAAATAAAGTCAACAGACTAGAATATATTTGCAACATATAAAGCTGACAATATATTAGTATCATGAATACATATTAAGTTAATACATATCAATAAGAAAAAGTAAAAGAAAAAAAGGGGGGAATGACTTAAATGTCTATATTTAAACAAAACTTGTACAAATAAATATTTGAAATTATGCTCAGCCTCATTATTAGAAATGCATATTTGAGATGTTAGACTTACAAAAGAATTGGAAAAATAGTACGAAGTTTCCAGAAACCCTTCACCTAGTTTCCCATTATGCTAGTCTTATCTAACCAATAAAACAATTTTCAAAACTAGAAAATTAACCTTGACACAATATTAACTAAACTACAAAATTGATTTGGGTCTGATTAGTTTTCTAGAGTCAAATCTAGGATCCTACCCTGCACTTATGTCTCTTTAGTCTCCTCCCTTCTATGACAGTTCCTCAAGTCTTTCCTTGTCTTTCCTGACCTGGATGCTTTGGAACAATATTGGTGGGTTGTTTTGTAATGGTCCTTCAATTTGGTTTTGTCTGATGTTTCTCTTGATTAGATTGAGGTTACATATTACTGTATTTGGAGGAATGTTACAGAGGTGGTATACCCTTCACATTGCATCCTCAAGGGGTATATGACACTGAGAAATATACTATTAATGATGTTTACTGTCGAAGTACATCCAAACCTGCAGAGAATTTTTTATAAAAATTCGAGTCAAACAGGATTCACTTGGAAACAAGATCTCAACAGACGAAGTTTGCAGTTTTTTTCATGTACTTGAAATGAGGGAGGGAAGGTAAAAATTATCTGAGGGTGGAGAAAGCAAGGTGGAGATTGGATTACTAAACTGTTAAGACTATATACTCTCAGCCCTAGCCAGTGTGACTCATTTGGTTAAGCATTGCCCTGTGCACTGAAAGGTCACAGGTTTGATTCCGGGCCAGGGCACATACTCAGGTTGGGTTTTTGTTTTGTTTTTTCTCTCTCTCCATTCATCTAACATCAATAAAAAAATATTTTTAAAAAGATTATGTGGCCCTAGCCGGTTTGCTCAGTGGATAGAGCGTTGACCTGCGGACTGAAGGGTCCTGGGTTTGATTCCGGTCAGGGGCACATGCCTGAGTTTTAGGCTCAATCCCCAGTAGGCAGCGTAAAGAGGCAGCCAATCAGTGATTCTCTATCATCATTGATGTTTTTCTCTCTCCCCTCTCTGAAATCAATATATATAAAAAAAGATTATGTGCTCTCTTGAGGGTGGCCATGCTTTAGAAAAAGGGATCTGAAAGGGGGTATTCCAATAGTGTGTTAACCTAGATGCACAGAAACAATGGACAAGGCTTGCTTAAGCCTTTTACTAAAGAAGTTCTTTTACTAAAGAAGTTTTGTGTCTAGGGCATGACTACCCACCATGAGTATGAAATTAGAAATTTATGATCAGATTACCCTGAGGTTACTTTCCATAGAAACCATTTTACCTTAATCAGTTGGGTACAGTAGTGTCTGTCAAGATTCCTCATAGTAAAGTTACTATTTTCTCCTTTATAATTACTAAATGTTTTGGGGGTGGATACATTGGGACCATACTTGATTGAATAGTGTCTTCTCAAAATTTCCATCTACCCAGACCTTAGAATGTGACCTTATTAGGAAAAAGGGTCTTTTGCAGACATAATCAAATTAAAATGAAGTCTTATTGGATTAGGGCAAATCCTAATCCAATGACTAGTGTCCTTAGAAAAAGGAGATTTAGAAAGAGACCTACAGAGGGAACACCATGTGAAGACTGAGGCAGAGACTGTAGTTCCTATAAGTCAAGGAACGCCAAGAATTACCAGAAACTAAGAGGAGCCTGGAATACATTCTCCCTTCGAGCCTCTAGAAGGAACCATTCTTGCCAACACCTTGATTTCAGATTTCTAGCCTCCAGAACTTTGGAGAATACATTTCTGTTGTTTTAAGCCATCCAGTTTGTGGTAATTTTTTATTTCAGAGAGGAAGAGATAGAAACATCAATAATGAGAGAGAATCATTGATTGGCTGCCTCCTGCACAGGGTCTACTGGGGATTGAGCCTGCAACATTGGCATGTGCCCTTTACCGGAATCAAACCCGGGACCCTTCAGTCTGCAGGCTGAATCTCTATCTACTGAGCCAAACCGGCTAGGGACAGTTTGTGGTAATTTGTTATTGCAAATCTAGGAAACTAATACAGAGACTAAGCAAACATCCTTTTCTGCTTAAACTTTAGTCCACTAATTTTAGCATATATTGGTGGACATCTTTTTGGCTCACAGATGTGCACGTTATTTTCCACACAGAATTATTCTTGGCCCACCAATACTTGTAATGCAGCATTTCCTAAGAGTGCTTCATTGTTGTTTTTAGGATTTTATTCCAAATTGCTAAGAGCCACCATGGTAGGTAGAATTCTGAGATGGCTGCCAAGATTCCCACCACCTGGTGTACATTTCTTTTAAGAAAATATATATTTTGCTGAAACCGGTTTGGCTCAGTGGATAGAGCATCGGCCTGCAGACTGAAAGGTCCCAGGTTTGATTTCGGTCAAGGGTACGTACCTTGGTTGCGGGCACATCCCCAGTAGGGGGTGTGCAGGAGGCAACTAATTGATGTTTCTAAATCTCTCTCTCTCTTTCTTCCTCTCTGTAAGAACTCAATTAAAAAAGATATTTTAAAAAATATATATTTTTATTGATTTCAGAGAGGGAATGATAGAAACATCAAAGATGACAGAGAATCATTGATTAGCTGCCTCCTGCACCCCCCCACAATCAGGGCATGTGCCCTGACGGGGAATCAACCCTGACCTCCTGGTTCATAGGTCACCGCAACCCCTGAGCCACACCTGACTATACATGCTTCTTGAGCCTGGGCTGGACCTGTGGGTATTAGAGGATATCACTCCTTTATGGCGAAAGGAGTTACTGCAAATGTATTTAAGATCTCTAATCGCAGGGAGGATGGGAGTGGGTGGGTGGGAAGAGATCAACCAAAGAACTTGTATGTAAATATGCATAACCCAAGGACACAGACAAAAGTGTGGTGAAGGCCTAGGGTGAGGGGTAGGAGGTGGGGCCAGGCTAGAAGGGGTGGATGGGGAATAAAAGGGGAAGAATGTAATACTTTCAACAATAAATATTTTTTTAAAAGATCTCTAATCAGATTAATCATAGGGAGATTATTGTGGTTGGGCCTCACCTAGTCAGGTGAGCTCTTAAAAGGGAATCTGGAGGTGGGAGATAAGGGAAGTCAGAGAGATGACCTCCTATTGGCCTTGAAGGCCTATAAATTCTACTTCTGCAAGGAAATTAATTTTGTCAACCACCTGAGATCCAGAGGGTCCAGAGCCTTGTAGACTACATTGTGCTAGTTACAAAATATTTATGAAAACCTTGTCTACTTAACAGGTTGCTCTACATGTGAAAAATAAATGTTTGCATTTCCTAATAACTAGACTCATTACTGAGTAAAATTAGCTGACGTTACCTAAATTAGTTGTTTTTTTTTAGAAACAATAAGTTTGTATTTAGGGTTTGCAAACCAGTCAAATCCCTCCATCCACTGCAAAAGAAACAGTAATAGTCACTCAAATCAAAGTGAAAAAATATTCTTTCACTTTGCTTTTTAAGTATAGATTATCTTCAAAGCATTAACACCAGCCAGAATTTTATCATGTGAAGTAATGAGAGCTATTTAGACTCATACTTCAAGCTTTTGCTTTGCCAGGGAGAAAAGTTAACATGTCGATTTATCCTGACATCTGAGATGTAAAGAACTGTAAAAATAAAAGCACGTAAAACAAATAAAGGGACACCATGTTATACCTTAATGGGCCATTTGATTACCATGTTCACTGAAAACTGACCATGGCAGCTGATGAATAGAATGGGGTACCTACCTCTTGAATTGGAATTGTAGGATATATGGTGGCACTTAGGGCATATAATTCAAAGCAAATGGCCGGGTTAAAAGATTACTTATTCTTGGGAAGCAGGATAAAAATGCCTACATTTGGGGTAGAACACTTTTCAAATTCTATGCAGGACTTTGAATAGAAACTTGATGAATTCTAAAAGGATATATACCTATTCATCAAAGCCTACCATTGTAGGCAAAGTCCATTAGCATTACTGGGATTAGAATCTTTTAGGTTATCTTAGATTTTGTTTTAACAGGATTTCATTTTTTATGGCAGTACAAAAGAAATTTTATATCACACAAAACACTAACATAAAACTTTCTTTAATACTGTGCCTCTCCCATGCACTATGATGCTTAATGTTATTAGAAAATATTGACAGGTTTAGCATTTATTATTTATTTGGGGATAAACTTAAATTGATAGTATAACATGAAGTAATGTGAGTAAACTGAAATAGGGGAATGAATTGATGAATGAGCTTAGTTGACTACTCAGCATTTGAATCTCAACATTGCTTGGTTGTCTAAAAGACATATGAATGTAATAACTCTTGTTAGGTGATAAAACTGTTTCCTTGTGGAAAATGGATCTAAAAAGAAGCCAACTATTGGTACTAATAATGAAAGATATCCAAGTAAGTGATGGTTCTTAAAAGATAGGTTATATATAAATAGAATGTAGTACCTAAGAACTATGATGTGAATAAATCTACTATATGCTCTTCACACTGGGTAAAAAATGAAAAATTGATTACTAATATCTAATGGAATAACTGAAAGCTGCTTTTAGCATTTGAGCTAAGTGTGCACGTGTGTGTCCACATACACAGGACAAATTTCTCAGCATTCTTTGCACACACAATGACTATATTACTACTGGAAAAAAACCAACAGTTGACTTATTTTCAAGTATGTTTCCTGGAGACTAGCAATAAGTTCTCTCAAATTAAGAGTGAAGACACAAGGCTATGAAGTGCCAACTCTTAGCACCAGAGAGACGTAAACTTCATAGAATGTGAGTGACAATACAAATCAGAGAATCTGCCAATCTAGTTCTGTGAAATTGTTGTATTTTTCTCAAATGGGAAATAATCCAGATTTATGCCAAATAGATTTAAAAAGCTCATCTTTTTTCATAATTGCAATTTATAATCCTATATAAAATAAAATCTCTGCCTTTTGATACAATGCTCAGTTTCAAAGATGTGAAAAAAACAAAAATGAACCAAAAACATAGTTTATATAAATCAAGGTCCCAGATATGAAAATTAAAAGTAGTCTCTTAGAGAAAGGAATGGTGAAATTCAGTGTGTATTTTCACTAACACACCCCAAAACTGTTTTGTGGACAGCCAATTTTTTTTTTTTTTTTTTTGTTTTTTTTTTTTTTTTTTTTTTTAAATATTTTTATTGAGGTATTATATGTGTACATATCTTACTATTACCCCCCCCACCCCACACCCACACATGCCCTCCCCCCCCCAGAGTTTTGCGTCCATTGTTTATGCTTATATGCATGCATACAAGTCCTTCGTTTGATTTCATAACTCCCCCACCTTTCCCAAACTTTCCCCCTGTACTTTGAAAGTCTGTTTGATGCTTTACTGTCTCTGTATCTATCTTTTTGTTCACCACTTTATAATGTTCTTTACTATCCCTAAGTGAGTGAGATCATGTGGTATTTTTCTTTCATTGACTGGCTTATTTCACTTAGCATAATGTTCTCCAATTCCATCCAGGTTGCTGCAAATGATGAGAATTCCTTCTTTTTTATGGCAGCATAGTATTCCATTGTGTAGATGTACCACAGTTTTCCGATCCAGTCATCTGCTGATGGGCACCTAGGCTGTTTCCAAATCTTAGCTATTGTAAATTGTGCTGCTATGAACATAGTGGTGCATATATCCTTTCTGATTGGTGTTTCTAGTTTCTTCGGATATATTCCCAGGAGTGGGATTACTGGGTCAAATGGGAGTTCCATTTTCAGTTTTTTGAGGAAACTCCATACTGTTCTCCACAGTGGCTGCACCAGTCTGCATTCCCACCAGCAGTGCACGAGGGTTCCTTTTTCTCCGCATCCTCGCCAACACTTGTCGTTTGTTGATTTGTTGATGATAGCCATTCTGACAGGTGTGAGATGGTACCTCATTGTTGTTTTGATTTGCATCTCTCGGATAATAAGTGACTTTGAACATGTTTTCATGTGTCTCTTGGCCTTCCTTCTGTCTTCTTTTGAAAATATTCTGTTTAGGTCTGTTGCCCATTTTTTTATTGGATCATTTATCTTCCTCTTATTGAGTTGCATAAGCTGCCTGTAGATGTTGGAGATTAAACCTTTATCAGTGATAGCATTTGCAAATATGTTTTCCCATGCAGTGGGCTTTCTTGTTGTTTTGTTGATGGTTTCTTTTGCTGTAAAAAAGCTTTTTATTTTGATGTAGTCCCATTTGTTAATTTTCTCTTTAGCTTCCATTGCCCTAGGGGCAGTGTCAGTGAAGAAGTTCTTGTGGCATATGTCTGAGATTTTGTTGCCTGTGGATTCCTCTAGTATTTTTATGGTTTCCCGTCTTATGTTTAAGTCCTGTATCCATTTTGAGTTTATTTTTGTGTATGGTGTAAGTTGGTGATCTAGTTTCATTTTTTTGCATGTATCTGTCCAGTTTTCCCAACACCATTTATTGAAGAGACTGTCTTGACTCCATTGTATGTTTATGCCTCCTTTGTCAAATATTAATTGAGCATAGTGGTTTGGGTCGATATCTGGGTTCTCTATTCTGTTCCATTGATCAATATGTCTGTTCTTGTGCCAGTACCAGGCTGTTTTGAGAACAGTGGCTTTGTAATACAGCTTGAAATCTGGTATTGAGATCCCACCTACTTTATTCTTCTTTCTGAGGATTGCTGAGGCTAGTCGGGGTCTTTTTTTATTCCAGATGAATTTTTGGAGAGTTCTTTCTAGGTCTGTGAAATATGCTGTTGGTATTTTGATGGGGAGTGCATTGAATCTGTAGATTGCTTTGGGTAGTATGGACATTTTAATGATGTTTATTCTACCAATCCAGGAACATGGTATGTTCTTCCATCTGTTTACGTCTTCCTCTATCTCTTTTTTCAGTGTCCTGTAGTTTTCTGCGTATAGGTCTTTTACCTCCTTAGTTAAGTTTATTCCTAGGTATCTTAATTTTTTTGGTGCGATGGTAAATGGGATTGCTTTTTTAGTCTCTCTTTCTGTAAGTTCATTATTGGTGTATAGAAAAGCCATAGATTTCTTGGCGTTAATTTTGTATCCCGCTACATTGCCGAATTCATTTATTAAGTCTATTAGTTTTTTGATGGAATCTTTGGACAGCCAATTTTGACTGCCAATTCTAAACTGCCTTCCGATTCCTTTCATCAACATTATTAAATCAAGTCTGAGGCAAGACACTGAAAGGACAATACTCAAATAGAAAGATAGTAACTTCCTTGATAAACAATCTCCAGCTGTCATTCAGAAGCTGAAGTTATTTGATGGCTTGGGAAGCAGTGTCCATTGAGTTTTCCTTTCTGACCTGAAGCGACTCACTGCTGATGGACAGTAATTCCCGAAGTTCCTTATTTTCAAGCTGGAAAAAAAAAAGGTATATGTTTATTTCAGGTATTTTGACTGTTTAACTGCATTGGAACACATTGTTTCGGGTCAGGAACAGAAAGCATATTATTTTAATTTTTAATGTTTTAAGGAAAGAACTGAGTTTCCTAAAATACTACTTATTTATTCATTGAACAAACATTTACTGAGCAATTTTTATATGCTACATTGTTAGGACTACCAAAAAAAAAAAAAAAAAAGATTCCGCTCCACTAGAGGAATTCTCTGCTTATAATACTCTTCTTGGTTCCCCAAGTTTTGCTACTGTTTCTTCTGTCTTTCAAATTCCTAACACTTTCACTCCGCTCAATCTTCTCTCCTATATGTCCTAAAGGAAAGGGGGAGAAGAAACTAATTAGCCACACAACCAGGAACCACCTGGGTGTCTTACATGTATTATCACCATCTGTAGGGTAGGCACCATTGCCTATATCCATACTCTCTTTGAAATGAGGACAGCGTGGCTCACAAAAGTCCAAAAACTTGTCCAAACTCGGGTACTTGGATGTGGTGTTGCTGAAATCTCCATCCAATGCCATGCTTTTCCACTTGAAGTATTAAGTAAAATTTGTCTCGGGTTTCCTGAGGGCTCTTTCCATAACTAAGGAGAATGTAGACAAGGTTGTTCCATCATTTGAACTAACTCCTAATTCCTACTTGGAACCTTGTCACTCCCTTAGATTTCCCGATAGGGCCATTAGCACTCTTTATCCTTATTCTCTCTGCAGGAAATTCTGGTTTTCAGGCAAGAATCAGAGCCTATGGTCATTAAATCTTCTACCATATAAAGTGCTTCCCTTGTACTTTGTATCTCTCTCCTAGCATTTATATACCATTTCACATCTTACTAGAGGCCTGGTGCCATGCACTGGTGGGGTCCCTCGGCCTGGCCTGCGCCCTCTCGCAATCTGGCCTGGGAGGGACCGTGAGAGGTTGGCTGGCCAGGGAGGGACCTCGGGAGGGCTCCAGGTCGTGTCCGGCCCATCTGGCCCAGTTCCAATAGGCTGAACCCCAGCAGCAGGCTAACCTACCTGTCGGAGCATCTGATCAACCCAATGATCAGACACTTAACACATTAGGCTTTTGTATATATACTAGTAGCCCTGCACACGAATCCATGCCACAGTAGCTCTCTGCCCCTTTCTTGTAGCTCCCCCCAGCCCATAGCTTGCTGCCCTGCCCCCTCCAGTAGCTTTTCGCCGCCCACTGTAGTTTGCTGTCCCACCCTCCTGCAGATCCGTGATCTGGTCGTTACTCGGTTGGTCGTTATGCCTCAAGGTGTAAGGGGATAATTAGCATATTCCTCTCTTATTATATAGGATTATGTAGGATCTTATAAGTACAATAAGTCGTCATTTAAAGTCATCAATAAGTACTGTGACTTTAAGCAAAACAATATATAAAGAAACCAATTTTACCATAGGCTAAATGATATAAACAAGAGTTAAGTTCCTATGGTATCTCATCAATGTTGTAATGAAATGACATTGAACAAAATGAAGTTATTCAAGGACCTGCTGTACCAGTTTCGTTCCTTTTACTAGACTCTGAGCAGGGATCCTAGCTTGCTTTTTCTGTTATTTCTCAAAGGGCTCACGATAGCACCTAGTAATAAGCAGCATTCAAACCATCTAATGTTTTTCCTTAACAATTTTATGGGCATACTAACACCCCAGGCCTTTCTTTGTAGAGTATTTCAATTTTAATCAAAATAATATATGAAAATAGCTTTAAAAAAATCAAGATTACAAGGCTTATAAAGTAAACAGTTATCCCTTGGCTTTGTTCCCCAAAGGCAACCACTTTTAATACTTTTATCTATTTCTTTAGTATTTACTTCTATAATTTTAAATAATATGCCTGTACTGCTATTTCCTTATCATCAACTTTAGACATTAACTATTTGACTTCCTTTAATGGCAGGTGAGGGATTATAATTCACATGTAATCTATCCTTTCCACACTCTCTGCCCTCTGGATATGATAACATCTCCATTTCTAGCCAGTACATAGTTGGCATTTTCATTGCTTGCTGCTGACTACATTTCCTTTTTTGAAAAGGGTATGGAGTTTTAATTTTAAATCAGCAGCAGCACACAGAAAACATCAATACATTGCAGTGACAGGATGGCGATGGCATTCTCCAGACTCTATGAAAACTTCCTGAAATACTGTGAACCTAAAATAGCAACAATCTTACCTCTAATTGGGCTAGTTTTTCCTGAATCTTACAAAATTGGTCATCATCCACCTGAACTGCTTTCCTCATCACTTCTCCCATTTCACAGATTCTGTCGATCTGACTCTCGATTTCCTGTGAAGATAACACAAAAAAGGTGAAAAAGTCATCTTTTTTACAGATAGGAAGCTCATGAGAACATGTCCATTATGATGTTAAAAAGTTAATTTAATCTATGCTACAGAGGTTACACAGCCAATTCACCATATCTGAGTCCTCCGAGGTAAAACCGTAATAAAGTTATCCTGTGGTATTCACAAATAATTTGTTTTCAAAAGATCGATTCTAGTCTAACCACCCACTGAATGTTGGACAGCATCTCTAAGGAGCTTCTTAACTTAAACTTGAATACTTTTATTGGCAAGAAGGTCAACACATTCAAAGGTACCTTATTCCCTCTTTGGACTTAGCTTTTTTTAATTTTTACTGATTTTTGGAGAGAGAGGAAGGGAGAGGGAGAGAGAAACATCAATGTGAGAGCAAAACATTGATCGGTTGCCTCCTGCATACTCCCCACTGGGGAGGAAGCCTGAAACCCTGGCACGTATCCTGGGAATCAAACCAGCAACCTTCTGGTGCATGTGACCTCACCCAACCAACTGAGCCACACCAGCCAGCGCTGGACTTATCTTTTAACAAGTTTTCCACATGAACTAAAATCTGTTTCCTTCAAGGTTCAAATTTTCTCCTCTAGTCTAAAGAAAATAAAATTTATCTTTCTCTTCCATATGAAAGCCATTCACATATTTAAAGCATCGCTGTTCCCTAAGACTTTTCTTAAGTCAGTAAAATGCTTTCAGGGGAATCTAGGATGAAACTTTCCCTAAATTTCACTGCAGCAAATAGTGAGGCACTGATCTATTAATCCATGATTAAGTGATACAGTACATGTGAATGTACAAGGACAACCATAAAGCACTCTACAGACATACGAACAATTACTGGGTCTCCCAAGTTCAATCATAATCAACCAAAGTGTAGAAACGATGCCTTGTATATGTATTTTTAAACCATACTTTTCTCTCCTAATGAGCACGATGTTATGTGGTTCAGTTTAATAAAAGTTTCCTGACTGCCTGCTGTGTACCAGGTACTATGTTACGGATAAAAGATGAATTTATGCTCCTTACAACCAAGGAGCTTACAAGTTAGTAAAATGTACAATCATAACCAATCAGGTATTTACGGAGCCCCTTTGACACTAACTAGCATCATGTTTGGTGGAAGAACTAAGCATTCATTAGCATCTGGAAAGACCTTGGTGAGGGAGAAAGGATCCTTAATCCTATTCAAGTGAAAGAACATGAGAGTCCCTTACCCTTCTTTTTATTCAAATCTTTACAAAGCTACAGCAAAACCAACAGTGAATGTGATAAACACGAAAGGAAAAAAAGCTTACTTTTCTTCAAAAACAGGCACACAAGGTAACACAATTTCAATTCAGTTCATTTAGAATTTATCAAGCTTTCTTACTGCAGAGTGAGTTTGGTGAGCTTTCAGGACTGGTTCAGCATCCACTGCTTTTTTAACAACCATTAATTGTAACATCTGTTTCCGGTATTTGCTCATGATGAGCTCCAAAGCATCCTGGTGTTCCTCCAAGGACACCCACAGTTCTGTCAAAAAATAAAAGAACTTGGCAGTGATGTCCGAGAGAGAGCTTTCAAAGCCAAACTCTTAACAGTTGGAATTTTATGGCACTCCATGAGATATTGTGATTCCAAGTCATTGCCTAAGTCCACAAAACACAACATTTAAGGTCAATGTGAAACATAACTCCAGGCAGAGCCAGCAGAGTTTGGTAGAAACATGGGCTTTGGAATCAGAAGGCATGGGTTTGCGTTCAGTTCTGTGAGTTATTAGCTTACTACTCTTAAGCAAATCATTTAACCTCTCTGAGCCTATTTCTTATCTGGCTCATATACTCAATATGAAAATATAAGAATACAATGGGATGATATATGTGGAAGCCCTCTGTCAACTGACATACAAATAACTATCCATACTTCTATCATCAATAACGCACTTGTCAAACCTAAGAATATACATCCTGAGTATAAGATTCAGCTCTTCCACTTTGTACAAGAACATAAAAAAACTCTTCAATCTTTTTTAAAACTCTTTAATCTTAACTTTAGTACATTTGAATATTTAAACTTTACAGTTGAACCCCTTGAGGATATTAACTCTAATTCACCTCTACTAAGCACTCTTTGATAAGCTGCCTATAAATACAGACAACCTTGAAAAGGGTAATGTAACAAACTTTATTTTACTGGACCAGCACAGGATAATTCTGTTACTAAAAGTACTGATTTGGAAATACATACAACATATGCACTTTAGTAAACGATTGGGCAGTTTTGCAAGAACTTTCGCAATATTATTACTGGGGATGAGAAAATCACAATAACTACACAAAAAGGCCTGACTAACCTCTGTTTTCCTGCTGCAAGTCTCTAATCTGTGTATTCTCTTGGGACAGCAGAATGTGAGGTTTGTATTTGGACATGTCCTTTATATCGGATGCATCCTCTTGATACTGGACAAACAGAGACAGACTAAGCACAGGTGCAACCGAACAGGCAGGTGTCAGGGCTCCAGGGCGGCGTTCTCAGCCCCGATCCCGCAGAAAGCTTCTCACCGCCGCCCCCCAACCCCCTCCGAGACCAGGAATACATTCCAGGCCGAGGTCCCACTTGACCTCGCCCTCCACCCGTCAAGAGCCCAGAACCTGAGGGCACGGAGCCCTCCTCTCTGCCCGACCTGGTCCGGAAGCGCCGTCCCCGCCTCCCGCATAGCGGCCACCCGCCGGTGCAGCGCCGCCGACTGATCCACCAGCGACTCCGCGGCCGCATCGTGCTCCCGCAGCCTCTCCAGCAGCGTCTTGGCGTCGGTCAGGATCTTCTCGATGGTGCAGCTCATAGCGACTGCAGGACCACAGCCCCGGCGCTGCTCACCTAAGCCGGTCGCTCAGGTCCTCCTGAACCTGTCCCAGCGCCACAGACGTCACTTCCGGTACGCTTAAAAGGCAGCGGGGCCGCCGCCACGTGCGCCTGCGCAGTAGCTGCCAAGCCCGTGGGTGACCTGCTTTGCTTTCACCAGAGGCTTCCCTGCAGCCCCGCCCGGCACAGAGCCGGAGGCCTGCCCTTGCCACGCCCTTGGTTTCCTGTTCCCACAGCCCGGTGGGCAAGTTTGGATTTGCGGGGCAGGTGGAGTTTCGTTACTGTTTTGTTTTGTTTTGTTTTGTTAGGGTATGTTTATTACAGCTGGGGACAGTGAAACAAGGAAGGGTTCAGGATAGAAGAAGCAACAGGACAGAGCCTAGGCTGGCGGTTTGGGCTCTAGAAATGGTGTAGGAAAGAAATGGGCGTAGGTGGGGCTGCTTTGGCTCACTGAGAAGTCAGAGGAAAGGGGGCCTTGGAGACAGGGTCAGGGGGTGAGCCCCAGCAGAGCTGCCGCTGCCCACTGCTCCCCTGGTTGTAGGTCTCTGGGCACCATTAGAGTTTAGATGCTCCCCTGAGAGGGAAGAAAGGCCTGGGCGTGCTCCTGGGAGGCAGGGCCCTCTGCCCTACTGGTTTTGATTGATGTGGGTTGTTTTTTTTTTTTTAAATTTAGATTTTTTTAAGTTGTGGTAAAATACACCACCTTAACCATTTTTAAATGTACAGTTCAGTAGTCTGACGTACGTTTATAGTGTATGCAAGCATCACCACCACCCATCTCCAGAACTCATCTTGCAAAATTGAAACTGTACTCATGAAACATTAGCTCCCTAGTCTGCCCTCCTCCCAGCCCCTGGCAACCACTATTCTACTTTCTGTCTCTGAATTTGACTACTTTAGGTACCTCATATAAGTGGAGTCATACAAATTGTATTTGTCATTTTGTGACTGGCTTATTTCACTTGGCATAATGTTCTCCAGGTCCATCCATGCACATCACAATTTCCTTTCTTTTTAAGGCTGAAAATATTTCATCATTATATATATATATGGTGGGGCAAAAGTAGGTTTACATTTGTGGGCTCACAAAACAGTATTCTTGTATTATTACTGTGTTTTCAAACGAACAACTGTAAACCTACTTTTGCCCCTCCCTGTATATCACATTTTATTTGTCCATCGATGGACACGTGGGTTGTCCACCTTCTGGCTGTGTGAATAACGCTGTTATGAATACAGGTCTGCAAAAATCTGTTTGAGTCCCTGCTTTTGAATCTTTTGGATGTATACCCAGAAGTAGAATTATTGGGTCACATGGTAATTCTATTTAAAAATTTTTGAGGAATGACCATAATGTTCTCAACAGTGGATGCATCATTTTACATTTTCACCATCAGTGAATAAGGCTTCCAATTTCTCCACATCTTTGATATTTTCTGTACACTTGCTATGTTCTGGTTTTTTTTTTTTAGTAGCCATCTTAATGGGTGTGAGATTGAGTTATTTTCTGCTTGCCTATTTTTTCCATTTTAACTCAATAAATTGAGGATATATTTAATCAAAATAGCAATGGCTTTTTCACTGTTATAATGGTTTATGAATTTACTTTGTCTAGCTTATATGTCAAACTTTGTTCTTTTTCATTTATTACTTTAGTAAATATTTTTGGAAAGCCGCCTTTGTTTCAGGAACTGTTCAGTGACTGGGAATTCAGCATTATCTTTGCTTCCAAACCTGCTCCTCCTGTTTTAGTAAAGAGCACATTCATACTCCCACTTGCCCAAAAACAGAATCCTGAAAGTCAACCTTTATTCTTACTACTAAGTCTTTACACTTAGTTACCAAAGCAACCCATCTCTTTTATATCTTTAGAAGGTATTTCCTTTTTTGTATTTTCACTGCTAGGGCCATAATTTTTTCTCACCCAGATAAAGCAAGTTTCCAGCTGGTCTTTTTCCTACTTCAAGTCATCTCCTCCTCTAGTAGCTCTACCTCAAGGTTACCACAACCCCTTGCCCTTTCAATGGCAAGTAATTATTTCTATGCCCCACCCCATTAGGACTGAGAATTAGACTGGTCATACTAATTCCCCAATGAACTGACAAACAATTACTTTTACTTGCTTGTGTAAAACCTCCATTTTATTTGAAGTTGGTTTTATCTAGCTGAAGACTCTTCTCTCCCTTCCAATTACTTACCTCCTATTTTGGGTATTCTCCTTTATTCACAGAAGACTTGAGTTGGCTTACAATCTTTTTGATTAATCCATATGTAGCTCTCATCTTGGGTGATATTCATGGCCATGTGAATTCTTCATGTAATGTTCTATTCTTCTTTGGCCTCCTCAGTTCTAGAAACATTTATTTCGGCTATCCATGGCCAAGCCCTTTATCATTCACCAAAAATTGTTCCTCATCAGAAATGTTAAGCTTTAATATCTAATTATTTTATTGCAACCTTTGCTTCAATCTCTCTAGTTCTCGTAACTCTTTCTCCCACTACTTTCTCTTTGACCTCACCCAGCTCTAAGATTTCTGAAAATACTCATATTCCCCCTACTTATCAGACTCTTTTCTTGTAGTTTTATTTTCTTTCCTTTATCAGGCTGGGCTCTTATGATTGGCAATCTGAATCATTGTCTTTCTAGCATCCCTAATTTATTTTCACCTCTCTTTTAAAGCCAGATTCAAGCAGTGAACTCCAACCTCTGACCAACCCCATGATTTTAATAGTGGTTAAAAAGGGATACAGAAACAATGGAAGGCTTTTGTTGTAATGAACAAATCTTGAGTATATTTAAAAGGCTTTATAAAGGAAGGATCCAAACGAGAAAGAGATACAAGAAAGTAGGGAGATTTTTAAAAATTATATTTTTATTTATTTCAGAAAGGGAGAGGGAGAGAGAGAGAGGAGAGAGAGAGAGAGAGAGAGAGAGAGAGAGAGAGAGAGAGAGAGAGAGAGAAACATTAATGATGAGAATCATTGATTGACTGCCTCCAGCATGCTCCCAACTGGGGGCAGAGCCCACGACCAGGGCATATACCCTGACAGAAAATTGAATGACCACCTGGTTCATAGGTTGATGCTCAATCACAAAGCCATGCTGCCCAGGTAGTAGGGGGATTTTTGAAGGAGGAAGAACCAGGAGGAGAAGGGGCATAATAGCTCCTTAATCTTTGCTGAATATTGATTGGGATGATGGGCATAGGGTTAGTACATAGGTGAATATGCTGGACTTGAATAAGAGACATTCCATTCTCCTTAATTAGAAGGAAAGTAAAAAGGATAGGCACAGATATAGATTCTAAGTGGGGAAACATGAAATTGAAGGGAGTTGTAACCTTGAAGCCATCCCAGTGCTTCTGCAGCCCTTCATTAAACCAGTAAGAGAAGCTCAGGCAACTTTAGTGTATGGGTATTACAAAATTACCCAACATCTCTTTTGCTTGTTCTGACTTATTTCTATTCTGACCTAACTTCTTTCTGGCTCCTGTTTCTTGGCTCCCTTTCCTCATATACTTTGGGCCAGGAAGCAATTTTGGGTCTCCCTACCTTCATTTTCAGATGGCCCTATTAGAAATTCTACTCCGGCCTTTCTCAGAGTATATACCTTATCCCAGTGATCCTCTAATGATCCAAATGCCAAATCTGACCTACAGGGCAGTGTTTCCGCCCCACTTACATGAGCTCTAGAGAGGGAGGGACTTGGACATGTTACTGAAAATCTCTCTCTCTGGTACCACGCCCATTGCTGTTGCCATACCACACAGGCAGGATAACAGGCTCACTCCTGAACCTGAGATGCCCTGCTCAGAGGTGTCGGAGGACAGGGGGCAGATGGTGGTCCCAATGGTCCACAACAGAGACGGGTGGAGAGACTCAACTTTCCTGCCCCTAGCACCCCCACAGCTTTCTTCAGTCATTGTCCACACACCTATACTGCACCCTGCTGATGTCAAGCTTTTGATACCACTGGAAAATTTTGTAGCAATCCAAAATGCACATCTTTATAGTAGTAGACACTTAGAATCTATGTTTAGGAAGCATAGATGTACAACATTACATGCTCCATATTACATTTATTAAATAGCCCAGTTGCTCCTTTTTCCTTCTCCAAATCATAAATTTTGAGCTTTCAGACCTATTTTTTCCTGTTGTTGCTAACTAATGGCTTTCTAGCACTCGGCCTTGAAAAACCACAGATCCTCATAATTATGGTGAAAGAAATCTCAGCAAGGTAAGGAAAAATGTTCAGTCTTCTAGAAAGTAAGAAAAGCAGAGATTAGTTTTTATTATGAAACTCTCCTTGTAACTGTTAATTCTAATTAAGGGACACCCTGACTTTAGAAACCGTTGCTGCAACCTATGATTAGAAGGCTGTATTCTGATCTGAAAATTCTTCAAATCTAGAGTTCTCATGTAATGTGTAATAAATCAAATATATATATATATATACAAATATATATATACATACACACACACATATATGTATATATATCAACTTAATATTTCAATTCCATGATATTGAAATTCCAAAAATTAAATAATTGTAGTGAATGTTTCTAAAGCACTTCCCTCTTTGACGCTTCAGTTTCCCCAGCCACAAGTGATTAGATTTATGCTAATTAATACAAAAACAACTATTTACCTCTTTCTCCTAATGCCTTTACTTTCACATTTGTTTTTTAGGCTGAAGAGGATAGATCACTCTAATTTCCAGTGTTTAACTACAGTTTGATAAAAATCCTTAAACGTGGGTATCACGTGAAAAATGATTTTGCTAAAGGTTAATGTTTTCATGTTTTTAGTAAGTATTAGTGCCACTTCTGCATCTTGTCAAAATGATACAAGTTCATTCTGACAGGACTCAGCAGAGCAGCTAACAAAGAATGACTTGATTTAAAAACAAGAAAGTTTAAACACAAGAAAAACCAACTATCCTCTTCCATAGATAATTTAAAAAATATTCATTCTAACTTTGACATTAATAGAGAAGTGCCAAGTAGTCATAAACACTACATTAAAAATGTGAATCATTTCTTACCCTTACAACTAGAGCTTGAACTGATCTGTCAGTGCCCCATTACACAAAACAGACTAATAATGACAAAAAAGAGTCTGCACGAATAATGTGTATTTCTATAATATTATGCCAAACATAATATTAAAGACAAGGGGAGGTATAATGAAAAAAGTCTTAAGAGTACTTAATTCTATATTTTAAAGTGCATGTATACAAAATATCTGACATTACATTACAAAAAAAACAATATTTAAAGTTTCCTTAAACCAACAGGAAAATTTCCACGTGAGGAGTGTCAGTATCATAAATGGTGACTCCCAAATTCTCCCTGATATTATTCAGTTTTTAATTCACACAAAGAAGATTTACCTGGCTATTTAAGCCAGGTGATTCCCCCCCATACTCCCACCCCCCAAATAAGGACCCTTAACAGGTACTCCTGTATTTTTCTCACTTTGGAAAAAAAGTAATATTTTTCTCTGCAGATTTTCACTGGTATTATAGGAAATTATTGGGCGTAGTAATATTTTCCAAATTCTGTCTATAAAAAAACTTTAACTAGAATACTTTAGAAAATTTTCCTGTCCTTGAAATTGAGATTATTATAAGATTTAATTTCCTCATTGGTTATTTTATTAATGTGCTTTTGAAAATGTATAATTTCTGCAAAAGCTGACTAAAGAAATTTTATAAAATCTCTCTCTGGAGCACATGGGCACCTTTCCCCTGTCCTTCCTCCAGGCGTGTTCTCTCTGCCTTTCTTTTCCCTAAGCTCCAAGGACCCTTCTTTTGTTGTAACTTGTTTCCTGAACCCATTTTTTCCACAGCTCACTTCTCCTAACTCTGTGATATTCTAAGTAAATTTTTGCTTGTTATTTGAAAAAAAAAAAAAAAAGGAACCATAAATATTTGGAGCTGTTTCTTCATAAACCAGTGCTAATCAAGAAGATCAAAATATATTAAGTATCTATCTATATATAAAAGCCTAATATGCAAAGTGTCCCCTCGGGAGTTCGACCAATTGGGAGTTCTATCTCTCACTATGACGTGTGCTGACCACCAGGGGGTGGCACAGAATGAAGGAAGGTCCTGGCCAGCAGCTGGCAGCCACTAGGGACCCTACCTGTGCACGAATTTTGTGCACTGGGCCTCTAGTAAATTATAAATAGGAAGAACTAACCCTGTCATAATCTACAGATATCTGTATTATGAAAGGTCTGTGCTACATTGATGTACTAGAAACAACATAAAAATGAAGAGGAAAGTATTTTAGAAACATATCAATTTTGGGTTCAACAAGGCTTTATTGAGTACCTCTTATATGCAAGTCACTTGGTTAAGCACCAGCGAGATAACAATGAACACGATCTCTGCTTAAAGGTATACATGATTAATTTGTTAGGTAAATCTGAATGAAAACAATTATAGTCCAGGGAGATAAAGCATAACAGATGTATACACAAAGTGTCAACTACTAACGCTCAGTTTTCCTCCTAGACAATGAGTATAAATCTTGAATTTAAAAAATTTAAATTCAGCTTGTATTTCAAAAAACAAAATTAAATTTAAAATTCATGTTCTTAAAGATTTAAGAACATGAAGTCCTTTAGTAAGTATTCTGATTTCCCAGAAGCATTCCTTTATTACAGCTTTACTTTTAATATCTGGATAGTTAGTTTCGTTGGTTAGGATAGCAGTCATTCATTCTTCATTCATTTATTTTTACTTATTAATCATCTGTTATGAGGCAGGCCCTGGAATGGGCACTAGGAACACAAATATGAAGAAGATGGCTGCAGACCAAGAGTCTAATGGAATAGTAATGAATAAAATATCATAGATTGAATCACCCTATGAGCCTTTTTCTGCTCCAAACCTACAGATCAACCCCTTTAGCTAGCAAAGTGCAATGATGAACTAGAAAAAAAGCTTCAAGAACATGATCAATTGATGATCAGCCTCTAGCATCATTTATTTTTAATTTTTATTGATTTCAGAGGGAAGGGAGAGGAAGAGAGAGATGGAAGCATCAATAATGAGAATCATTGATCAGCTGCCTCCTGCACACCCCCTACTGGGGATTGGCCTGTAGCCCGGGCATGTGCCCTTGACTGGAATCAACCCGGGACCCTTCTGTCTGCAGGCTGATGCTCTATCCACTGAGCCAAACCAGCTAGGGCAAGAGTGGAGCATTTTTATTTTTTTAATATATTTTATTGATGCCCTAACTGGTTTGGCTCAGTGGATAGAGCGTCGGCTTGCAGACTGAAGGGTCCCAAGTTCAATTCTGGTTAAGGGCATGTACCTTGGTTGTGGGCAAGTCCCCAGCGGGGGGTGTGCAGGAGGCAGCTTATCAATGTTTCTGCCTCTCTATCCCTCTCCCTTCCTCTCTGTAAAATATCAATAAAATAAATTTAAAAAATATTTTATTGATTTTTTACAGAGAGGAAGGGAGAAGGATAGAGAGTTAGAAACATCGATGAGAGAGAAACATCGATCAGCTGCCTCCTGCACACCCCCTAACTGGGGATGTGCCCGCAACCAAGGTACATGCCCTTGATCGAAATTGAACCTGGGACCCTTCAGTCCACAGGCTGACGCTCTATCCAAACCAGTTAGGGCAAGAGTGGAGCATTTTTAAAAAAATAAGTCACATAACACTTTGTAGTATTCTCATTAAATTCCAGTAGAACAATCTTTTAGAATTTAATTTTAAATCTAATTTTGTTTTTCAAAACTAGCTGAAAATTTTGCTTGTGCAATTTTTAAAGTATATCTTAAACTAAGAAATATATTGTGCACTATCTCCCATGCTCCTTTTCTTTTTAAAATATATTTTATTGATTTTTTTATTTATTTTTTTTTACAGAGAGGAAGGGAGAGGGATAGAGAGTTAGAAACATCCATCAGCTGCCTCCTGCATAGCCCCTGCTGAGGATGTGCCCACAACCAAGGTACATGCCCTTGACCGGAATCGAACCTGGGACCCTTCAGTCTGCAGGCCAACGCTCTATCCACCGAACCAAACCGGCTAGGGCCCATGCTCCTTTTCATTTAACTAAAAAATAAGTATGATAGAAAATAACACCTCTATAAGTGGCTTGATTAAAAAGGAATATGATTTTTATAAGTTGTAGACCTATAGACATGCAGCTGCAAACTCTGCTTTTCACATCTCTGGATAAAAAATCTTGTTAAAATAACCACCCTTGTATAAAAGAATTCAGATAACTATGTCAAGAGAAGTGCTTGCTGTAGGTCTTCAGGATTCTTTCATAATAAATGGAAAACAATAACAAAATAACTAGAATACTCCTATAATTAGTTGCAGCAGTTTTTAAAGAGCTGTTACTTTGCCCAGATCCTATTCTTTGTTTAAATTTTGTTTGACAAGCGTTTTATAAATGATTAGAGGAGGTGGTTTCTGTTTCATTAAGTTGATAATGATTAATTACTAAAATGGAATTTACAGTTCAAAACTAGATTAAGAATGAAAAGCCAATTATGTAGAAATGGTCCAGTTGTACTAAATGTGATTTCCTTTTACTGTTAAAAACCTCAAAAATTTAAAACACTTGAGAAAAAGCACACAACCATCTATCTTGTAACTTTATTTCTTACAGTTTTGTTTAGAATGAAAAGCCATGTCTAGTTTAGTTTTCAAATTCAATGAAACAGCTCCAAACCCCAAAATGGAATAGACATTCTTTTTGGTTGCTTAATATGAACTCTAACTGTAGATTTCAGAGTTCTTCATATATTCTGAATACTAGACCATTTATTAGTAACTAGACCTCAATACTAGATATGTGATGTGCAAATATTTTCTCCTATTCTGTAGATTTGCTTTTCATCTTCTTGGTAATGGTCTCTCATGCACAAAAGTGTTTAGTTTGGATGATGCCCAACTTTTCTATATTTTCTTTTGTTACTCATACTTTTGGTGTTATATCTAAGAAACCATTCCCAAATCCAAGATCATGACAGTTTACCCCTACGTTTTTTTCCAATAGTTGTATGATTTTAGCTCCTAATTTAGGTCATTGAGCCATTTTGAGTTCATTTTTTTTATATGATGTGAGGTAGGGATCCAACTTCATGCTTTGCAGGTGGATATCTAGTTGTCCCAGCACTATTTGTTGAAGACACTATTCTTTTCACCAACCGAATGGTATTGGCACACTTGTCAAAAATCAATCAGCCATAGATGTATGGGTTAGAGACTGTATTTTAAATTACTGAAAAACAAAATGGACATTTCCATCTTACCACAAAGATCCTCAAAAATGTGATTCCAGACCAACATGGGTGTGTAAGGATTTTCCAGGTGTTACATGTTCTGGTCTCCTGGATTGGAAGCTACTAGGGTTTGAATCATATCTTTGCATTTATTTGTCATTGACCTCAGACAAATAACAATCTGTTTCTATAGGACTATTGCCAGAAGTTGTTGGTATGTTGCCCAAAACTGTAGTCATGCTTCTGAGCTATGTTCTTTTACTGCAGTAACAACTGGGTGGGGAAGGAGATTCACTGGATGTTTTCTTTATGACAAAGTGTGTTGTAGAAGAAAGGAGTTTGGTATTTACTTTCCCATTATATATGCTGTTCCCCTTACATCTTCTACTTAGTGATGTGGACTCATATCAACTTATGGAGTCAATTGTATGCCTCTCTTTCTAACTTTGTGTTCTGCAAAATCACATTGGTAGCTGGACATTGGCCTTGATGGGAATATATACACTAGGGATATTATCAAATGTTATAAATCGAGTTTATTTTTTCCAGTGACTTGGTTCACTAACTTACCACTGCTTCCTATCTTGCCTTTCTAATCTTTTAAATATTTTTTTATTGATTTCAGAGAGTAAGGGAGAGGGAGAGTTAGAAACATCAATGATGAGAGAATTATTGGCTGCCTCCTGCACGCCCCCTACTGGGGATGGAGCAGCAACCCGGGCATGTGCCCTTGACTGGAATTGAAGTCAGGACCCTTCAGTTCGCAGGCAGACACTATATCTACTGAGCCAAACCGGCTAGGGCTGCCTTACTAATTTTTAAAGAGTTCGTTTAAGTGAAATCTTATTCCAGAAATCTTCACTCACCTCCCCAGGTTAAGTGTACTTCCTCTCTGCTTTCATGGAAGCTGGTGTGTAACTTTATTGCCTTTCAAGGATTTTTTGATGGTCAACTTCTGTATCAGTCAGGATTCAGAGAAGCAAAAGTAGGAATTTTATTTATTTATTTATTTTAAAAAATATATTTTATTGATTTTTTACAGAGAGGAAGAGAGAGGGATAGAGAGAAACATCGATGAGAGAGAAACATCGATCAGCTGCCTCTTGCACACCCCCGACTGGGGATGCACCCGCAACTAAGGTACATGCCCTTGACCGGAATCGAACTCGGGACCCTTGAGTCCGCAGGCCGACGCTCTATCCACTGAGCCAAACCGGTTTCGGCAAAAGTAGGAATTTTAAGAAATTTATTATGAGGAATTCATTGATGTAATTGTGGAGGCTGGCTAAGCAAGACCAAGGTCCATCAGCAGGTGGTTAGGAAGAGCAGTTTCCCAGCAGGCTAAACCCATGGGCATGAGTTGTTTCGAGTCTTCTTTCCCACTCCCTTTCCTCTCTGTATCATTAGTCTCCCCCCACTTCTCTGCTCCCCATTCACAGCAAAGTCAGAAACTGGATGTGTCAGGAAAGGTAGAGATGCATATTGAAGCTGTGCTATGTTATGTGAAAGAGGACTGAGACCAGAACCTAGAGTCAGGTAAAAGAAGAGTCATAAGGGCAGAGGAAGTGGGACTAGGAGAATAGGAGTTTAGTGGTGGGACATGTTTTTTTACTTTACCTCCTTAGAAATGCCTTACAGGGATGAAACTATAAACCTAGTGTTCAACAGACTTTGTTTATTTGACATTTAAAAAAATCATAATGAAGTTATTTATAACTTTTCTGACTTTACTGTGAAGGGAAGCAGAGAAGTGGGATGGTATTTAGATTGAGTTGTTAGGTTGTAGATTTTCCTGCTTTATTTTGTTGTTGTCTTAACTTGAAGTTGTAGACTATGTAAGATGATGGGAATGATCTCAGAGAAGAGGGGAGAGACTAATGATCGCACTCCTCTCTCCCTTGGCCTTCACAAAACTATTGTTCATGGCCGTGGGCTTTTAAAGGAACCTGGTTCCTATTAGATGCCAAAGGAGACAAATTTCAGAAATACTACTATTCGAGTCATCTTCATGGATATAGAAACCTTAGCCATGAACCTCACACATGAGTAATAAAGATTTTTCAATACAATCTCAGAAGTTTGTCATGTATATCTTTGGGTATGATTTAAAACCCATTTGCTTCTATTTTGGTCCTTTTCAAAGGTGAAAACTTATCTTCTAAACAGAGAGGATAAAGCTATAAAATATGCTGGACTCTCTAGTGACCTTTATTTTCTTCTAATAACTTACAATTTCTTAAACTGTGATTTCCTGTTTAAGACTATTCAAAGATGCATTATTTTTGGAGTTCCTTCCTAGGAAATAACAAAAATAGTTTTTCCCATTGGGATAGTCTTAGATTTTGAATAATTTTTCCTCATAATAGCTTATGATTTCTAGACTTTATTATTAAAATTAAAACACTTTCTGAGTAATCAATAAACTATTTTCATTAGTCAAGTATACTCCAAATTAATATTTTAATGTTTAGCATGTCACAGTGCTATGAAAGAAATATTTATAAAAACTTAAAAGAAAAAAAAAGTGCTATGAAAGCTATTCTTTTCCTACTCTTTAATTTCCTACATTAAAAAGTTAATTTTTCTTCTTATTTTATCTAAATTTAGAACACTTGACGTCTTGAAACCATTAGAATAAAGGTTCTGGGAATCAGTTACTAAGTCAAGAACTGTGTTGGATTTTACATACATTAATTAAACTCTCCCAACAACTTTGCTAGGAGAGTTTTTATTCTCTTCTACAAAGGAAGAAACCAAGGTTCAGGGAGATTCAGTCAATGACCCATAAATAAGTATGAGAGCGGTGTGTAAAGCCTCACTCCAAAGTTTGGTACACTTCCAAGAGCCACTGTGAGTTTACTAAGATTTATTAAGTTGTTTGCAAAAAGCTGAGCAATAAGAAATGGGCAGAATTAAATAATTTGGTGTGTAGGAATATGAAAACAATCAGTATTTTCCAGTTAAAATCTAAATATAAACTCATATGTAAATTCTGCTAAATTCTTTATTTTCCCAAACAGTATTTTACTTAGGCTCTACAGCAGCGGTTCTCAACCTGTGGGTCGCGTCCCACAGGTTGAGAACCGCTAGCAGGGTTGCCTAAGACCATCGGAAAACACAGATATTTACATTATGATTCATAACAGTAGCAAAATTACAGTTATGAAGTAGCAACGAAAATAATTTTATGGTTGGGGGGGTCACCACAACATGAGGAACTGTGTTAAAGGGTCGCGGCATTAGAAAGGTTGAGAACCACTGCTTTAGAGGAAACAAAGAAATTTGTATGTGGTTCATTACTGGCAAGAAATAATTTATAATTAATTGTGTTAGAAAATAAGAGCATAAACATAAAAGTTTAAAATTTAAATAGTTGTTTGAAAGGAAATAAAATTATTAGTTTTATTTCTTTTTGTTGGTTAGCTGCAGGAAAATGCAAATGCTGAACTGTGTTTTTTGCGACTCTCAGAGACAGTAGTCCTACACATACAGGGGTTAATGGATTTTACCAAGGGACTCCCAGGTAATCACTTTATCTTTGGAAAAAAAAATAAATTTAACACAATTTTTTTTTCAAGTTCCTTGTTTTAAAGGAAAGGGACAGTTTAGGAAAATAAAAACCTCTATGTTCTCATTAAAACTGCTTCTAAATGCAAAAACATGTTTATTTTTCCTGCTTTAATCGATCAAGTGGGTAAAAGTATAAATATTTAAAAATATTATTCAAACTAGAGGCCCGGTGCACAAATTTGTGCATGGTGGGGGCCGGCTGGCCTGCCCTGATTGGCCCCAATCGGGCTGGGGGAGAGGCCATGGGAGTTTGGTGGGCTGGCCCCACCCCCAGTCAGGGTGGGGGACCAATCGGGGGAAGGGCTGGCTGGGGGGGGAGGGGCCACAGGTGGTTGGCTGGCCGGCCCTGCCCCCTGGTTAAACTCCCAGTCGAGGGAACAATTTGCATATTAGCCTTTTATTATATAGGATTATTTCAAAAACTGCCCTAGCTGATTTGGCTCAGTGGATAAAGCCTCAGCCTTCAGACTGAAGGGTCCTGGATTTGATTCCAGTCAAGGGCACATGCCCAGTTTGTAGGCTCAATCCCTAATGGGGGGCATATGGGAGGCAGCAGTTGGTGGTTCTCTATCATCATTGATGTTTCTATCTCTCTCTCTCTTCCATACTCTCTGAAAATAATAAAAATGTATTTAAAAAATTATTTCAAAAACTTAGACGAAAAATGTGATTGGTTGTATGTTTTTTCTTTTTGGAAATAAATTGTTTTTGTTTTTTATATAAAATATGGAATATAAAATTTGCTATGCAATATAAATAAATCAAGACACTGTTGCCTAAAACTTATTTAAAAAATATTTTTATTGATTTCAGAGAGGAAGGGAGAGGAAGAGAGAGAGAGAAACATCAATGATGAGAATCATTGATCAGCTGCCTCCTACACAATAGGGATCAAACTGTGACTTCCTGGTTCATAGGCTACTGCTCAACCATTGAGCCACTCTAGCCAGGCAATCTATTTACATATACAGATAAATCACTGTAAAAATAAATTCTTCAAGGCTAAAGTATGTTTAATTTGCTCTTGCTATAGGAAAGTGTTACTTAATTCTGATAAAAGTGCCCCAAAATATTGCCATGTGGAATCAAGAATTTGATTCAGTCCGGCTGGTGTAGCTCAATGGTTGAGTGTTGACCTATGAACCTGAAGGTCATGGTTCAATTACCGGTCAGGGCACATGCCCAGGTTGCAGGCTCCATCCTCAATAGAGGGTGTGCAGGAGGCAGCCGATCCATGATTCTCATCATTGATGTTTCTCTCTCCCTCTCCCCTTCTCTCTGAAATCAATAAAAATATATGTTAAAAAAAGAATTTGATTCAGATTTAAAGTCATATCATGATTATTCTAAGGAAACATTTAAGATTTATATAATTAACTAAACAAATAATATAAAATGTTAAATCCTATACCTGAAAAGTTATCTTTTCATTATCTATTTAAGACAATTATGTGATCTTTTCTTAAAGGATTTAAAAATTTGACCAATGAGGATCAGATTGCATTACAGAAGGGATCAAAAACTGAAGTGATGTTCCTTCATGCAGCCCCACTTTACAAAGACTTGTCTTTCATCAGCTGCTGAAAGTAAAAAAGGCCAACTCAATCTTAATAGTTACTATTAAATTTAGACACAAATTTATAACATTAAGCTTTTTTTCTTATTATATTTTAATTTTACTAGTTAGTGTAGGAAGTACTTCATAATAGTTGTTTTTTTAAAAAATATATATTTTATTGATGTTTTACAGAGAGGAAGAGAGAGGGATAGAGAGTTAGAAACATCGATGAGAAACATCGATCAGCTGCCTCCTGCATGCCCCCTACTGGGGATGTGCCCGCAACCAAGGCACATGCCCTTGACCTGGAATCGAACCTGGGACCCTTGAGTCCGCAGGCCGACGCTCTATCCACTGAGCCAGACCGGCCAGGGCCATAATAGTTGTTTATAGTTTTCTAATTTATTGGTCTGACTTTTGCTTTTCTTTTAAAGAAAGCCATTCTTTATTATATGGCATCATGGAAAAAATATTTTTGGAGGGTCTTCTATATAATATTTCTATAAAATATGAACTATCTAGCTTTATGTTTCAGTAATAAAAATGATAGAGCTACCTTTCATTGAGAATGTTTCCTTATGTAACAGAGTTTAGAGATTGAATTTACTATCTGTATATTTTTTAAAATCAGAATTTATATTTTTCTCTTTTACTAGGTACTGTGAGATTATCAAATCATCCAGATCATTCACTGAATTGTCACAATCATACCGGTGTTGGAAGTGTTATTTATTCTATGGAAACATTTTGCAACAAAGCCTGTTCTTCCACTATGCTGACTGGTAAAATATAACATACAATACAGAATATTAGATGGAAAAGCATTGGCCAGGTAGAATGTTTCATTTTCTTATACTTATTTTTTTTCTTTTTTTAAATGATTTTTTACAGAGAGGAAGGGAGAGGGATAGAGAGCCAGAAACATCAATGATAGAGAAACATTGATCAGCTGCCTCCTGCACACCTCCTACTGGGGATGTGCCCGCAACCAAGGTACATGCCCTTGACTGGAATCGAACCTGGGACCCTTCAGTCCACAGGCCGACGCTCTATCCACTGAGCCAAACAGGTTAGGGCCTTATTTTTTTTCTTAGAGAAAAAAATTATAATGGTCATATCTGCGACTCTGCACTAAGTTCTGATGAAACTACATTTGATATTATTTTTAGGTATTGCTGAAGAATTTACTGGCACACTGTTTTACTTCTACAGAAGAATGAATGAGCTTAATATTATTAATACTGAATAAGCTCTGCTCGCAGCAACAACTGTATTTTTTTCAGGTAAAAACTATCCAGCAGTAGAAATGTGGATTAAGTTTGGCAATGAAATCATGGTTTGTGGTTTTTATATTAATCACTGATGCCAAAAGTACCCATTTTGATTCAAAATTGCCTTCTCCATAAGAGCATTCCCTTAAACATGCTGTAATTTCTTGCCTCTTAAAAAATACCTTCTTGACCTCACATCTCCTTTTCAGCTAGTCTCTCATTTCTCTGTTCTACATTATAGGAAAAAAATGTTTTTAGAGTTGTCTACACTCCCACTTCCATGTTTCTCTTCTCATTTACTCCCGAACCCAATACAGTCAGATTTTATCCTCTCCTGTGCATTCCCCCATAACTTATGAAGATCTTCTGTGATTTGGCATTGCTAATGCTACTGGTCAATTCTTAATCTTCATCTTACTTGACTAATCAGTTAGATTTGACAGAGCAGATAACTCCCTCTTGCTTTTTTTTTTTAAATATATTTTTATTGATTTCAGAGAGGAAGGGAGAGGGAGAGAGAGAAGCATCAATGATGAAAGAGGATCATTGATTTGCTGCCTCCTGCACACCTCACATAGGACCGAGTCTACTACTGAGCATGTGCCCTGACTGGGAACTGAACTGTGTCCTCCAGGTTCATATGTTGAAACCCAATCACTGAGCCACGCTGGCTGGGCCTATCTTTTTCTTAAACCTATATTAAATATGCAACAAATCCTGTTGGCTCTAGCCTCAAAATATATCCAGAACTCTTACTCTGTCCCTGCTACCCTAATCAAAATACTGTCCTATCTCGCTTTCCTGCGTCTGCCCTTGCCTCCCTAGCTTCTATGCTCTATACAGTAGCCAGAGTGATTCTTTGCAAACAAGCCAAGTCATGCCATTCCTCTGCTCATAGAGCTTTAATGGCTTTCTATTTTACACAGATTAAAGCCAACGTTCTTTCTATCATTGCTTATCACTATTCCTTTTGCTTTTCAAAAATTTTTTTAACTAGAGGCCTGGTGCACTGGATTTGTGCACTGGTGGGGTCCCTCAGCCTGGTCTGCACCCTCTTGCAATCCGGGATCCCTCGGGGGATGTAGTAGTGTGTGAAGTGGCAGGTGGCTGGGGAGGAGGCTGAGCTGGGCGCTGTGCTGCTCCTGCTCATCCTGGCCCCGCTGCACCTGCCGCTGCAGCCGCCACCACTGCTGCTGCCCGCTAGCACATCATGCAGCAGCGGAGGCGCTCCCACTGTGGGAGCTCACTGACCACCAGGAAGCAGCTCCTGCATTGAGCATCTGCCCCCTGGTGGTCAGTGCGTGTCATCATAGCGACTGGTCAAATGGTTGTTTGGTTGGTCGGTTGCTTAGGCTTTTATATATATAGATTCTCACCTGAGGATATGTTTTTCACTGATGAGAGAAACATCGATTTGAGAAACAGTGATTGGTTGCCTCTCATAAGTGCCCCAACCCAGGATCAAACCCGAAACCTGGGTATGTGCTCTGACCAGGAATGGAATGTGCCACCTTTCGGTGTACAGGACAACATTCCAACCAACTGAGCCACACTGGCCAGGGCTATCCCATTAGTTTTTGATGGATATGTTCCTTGAAATTTTGAAGTAGGTTTCTGTCACGGGTTCTATACTTGATAAATCTTGGAAAGCTCTTTTCCTAGATAGTTACATGGCTCCCTCCTTTTCCTATCTTGGATCTTCGCTAAATGTCTTTTACTTATGTTTACCCTTTTAAAAATAGCTACTTTCCCTCCACTCTATATTCTTATCCTCTTTACTTTTATTTTTTCTATAACACCTATTACTGTAACTTGTTTATTTTAAAAAATGTGTACATGTCTCTTTCCTCTCCTACTCCTCCCAGACCCAGACCCAGAATATAAGCTCAATGAGGGGCAGAACATTTTGTCTTGTTTGCTGCTGTATCTCTAACACAATGACTGGATGAATGAGTGCTGCTGCCTAACCATTCACAATACTCTTCATAGAGTATTATGAAGATCAAGTAAGACATTGCATAGATGCAATTTACTTAGCATAATATTTGGCATATGTTAAGGATTCTGTAAATATTTTCAATTTAAAAAATAATTTGTGCCCTGGCCGATTTGGCACAGTGGATAGAGCGTCGGCCTGCAGACTGAAGAGTCCCAGGTTTGATTCCGACCAAGGGCACATGCCTGGGTTGTGGGCTGGGTCCCCAGTGGGGGGCGTGCGGGAGGCAGCCCATCAGTGATTCTCTCTCATCATTGATGTTTCTATCTCTCTGTCCTCCCTTCCTCTCTGAAATCAATAAAAATATATTTTAAAAATTTAAAAAAATTGTTTTAAATTCATTATCTGCTACCATTTTCTAGTATTCATTAAGATAAATGACAATTTTTGCAGATCGTCCATGCCTTAAAAATAAGCTACATGTGGAAAATTTACAAGAACCAATTTTACAAATTTTTACAAATATTCCAAAGTTTATCATCCAGAAGACCTACAGCATTTTGCTCGGCTCATAGGGAGGCTCACGGAACTAAGGACACTCAATCACAGCCATTCAGAAATACTTAGCATTTGGATAACAAAGGACCCCAAATTGGCTAGTTTACTCTCTGAGAAATGGAATCTGAATTCACATTGCTGAAACTTTAAAATGTGGTGTACCTTAAAATTCCTAAATCTAGGTTACCGTATCATTTTAGGATGACTGATTTGAAAAACATGAGTGGCATTACTATATTACCAATATATCACCATAAAATGGACATCACCGGGACTCATTATATTTTGTTGAATATAGGGCACCACTAGAGGGACACCTGGTATTCTTTTCAATATTGGATTCAAAAGAAGCAACCGTTATTGTTACTGTATGTTTCCTTCAAGAGGGAATAATGCTAAGTATAGTTATTACCTGAAGAAACTACTTTTTCATTTAGTTTAAAATTGAATGAAAAATATGTAGATTTCTTATAGACATGAAAAAAGCTATCTAGGAGAAACTATGTAATCAGAATAAAGGCAGTTTGTGAACCACATTAATTAATATGTGATTGATGGATAAGGAACTAACATTTAAACCTATTCCTGTTACAGTATTTTATAATTAAAGAGGAAAAGAGCTTTATTCAACTTTCTCCTTTTCTTAATGTCTTTAAAAAAGAGATTTTTTATAAGCCCAAATTTAAAAATTTGTGATGGCAAGATACTGAAAAAAAAATAGTGACAAATCACTAAAACATTTTAACATATATTGGGAAGTTTAGCACAATTTACTGCTCATTCTGGTAGACAATATTTTTACATTTGTTTTGTCAATACCTTTTGTAGAAAAAAATGAAGCTCTTAAAATCTTTCCACAAATATTTTCATTCTTGTGAGGATGGTTATACATTACAAATAAATTTCAGCCCTAGCCGGTTTGGCCCAGTGGATAGAGCATTGGCCTGAGGGCTGAAGGGTCCCGGATTTGATTCCGGTCAAGGGCACATGCCTGGGTTTCGGGTTCGATCCCTAGTGTGGGGCGTGCAGGAGGCTGCCGATCAATGATTCTCATCATTGATGTTTCTCTCTCTCCCTCTCCCTTCCTCTCTGAAATCAATAAAAATATATTAAAAAAATAAATTTCATGTGAAAGTGAAATTCTATGGTGGCACAATTCTTTTGAAAGACTGGATGCAAATAAATACCGTGAATTAAGTTAATTTAATACTAGAAGTAGCATTTTGGTTTTCTATAGAGAAAAAAAAAAAGACCATAGTTGAATTTTTCGTTGTTGTAAAACTTGGAATATTTAATTTATACCCTCAACTTAAAAATATCTTACTCAATGTATCAATTACCAGCGGGTACCTTATGCATATTCTTGGTATCATTTCTTCGAGGGAATATTTCATCCTTTTTATTTTTTTATTTTTATTTATTTATTTTAAAATATATTTTATTGATTTTTTACAGAGAGGAAGGGAGAGAGATAGTCAGAAACATCGATGAGAGAAAACACCGATCAGCTGCCTCCTGCACACCCCCCAATGGGATTGTGCCCACAACCAAGGTACATGCCCTTGACCAGAATCAAACCCGGGACCCTTCAGTCCGCAGGCTGACGCTCTATCCACTGAGCCAAACCGGTTTCGGCTATTTCATCCGTTTTAGGAAAATAGTTCAAAGACTCAATTTTCTTTGAACATCCTTTCTTGAACATCCTTTCCAGCTCGAAAATTTTGTAATTTTAGCAGAAAATAGTATGTCTGATAAATTTATACAAATTTAAACAAAATGGGTTATTTAAAAATATTACGGAAATCCTTTGGAAAGGCATCACTTATATACATGGAGAAGGTTAGAAAAACTCATTGCTCACACCTGGTACTTAGCACCACACTATTTATTGTATCTAGTCTCCCAAGCCTGAAACCAAAACCAGGTGGTCGTCACCCTTAGACTTTTCTCTCTTTCGTTGCTCACGATCAAAAAAACCATCACATCCTCTCCACATCAGTTCCTTTTATATTTGAAACCTCTTTATATGTGACTACCACTGTCTTAGCTCAGACCCTGTTCTCAGGCTACTGAAACTCTATCTACAACTCCAGTCTCCTAAGCCTAAACCATTTTCATCCTACACATTTTCCTCTGAACTTGAGCATGCCTCCCTTTCTGCTCAAAAGTCTTCCAGATTCCCGTTCACGAAGGCTAATTTCCAAGTCTCTGCAAGGCCTTCATATCCGCTAAGTCTCCAGCCTCATTTCTTGCCATTTTCCCACTTGGTCCTCACAACCTACACCCTTCTTGGACTCACTGGAATACACTTTATTCAGGAATACTCTTTATCCCGTTCCCTATCTAGCCAACTCTGTGGCCACCCTTTTATTCTCCATTGAAGCAGTCACAGAAGCACAGGACAAAGCCTCTCCGACCCCGCCAGCCACTGTGAGCGCCGCTTTCCCTGAGTCCTAACCACTCCTTAAACATGACCGCCTTTACATGAGGACACGTGGTTATTAACTGTTCGTTTGTATATCAGTTTCCTTCCTAAGACTGAGCTCTTGAGGACAGAAGTGGGTTTTTCACGCTCAGCTCTCATCCATCACAGCAGCAGGGAGTTGAAAGCACGTGGCCTGTACAGAAAATACTGGAAGGAACGGTTACCGACCGAAGGGGAAGTCTCGCGAGATGGAAGGGGAAGTCTCGCGAGATGCCAGTCGTGCGTGCTCACGTGCTGACGCAGTTGACGGTTATTGACCGTTATTTAGCCGTTAAACCGCCCCCAGCCTCATCACTTCTGCTCCGTCCTGCTGGCCGTGCAGGTGGAGAGTGGTTTCCCCGCCTTTTCTGAAGTTCGGAGGCCGAAGTTCTCGTAGGTTCTTTTAGCGGCCTTCCTAGGTGGCAGGTGGGGGGCTCTCGCGGACTTTAGTACCGGGCAGGTGTACCGACTTCCATTTTGGAGGCCAGGACTGGAGCTGGGACATGTCTCCCGCGCCTTCTGGGTGGTGGGCCGAGAACCCAAGGCGGTTAGGTTCCCGCCGCGAGGCGAGGCGGTGTAACAGGGCTGGGGAACGCGGGAACCCGCTTTCTTTTCAGGTCACAGTGTGATGCCGTGTTGGAGTTTCTCGCTAATTTTTGGGGAAGAGGGAGGGAGAGAGGGGGGAGGGAACAAACAGGGGCGCGTTTGCTCCGACCCCCGCAGGGACAAGCGACAGGTCCCATCCATTCCTTTAGATGGTCCCTGAGTATACCAACATCACCTTTTATTTATTTTTAATTTATCTGTATTGTTGAAAGTATTACATATGTCCCCCCCGCCCCCGCCCCCCCCCCCGCCCGTCCCTTTCTATTTCCCGTTGACCCCTTCCACCCTGCACCCACCCCTCCCAGGCCTTCACACTATTGTCTGTGCCAGTGGGCTGTGCATATAAGTCTCCGGTTAATCTCTCCTTTTAAAATGTTAATGAAACAGAGTAAAACATTTACCCCTTCCACTCCCCTCCCCGCTTTGGGGCAATAGGTCCTCCCGACTGCAAGAGAGAAAATGGAGAAACAGAAGCCGTTTACCTTGTTTGTACCGCCAAGATTAAGTAGCAGCCAGGTATCTGCCGTGAAACCTCAGACCGTGGGAGGAGAGTCTCATTTCTTCAAGGTAAATTTGCATCTGAGTCTTGAATTTGACTATTCTTGAGGCAAATGAGGCCAGGTGTAGTTTCTTAGTGGTGATATTTTTTAAAAGCCTTTTCAGTAAATGTAGTCTGATTTACCCAAGAATTTTTTTTTAATATGTTTTTATTGATTTCAGAGAGGAAGGGAGAGGAGAGGGAGAGAGAGAGAGAGAGAGAGAGAGAGAAACATCAATGATGAGAGAATCACTGATCGGCTGCCTCCTGCACATCTTCCAGTGGGGATCAAGCCCACAACCTGGCATGTGCCCTTGACCTAATCGAACTGGGACCCTTCAGCCCGCAGGCCAATGCTCTATCCACTGAGCCAAACCGGCTAGGGCTGCCCAAGAATTTTGAAAAGCATTGCTTTGGATGAACAGTGAGCATATTTAATATGTGTAGGAAATATTCATTTCAAGAAGTGATCACGGTGGCTCTAGAACTCTGCAGACATAATGGAACCTGATTATTTTAATTCTTTCTCTTTCTTTAAATGATTAGAGGCCACTTATAAGACATACACAATGATATAGTAAAATATCAATGAGAAGAATATTAGGATCAAGGAAAATTAAGAACACAGAGATAAGTATGTCAGCATACTAGTAAAAATTACTAAAAATAACTAAAAAGAATAAAAAGAAAAAAAATTACTGTGTGACTGACCTTAAAATTTGCCTCTGAGCTTCCTGGTTGGCAGGATAAAAAGGGAAATTTATATAGTAGAGTTCTTTTTAAAAAAATATATATTTTATTGATTTTTTACAGAGAGGAAGGGAGAGGGATAGAGAGTTAGAAACATCGATGAGAGAGAAACATCAATCAGCTGCCTCCTGCCCACCCCCTCCTGGGGATGTGCTTGCAACCAAGGTACATGCCCTTAACTGGAATCGATTCCGGGACCCTTCAGTCCGCAGGCCGAAGCTCTATCCACTGAGCCAAACCAGTCAGGGCTATATAGTAAAGTTCTTATCTAAAGGAAGAATTATATCAAGTTTCTCAGGCAAAACAAAGCTTTTTCTACTAAATTATTTAAAAAGTTTTTCATGTTGAACTTCATATTGGAGATGGAATGAAACAATGAATATTTAAATTTTTATATGCCATAGAAAACATATCTCTTTAGCCAAGAATGTAACATTAAAATATTATATAATAAAAATAATCCTTAATTATGATGAAATTGAAAGATCATAATGAAATTGAAGAAAACTAATATCCTATGCTACTAATTAAAATTCCTAAAGTTATTCTTGAATACTTACAAAGCATGTATTGCATAATAGATAATTTAGGTTCACCTAAAAAGTGAGAATACCTAATTAAATTTTTTGCTTCATTTACATGGCAAAAGCATTTGATATTTTTAACTATGTATATGTTAAAGGATTTATAATTATAGTCACTTAAGCAGATGTATATTATAGGTGTAACTACATATTATACTGCTTTATACTGCTTGTTATCTGAGTTGTTTGGGACAGTTTATTTAAGAACTTCTTTGTGTTTCTAGAGTTTCAACAAAGATACTGAAGATGACACTTGTTTTCCATTTGAGATGACTAATCGGAAGAACATTGATTCAGGTAGGAGACTGAAAAAGCAATATATCACCTCACATAGAAGCATTTTTAAAATCTACGTTGCTAGATATTGAAAATATAACAGTATTATGTTAATAGTCTTGACACTAAGGTTAGATATAATACTTAATGTAAAAAATAAGATGTTCACATACTTAATATCTGTTGTCTTTTATCTTGCAGATGCTACTTTACAAAAAGTTAACTTTTTGCCCATGCTTGAACAGGTCAGTTAAGTATAGTGCCTGTAGATATAATCTGTTTAGGCATTAAATTGCTTGCTTGAAAAAGAAAAAAATTCTTTAGTTGTTGGATTACTACTCTTCAGTATTTAATTGCTACTGTGTAGAAACTCTCATCAGAAATATTTTCTTACAGGAAACATTTATTCATTTTTTAGGTTGATAATTCTGACAGTTGTTATTACCAGGAAGGATTAAAGGACTCTGATTTTGAGGTCGGAAGTTTTCCCATTCATATGAAATTTCTTGCAATTAGAATCTCATTTGTTATTATTTATATATTTTTCTTTTGAGGCTTCAAAAGAAAGATTGGTTAATGTTTTAAAGTATACTCTTTGATTTCCCCCCTTTTTTTTCTTCATTTAAAATTGCCAAAACTCTAGGCCAGGCGTCCTCAAACTACGGCCCGCGGGCCACATGTGGGTGTTTTTGCCGTTTTGTTTTTTTACTTCAAAATAAGATATGTGCAGTGTGCATAGGAATTTGTTCATAGTTTTTTTTAAACTATAGTCTGGCCCTCCAACGGTCTGAGGGACAGTGAACTCGCCCCCTGTTTAAAAAGTTTGAGGACCCCTGCTCTAGGCTTCTGTATTTTCCTGGGTTATAATGGCATCTGCTTTTTAGGGGCAATTTAAGCTATAGAAATCAAGAATAGAAGAGGGAAAATGGATGCAATATGTGAAAAGGCTGAGAATCAAACCCAGTATTTTATAATTTTTTTATTAATAGGTATGATTGTGTGGCTGGTTTACTGTCTAAGGAATTTGTAGGACTTGCTATCCTTTTGATTTTAGTTGTAAAAATGTTCTTACTAATGGCACATACATGTCTTTAAAATGAGAAATTCCATGACCTAATAAAATAATAAAGTACTATATGTTCGTTGCTGGATTATTGTATCACAGAATTTTAAAATAAAGAACTTATTTTATATATTTTGATAATAAAGAGCATCAATGAGCAGAAATCAGTGTGATTTAAAACAAAAGAAAACAAAAAATACTTTGGCTTTTACCTTGTAATGTAGAAATCAATAATGCAGGAAATCCAAGTAAAATCTCAGGCTAAATGAAAGATCTTGTGTTCACTATTATTTTTCTTGTCGTATTTTAAGCTTCATGTTCTTTATTTAACCCTCAAATGTTTATATTTCCAAAACGTTTCAAGACCATTGTTAAAGTTTATAGATTTCATGTACAGTGATTTATTTTAGATTTTCACCAGCTAGATTTTCTCCTTGACTAAAATATTTCTAACTTCTGGCTTAGGTTCATTTTGAAGTTTTTGATTTTATTCAGCAAGGTATAACTTAGTCAAATGACCAGTAACTTTGTGAAGTAAAGTAACTAGGGACTGCCTTAAGAATACAAAAAAGTTAATATAGCTTTCACTATGCTATTAGGGCATATATTTTGAGGAGAGATTTGGTCTCAAATATTCAGATACTATTACTCATGGATGTTTTCAATAGATTTGGTTATACTAACATTTTGAACAATTAACAATCTTTGAAAACCTATTTTTAACAGAATTCAGAGCCAATGAGCAGACTATATTCAAAATTGTATAAGGAGGCTGAAAAGATTAAGAAGTGGAAAGTGAATGTAGACTCTGAACTGAAGCAGAAAGAAAATAAGTTGCAAGAAAATAGAAAGATAATTGAAGCACAGCGGAAAGCCATTCAAGAGCTACAGGTATGCCCTAGCCGGTTTGGCTCAGTGGATAGAGCATTGGCCTGCGGACTGAAGGGTCCCAGGTTCAATTCCGGCCAAGGGCACATTCCTGGGTTGCAGGCTGGATCCCCAGTAGGGGACGTGCAGGAGGCAGCTGATCAATGAGATTCTTACTCATCAGTGATGTTTCTCTCTCTCCCTCTCCCTTCCTTCTCTGAAATCAATAAAAATATGTATTTAAAAAAAAGAACTACAGGTGTATGTGATTTGGAATTAAAAATGTAGTATAATCTTATAATACAGTTTAAAATAGAATATTGAAAGAAATATCACATGATCTCACTTATTCGTGGAATCTAATGAACAAAATAAATTGACCAACAAAGTAAGACCCGAAGCAGGGAGGCATGGAGCAGACTAAAATACCTCAATGTGGGGTTGGGGGAACAAGAAGAGATAAACCAAAGAACTTACATATGTATATGCATAGCCCATGGACACAGGCCATAGGGTGGTGAAGACCTGGGGGTGAGGGGTGGGAAGGGACTGGGAGGAGGAGAGAATGGTGGGGAAAAGGAGATACCTGTAATACTATCAACAATAAAAAATATATTAAAACAGTATTGTTTCAGGGTAAGTTGCATTTATCTTGTTTCTGTGATGTAGATTTTAAGGACTGGTTTTTTGAAGTTTCATTAATATTAATTGCATTTCAACTTTAGGATGGACACAGAGGATGAGTTGCACAAGATAATTCAAATGATTAGGGAAATGATTGATTTAATGATACTGAGTTTTATTCCTATTACTAATGATGTTTTACTTAATACAAATGTCTTTTATTACATTTAATATAACATATATAGATAAAACTTTAAATTTGAAACTGTTTAGCTTCAATTTTCATGGCATAGTGATAGAAAAATGTTGAGAAACTGCAACATTGGGCTAGGATGAAGATAAAACATTTCAAAATGTTTAGGTAAGATAACTTGATTTTAGATTGATGAAAGTGAGACCCATTGTCTTATGGGAAATCCATAAGCTGTGACAAATACTTTTTGGTGTTCAAAGAAAATAATTTTTATGGACCATCATAGCATGTTAGCAAAGAAATACTGTTTGCTTTGTTTACATAGCAAAAGTACTTGATATTTTAAACACTATATATATGTTAAAAGATTTACAGTTATAGTCACTTCTTTAAGCAGATGTATACTACATGTGTATTATAGTCACTTCTTTAAGCAGATGTATACTACATGTATATTACACTGATTGTTATGCTCATTTATTTTGCTAAGCAATATTTGATGAACTATTCTGTTTTGTAAATTAGTTTGAAAATGAAAAAGTAAGTTTGAAATTAGAAGAAAGAATTCAAGAAAATAAAGATTTAATAAAAGAGTAAGTAATAATGAATTTGTTCTTTTGAAATTTATTAAAATAATTTTCAAAAATTTATTGAGCACTTTCTGTTATAAGCTCCTCATCATTTCCAAATACTTGGCCCTATGTATCTTTTCCGTCTGGCTGTTCCTGAATTATATACTTGTATAATAAACTGGTAATCTGGTAAGTAAATTGTTTCTCTGAGTTCTGGGAGCCATTCTAGGAAATTAATCGAACCTAAGGAAAAGGGTTTGGGAACCTCTGATGTATGTAGCCAGTGGGTCAGAGATACAGGTAACAACCTGGGCTTGTGACTGGTGTCTGAAGTCTTGTTTATTGAAGAGGCTGTCCTTTTTCCATTGTGTATTCTTGACTCTTTTGTCATGAGTTGACTGTATATTCTTGGGTTTATTACTGGTTTCTCTATTTTGTTCCATTAATCTATATATCTGTTTTTATGCCAATACCATACTGCTTTGATTACTATAACTTTGTAATATAGTTTGAAATCGAAGTGTGATGCCTCCAGCTTTGTTCCTCTTTATCAAGATTACTTTGGCTATTCAGGGTCTTTGTGGTTCCATACAAACTTTGATTGTTCTATTTCTGTGAAAAATGCCATTGGAATTTTCATAGGGATTGCACTGAATCTCTAGATTGTTTTGGCTAGTAGGGACATTTATACATATTATTTCTCCTAATCCATGAGTGCAGAATATCTTTACATTTATTTGTGTCTTCTTCAGTTTCTTTAATTAATGTCTTAGAGTTTCTAGTGCATAGTTCTTTTACCTCCTGGGTTAAGTTTATTCCTAGGTATCTTATTCTTGTTGATGCATTCGTAAATGGGATTATTTTCTTAATTAATGTATAGAAATGCAACTGATTTTTGTATATTTTGTATCTTGCAACTTTACTGAGTTTATTGTATTTGTTGTTTTGGTGGAATCTTTAGGGTTTTCTATCTATATAATAAAAGCCTAAGCCATTGTTATGGTGGAACAACCAAAACGACCAGTCGCTATGATGTGTGCTGACCACCAGGGGGCAGACACTCAATGCAGGAGCTGCCCCCTGGTGGTCAGTGCACTCCCAAAGGGACAGCACCGCTCAGCCAGAAGCCGGGCTCAGCTGGTGAGTGCAGTGGTGGTGGTGGGAGTCTCTCCTGCCTCCGCGGAAGTGCTAAGGAGCAGCGAGCTCAGCGGTAAGGATCCTGCCATTAAGGAGCAGTGAGCCGAGCAGTAGGGAGCAAGCAGGTGGGTGGTAAGGAGCGAGGGGTCCCAGACTGTGAGAGGGCACAGGCAGGGCTGAGGGGATCCCCCCTCCCAGTGCACGAATCCCCCCTCCCACATGCACTGGGCCTCTAGAGTGCGTGTGCGTGTGCGTGCGCGTGTGTGTGTGTGTGTGCACGTGCATGTGTGTGTGTGTGTGTGTGTGTGTGTGTGTATGTGTATTTAGTCCCTTAAGACTTTTATATATATATATAGCCTAAGTGACCGAACTACTGGTCGACTAGTCGCTATGACGCGCATTGACAACCAGGGGGCAGATGCTCAACGAAGGAGTTGCCCCCTTGTGGTAAGTGTGCTCCCACAGTGGTATTGCCGCTCAGCTGACCAACAGGTGCCAGACACAGGGCTCACAGCTGGCGAGTGCCACTGCAGTGGCGTGAGCTTCTCCCAATCAGGACTGACTGGGGGTGAAGTGGCAGGCACTGTGGGGCTGGGATGAGTGGGAGCGGCAGGTGGCATTGGACTGCCGGTTTCTGCCCGATCCCTGCAGGCCATGCTGAGGGACCCCACTGGTGCTCAAATCTGTGCACCGGGCCTCTAGTATATAATAACATGCCATCTGTAAATAGTGGCAGTTTTACCTGCTCTTTTCCTATTGGATTCCTTTTATTTCCTTTTCTTGCCTAATTGCTCTGACTAGGACTTCTAATACTATGTTGAATAAAAGTGGCAAGAGTGGGCATCCCTGTCTTGTTTCTGATCTAAAGGAAAAGCTTCAGCTTTTCACCTTGAGTATGATGTTAGATGTAGGTTATAATATATGGCCTTTGTTATGTTGACGTACCATTCCCTCTGTACTCACTTTCCTTGAGAAGTTTTTATCATAAATGAGTATTGAATAATTTCTCAACATCTGTTGAGGTGATCAGAGGTATTGTTATTCACATAATGAATAGAATATTACCTATTTTGTGTTTTTGAAGGTAAGGTAGCTGGAATATTTATGAAAAGTCCAACCCTCTCTTCTGACCTTTAGTCCCTTAGGCAAATCTAGAACTGTTTACTAAAAGGTTATTGGTAGCTACTTGGGTAGAAACTTGTTAAGGAGTTATTCCTTTTAGTTTTAAAAGGAGGCAGTTTCACTAACAGTACAGTCAGCCCATTTTTTCTTCATATAGTCATTTATGAACAATATGATATATACAAAATATGTTTAAGAATTCCTTTAAAAATTGTAAAAATAATGTTTCAAACTCTTTTATATATGGTTTTACTTGCAATCGGATTAAACTTAGGCTGTTTCATTTGTTCCAGGAATAATGCTACAAGGCATTTATGCAATTTACTGAAAGAAACCTGTACCAGATCTGCAGAAAAGACAAAAAAGTGTAAATATCTTTCTTGTTCTATGTGATTTTATCAATTTAATATTATTTTAATGTGGGGATTCAGAGTGGAAGAAATAGTCCTTTCACCATTTAGTTTTAGGCTCTCAAGTCAGAGATCAGATGGTGGTTTGAAAAATCTTTTAAACATTTTTTAGATGATCTTTTACACAAACTAAAGATTATATCTTAGTGTGACAGGAGGGATGGTTTTTTCTTCTTAAAAAATTCTTAATACTTGCCTTATTATATGTGTGGCCTGTTCTTTCTTTATGACTGTATCTTCCTCTCCCATTGAGGCCATACTATCTTGGTTCTGTTGAGGACATCGAGTAATTTTCTGAAATTTTCATCTGGATTCTGTAGAGTTCATTTTCAGTGATAGGCATATTTCCTTTGTTTGATAGTATTTTTTCATAGGTATCATATAGATTTTCTTCCCTTATACATCATAGATAAAGGCAAGAACTATCTATACTAAATAAACTACATGATAAAATGAGTTTGATCCTAATTTACCTCCCTTGGTTTAGTGGTTGAATCCTCTTTTCATATTTATAATTGTATGGCAGGTCACTTAGCAGTTTTTAAAGTTTTCGCCTTGCACAGTTGTGTCTTCTTTCTGCCCCTTCTGCTGGTTTTTTGGTATTCTGGTAAATTTTGTAGAGTATATGATTCTTAGTAATTTTAGTCAACAAACTCAAGCATGCACAAAATTTTTATATCTTAAAATGTTTTAAAAATCTTAATTTATAAAAATCATAATGCTTTGATTCTGCTGGCATGAAAAAACTTAATCTTAGTGAATTTGTGAAATTTTCTCCTTTCCCTGGGGTTATATCTAAATTTGGGAATGCGCATGTAATACCATGTGGTAGAGAGGGACATTTGTTTTTCAGTCATCTAGCCATTGAGTCTTTTATCAGTTCCATTAGTATTCAGTTAATGGTCCACATGGGTTGCTGCTGAGTTGTTCCTTGTACCTGTCGTCATGACCCAACCAGGTCCCCTGGTTTTCTGTGCTCTATCCCACCATGCTCCTTTGCACAGGTTGTTGAAACCAGGGAAACTCTGAGTCTAAGGCCCAGTCTGTGAAAGTGGGAAGATTGAAGGTGTTGGTGATAGAATGCAATTCTTTAGTACAGATAGTTTCTGAGGAATAAAGAAGGGTTGTTGCTGTATATTAGGTAGTTGAAAATGAGACAGTGAATAGGTGGAGTTAGAAGTTTGAACTATCTGTTGAAACACTGATGTGTTCTGCCTCTGTTTTCTTAAGATTTCCAGGCTTTTAATATTCAAATAAAAATAGTTCAGCTCTTGTTCCATGTGCTATGATTAGTTTAGAGATCTCTCCAGTATTTTTTGTTTGAATATATTTTTTATTGATTTCAGAGAGGAAGGAAGAGGGAGAGACAGATAGAAATATCAATGATGAGAGAAAATCATTGATCAGCTGCCTCCTGCACACCCCACATTGTGAGCCTGCAACCTGGGCATGTGCCCTGACTGGGAATTGAACCACGGCCTCCTGGTTCACAGGTCAATGCGCAACCACTGAGCCATTCCAGCAGGGCTCTCCAGTATTTTTGAAGGATTTAGAGTACTTCTAAAGTCAGTTCATGTACCTTCTTTTTGGTTGTTTGGCTCCTTGTTGACATTTGAGTCTGCAATAGCTGCTCTTCTCTTGTTTTGCAGCTGTTATTGAGAATCTGGAACTACTACTGGCCAATTCAATGTGGTTTCTGTGCTGCTGACCTCATTTAGGGGAAAAACTACATTTTCTTATACTGCCTTCTACCTTAATCCCCCACATCACTACCTACCAACTCTAAGTTCTACTGACTTTACTGAAGGCTTGAGTAGAGTTAGAGGGAATCATTGCTCACCTAAAATAAAACACAAAAAGGTCATAAGGGATTCATAGGGGGTTTCTCTTTGGGGCCATTCTTAAACTTACTCTTCCTATTTTAAGGTTTTCTTCCTTTCTGCCTCCTCAGAGATAGAACAAGAGACAAGCGCAAGCTCTACCTTTCATGTACCTCATGAATCTTAAATATACAAAGGGAAAAAACACTTTATAGAATAGTTGTTAAACCTCTATTTGTTGTAAAGGCTAAAATTATAAATATATTTTACAAAACTTGAATAAATTCATAGATAGTAATTTTATGAAAGGAAATTAGAGATAATTAAACAGCACCAAGTTTTTGAGGTTGATATGAAGTATAACCATGCCTCACTATGAAACTGCTTTTGGTGCTACTTTAAAGGGCTCATAAGATATAACTAACACAAAATTTTAATGTTTTCTGAGGCATTTTACTATTATCTTGTTGGCATCGTGTTTTAAAATTTAATTTTAAATATTTTATATTAATAATAGATGAATATGAACGAGAAGAAACTAGGCAAGTTTATGTGGACCTAAATAATAACATTGAGGTAAGTGGTAGTGAAAATTTAATATTTTAAACAAAGTTATTTCTAAGCAGAGTGATAGCTACAAAGATATAGAAAACTGTTCTTGCCAAAGGGATTATTATTTATTTGTTGACATATGATAATACCACCAATAAAATCCCCCAGGTTCTATATGATGAGTGTTAATATTTGTCACTGGGTAGCTTTTGAATTTACATGTAAGTGACATTATTTAACTTAATTTATCAATTATTTATTCTGTGTCAGACACTAGCACATTGTGACACAAAATCATTAATTTGAAAAACATAGTAGTTTAATGTAGTATCTGGTTCCTGCTTAACCTGTCTTATTTCATCTCCTGTCATTCTCTTCTTTGCTTCTCTGCTGAAGTCACTCTTATGTTTCTCAAACTTGCTAAGCTCTTTCTGATCTTGGTTCTTTCAGTTTATTCCCTTTGTCTAGAACTTTTGTGTCCAGGATCTTATGCAGACTCATAAGCTTTATTCTTTTTAATTACGTCCTTACTACTTTATCTAAAATATCTTTCTATTAAATTATAATCTCTTCACCTCGTTCAACTTTTCTGAAGAGCACTTAAAAATACATGACAATTACCTGATGTACATATACATGTGTGTATTCTTTTTTATTCTGGAATATGTTAGTTTCAGTAGGATAAGAACTGTTTCTTATATTTTACGTGCCTAACACAGTACCTGGTATATAATAGATACTCAGTAACTGTTTATTAATTGAATAAATAAATTCATCCAATTTTATAAATCAAGATTTGTTGAATGTTGAATGAATTGAACTCATGCTGCCCGATGATGAACTTGTAATTTGGACTCCTATGGGAAGGAACCTCACAGAGATTATGCTTTAGTGGGGAAGACAGATATTAAATAACTAAGTAAAAGTAAAGATAAAATTATAGATTTTGATACTAAGGCTATTAAATAAGTGGTAATCATTTTTATTGCTGTTTGATATTATATAACTTGTCTGTAGTACCTAGCATCTGAGAAGCTAATACAATAGACAATACATTTTTACAAATTATTGGATTATTGAAAGTTATAGGGTTTTCATTGTGCAAAGTTGTATGGTTTTAAATCTAATGACCATATAATAGAAATTTATTAATATTTTTATAGTTTGAAGAAAGCTACTTTAAAAAGTCTTAAGTATGATTCTTAAAAGTTAAAACTTTGTATTTCAGAAAATGGTAATAGCTTTTGAGGAACTTCGTGTGCAAGCTGAGAATTCCAGACTAGAAATGCATTTTAAATGTAGGGATCCTATTTAATTTTTATATTTTTATAAATATAAAAATATTTTCATTAGATTCTGTTTTAATTTTTATTACATTCTGTTAATTTGTTAATGTTTTTATACCTTCATCTTGATGCCTAACTCTTTGAATTTTTGTATTGTATGCGATTTTGTAAGCCTCTCAGGATCTTGTGGAATGTGACAGTGAATTGACATATGTTAAAAAATATGTTTTTGGTTTCAAAGCTACATTTTTTCTGAAATAAAACTTACTATGGTTTGTATTTAATTTTTAGAAGTGTGATTTGGTCTTATTTTTACATTTCTTGGTGAAGTTGCATGTAAAAATAACTATGTATTTAAAATCTGTTATAAGGAACTTTTATATATGTGCTATATAAAAGTAGAATTTTCCTGAGTTATTGTTACTTTGCTATTAAATTCACTATTTTACTAAAATTACAAAGAAAACAGTTTTTGCTTGTTAGAAACATTTGGGATTTTATATCTAGCTAAGTAGATTTAAAAATTTTAAGTTTTGTTTGTTACACAATTATATTAATACTAGAGGCCCGGTGCATGAAATTTGTGCATGGGTTGGGGGTGGCAGTCCCTCAGCCTGGCCTGTACCCTCTTGAAATCCAGGACTGCTGGCCCCTAACCATTCTGCCTGCCTGCCTGATCACCCCTAAGCACTCTGCCTGCCTGCCTGATTGCCCCTAACCACTCTTCCTGCCTGCCTGATCGCCCCTAACCACTCTGCCTGCCTGCCTGATTGCCCCTAACCACTCTGCCTGCCTGCCTGATTGCCCCTAACCACTCTCTTGGGGGCTGCCGGCTGGGGTGAGGGGCCGTGGTTATTCTGGTCTCTGATCATTCTGCCGTTTCGGTTGCTGGGCTTTTATTATATAGGATGTTAAAATATATTTGTTTTACTTTTAAAGTAAAGGAAGATTATGAAAAAATCCAACACCTTGAAGAAGAATACAAAAAGGAAGTAAATGACAAAGAAAAGCAGGTATGTTTTTAAAATTAACTTTCTGTATACTTTGTATTTGCTAATTTATAAAATATTTAAAATTCCAAAAGAAACGTATATTTGCTGACTGCATGGTAGATTTCTATTAGATAATTTTAATATTATATATATTAAATAATCAGCCTTTTCCATAGCAGAATTAGTTTCCATTGACTCAAATATGCACATGTGATGAATGCTAGTCCTTTTAAAATACTAATCTTCTACATTATTTATATTAATGAGTAATAGGACATTGCTGCAGAAATAGTTTATTTTGTGAGAACTTCTGTTCAAATAACCTCATAAAATGTAAAAGTCACTCTCCCACATTGACCACTCAGCCCACATTTCATAGTTTATTGTGAAATACACTGTTCATAACACCAATGAAGGTGAACTAAAAATTTTTTTCTTCTTTCTATTAATGTTACATAGTGTTAGACTTAAAAATGGCAAGTCTTTGTTCTTTGACATCACAAGAATGTTGGTCTCAGATAATTATTAGGCCAACTTTATCAGTTTCAAGCCTTCTGCTTTACAGTGGAAAGCAATATATAGAAAGGAATCCTCTTTGTTTCCTATTTTTTTCAATTTTTCTTCTCTGATTTGCCACATGATACCTTGTAATGATAGATAATAACAATATCTACTTAAATAATAGTAGCAAAAGTTAATTGAAAGTACAGAGAGAAGATATTAGAGTTTTATTTTAGTTCTGGTTTAATGTTAGAATAATTTGTGTCATGCTTAGATACTTTGAAAGAGTTAGCAATTTTCTATATTTTAACTGAATTTTTAAACCAGATTTCTAAAAGGAGGTCTTTTTAAAAGTTAAAAGTGTGCTTATTATAAAGAACATAAAAATAGAATGCAGTTTTAAAAAGCTTGTTGGCGTTTTTAGTGTATGGGCAGAGCTTATAGATTGTTGGGGTTCCCTGTAAAATGATGGTATGGCCAGCTAGTGTTTGTGCTGGTGACTACTACATGTTGTCGTTGTTATTACTACTACTACTACTACTACTACTACTAGAGGCCTGGTGCACGAAATTCGTGCACGGGTGCGGTCCCTAGGCCTGGCCGGCAATTGAAGTGTGAGCGTATGGCATGGAAGGGCAGGTCCCAGTTGACCTCTGGGCCCTGGGCAGCACCTTTACCCCCTGGGCCCCTACGCGCCCCCTTCCACCTCAGTCACGGTGTCTGAGTCCCCACACGGAGATGTGGTGAGTGTGGCTGGACACTGTGGGCCAGGGCGAGTGTGGGCCTCTGGGCTGCCCAGTGGCGTGGCACAGAAGCTGGACGTGTAGCGCGCTCTCTCCCGGCTGGCCTCGCAGACCAGCTCCTGCGTGAACCCACGGGGAACCTGACCACCTGCAGTCCTGGTGGCTGCAGCCCAGCTCACCTGAAAGAGGCTGCACAGGTGTGGGGCGGGCTCCTTGTGGGCGCCTGGCACCTGCGCTCGAGGGCTTCCCTGGCTCGCAAGCCCTGGCATCCCAGGGGAGAAGAGCAGGGAGAGTGACAGTGAGCTCAGCCTTCACCCTGCATTCTCACTGCACCTCCTCCTCATCACCCCCGCCCCCAGGTAGCTGGAGAGAGGTCGCAGCGCGTTGCTGACACCTGCCATGTTCCATGCCACCCCCTGGTGGTCAGCGCACGTCATAGAAAGCGGTTGAACTCTCGGTCTCCCAGTCGAACTCCTGGTCGAACGATCACCCAAGGGGACAATTTGCATATTAGGCTTTTATTATATAGGATTTTTTTTTTCCTCATCAGGGCCAGACCTGTTTTATTGCCTGTCAATATCCATAACCCCCTTGGCAACTCCACCTTCCTGCCTGCCCCTCTCAGGATTTTAGCCATCTGAATATTTTCAGTTCTGTGTATGAAGCATGATCTTTTGATCCTTTATGTCCTTGTATGAGTCTAGAACAGTGATTGCCAACCTTTTGGACCTCATGGATCACCAGTGGTCTGCAAACCACCAGTTGGCGACCGCTGCTCCAAAGATTTCCTTAAACCAGTGGTCGCCAACCTTTCGAACCTCTCAGACCACCAGTGGTCCTCGGACCACAGGTTGGCTACTGCTGGTCTAGAATGCTTATTTCCCCATGTTTGCCTAATTAATTTCTATTTGTCTGTAATACTCAATTCAGTCCTCTCTGAGAAGGATTACTTTTTTATTACATCCCCCAAGATTGATAAAGGTGTTCCTTTCCCAATTCCTATAATCTTTTTGCCCTATCTTCTTACCTAATAATAGACAAATATGTAAATTGACCATACCTCAGCTATGCCACCAGCCAATCAGGAGTGGTATGCAAATTAACCCAACAAAGATGGCAGTTAATTTGCATACGTAGCCGCTGAGTGACAGCAGCAGGATGCTTGTGTCGTTGCCATGGCGACGACCCAGGCATTCTGCCCCACTCGCGGTCTCTCAGGGCCTCTGGGCAATGTGGGAAGGCGGGGCCAGAGCTGAAAGAGGCGACTCTGGGGCCTGAGTGGAAAGGGGCTGGGCGGGAGTGGAAAGGCGGTGCTGGCAGCCAGGGAAAGGAAAGCTCATTCTAGCATGAATCTTTGTGCATCGGGCTTCTAGTTACTAATATATTCAAGTAGAGTTGTTTGTTTACTAGTCTAGGCTATGTGTTTTTTGAAGGTTAGTTCCTTTATGTCTCAGTATTCAATGCTTATGGTTTCTGGAATGGTGAATATCTGTCTTTTTATATATATAAAAGGCTAGGTGACCGGCTGACGGGTAAGTATGACGTGGACTGATCACCAGGGGGCAGCTGCTCAACGCAGGAGTTGCCGAGCGATAGCAACTTTGCAGAGTGCCCTCTCACACGCCGGGACTCCTCAGGGGATGTTGGACTGCCGGTTTCAGCTTGATCCCCGCAGACCAGGCCAAGGGATCCCACCTGCCAGAGGGACCCTACTCACTCTGCAAATGCCCTTTGAGCCCCAGTGCCACCTCAGATGCAGCTGGCCAGGAGGGACCCCAGGAGGTTGGCTCCAGGGCGTGTCCAGCCTTTCTTGCCCAGGCCTGCCTCGAGGCCACCTTCTAATTAATTTCCTTTTGATATTCACGAACCCATGCACCAGGTCTCTAGTTTATGGAATAAATGAACCAAGTAGATTTTATTATATAATCTCCTCAGTAATAAGTTAAAATGCATACTATAATATTGGGTGTGTCATATTATAGTAAGCCTCACCTAATGTCATCAATAGGTTCTTGGAATAAAGTATAATGAAACCAATTTACCATAGGCTAATTGATATAAACAAAAGTTAAGTTCCTACGTCATCTCATCAAAATTATAACGAAACAACATTGAATGAACCATTTTTGAGTACCTGCCATAGTTTCTTCATTTAGTAAAGGATTTTTTGGGCAAGCATGTACTAAATACTAGGCACAGCCAGATAAAAATATATAAATAAGTACATAAAATAATCATAGGTAATGATAAATGCTAAGGTGTTATATTTTATTTTTCTTACCTATAATATGTTAATTAAATATTTAATTTTAGGTATCACTGCTATTGATCCAAAACAACGAGAAAGAAAATAAAATAAGAGAGTTAACATTGCTGCTAGAGGAATCCAGAGATAAAGTGAATCAATTAGAAGAAAAAATAAGTAAGAATTTATATAATAAAATATAACAACGTGTCTTATGTATTCCTCTTTGTTATGCTTTAATTTCTGGCTTTCATTACAGTTTTGTTGTAATGCTTTCTAGAACTGTAATTCTAAACCTGGGTGAACCTGTACAAGGAGAGCATAATAGAGTCACTTAAGGAGCTTTTTCAAAGTACATACACTCCTCTTTTCCTTTCATACTCTTATTTAGTTTCAAAAAAGTACTCTATGAAAACAGGGATCTGTGTCTTTTTGTTCACTGATGCATTCCAATAACAATTGATTATTTTAATGTTCTTTATATTTCATCCTGAATTTTTATCCCTTTTTAGGGGAATGGTTTGTTGGATGATATACCTCCCGCATTACACCAGTTTTAATTTTATATAGGTCATTTATAGAAGTTTTATTTAGTTTATGGACATCTTCCTTACCTCTTTTCATTTTTAAAGATTGATTGATATAATATTTATTTTTAAAAAACCCATAGTCAGTAATTAGAACATCTGAAATCTTTGCAGGTCCAAGTCTGGCTTTTGTTTATTCTGCTGAATTTGTTCGTGGTGTTTTATTTTCCCTTGTGTTTTTTGATTGTAGGTCCTATAACTTCATCTGTGGAAATTCTTTAAGATCTGGGTTGGAAGTATATTTTTACAGAGAAAATTTGCATTTGTAGCTCTTGGATCCTGGGAGAACTTAGGAGTACTTCAAATTAAGTTTTGACTTGCAGTTTTTTTAGGACATTCAAACAGCATACATTCAGTTCCCACACACACCTAAGGACTAGTTTGTGGTTATAATTTCTCAGAGAAGACATTTGATTATCAGACAATAATAAATAGTATCACAATGGACACCATAGCTTGGCCAGCATGGCTTAGTGGTGGTTTTTTTTTTTTTTTTGGGGGGGTGGGGCGTTATTCCTCACCTGAGGATATTTTTCCATTGATTTTTATAGAGAGTGTAAGGGAGAGGGAGAGAGCTAGATAGAGAGAGAGAAACAGTGTGAGAGAGAGACATCAGTAGGTTGCCTCCTGCATGACCTTGACCAGTACTAGAAATTGAGCCTGCAACCAAGGTATGTGCCCCTTGACTGGAATCAAACCCAGGACCCTTCAGTCCTCAGGCTAATGCTCTACCCACTGAGCAAAACCGGCTAGGGCAATTCTATAATTTTTAATAAATACCTGTCCAAATTAATAATCAAAGTGTCTATATGGTCATTTATAGTGGCTACATGTTATACAATTGTATGTATGTACCACTATAATCTATCTCCTTTTGGATATTTAGATTGTTTTCAATGTTCAGCTATTATTAAAAATGTAGCATCGAAAATCTTTATATATTCACCATTGAGTGCTTGGAAAATAACGATCTTGAAAAGTCAATAAAAATTGATGATGACCAATACCAGCGGTATCTATATTTGCATATTTCTCCCTCATTTTGGGGTATCTAATAGAGAAAAAAACGTAATTGTTACAAGTTATTTGTTTTCTATTAAGTACTACTTATCTACAATTTTCTTTTTTAGAATTACAGAATGAAAACTTAAAAGAATCAAATGAGAAGCATGATCATTTAACATCAGAACTAGAAGATTGTAAAATGTCTTTGCAAAGAAGTGTGGTATGATTTAAAAACTGATTAGTGTGTGATAAGTCTCACACTATTCATCAGTCAACAAATATTTATGGAATGATAATACTATGTACAAAGACCCAGATCTTCAAATAGAGAAGATACAATCCCTGTCACAAAATGCTTATGGTTTAATTAGAGACATTAGTTGAAAGGACATTAAAATATAACTAAAATACAATATCATTCATGCTAGGTACCAATAGTGTGATTAAGGCAAAAATTGCTTCGATAGCAGTAAGAATTATAAGAACGCTGCAGGCTGGATGAGCTAGGAAGTCTCCATGGAGAGGTTGAGACTTTAAGTGGGCTTTGGAGGAATGGTGAACTGAAATAAGATTAGTAGGTGGGGTAGAAGAGTGGGGTAACAGGATAAGGAGTGACAGCAAATTATAGAAGCCGAGGAGTTCAGCATTTTTTTCTTAAGGGCTTTGGATCATTGCTTTTGTTTTCTGCTTTATTTCATTCAGAGTACTCAAAAGGCTTTGGAGGAAGATTTACAGATAGCAACAGAAAAAATACATCAGCTCACTGAAGCAAAAGAAACTCAAATGGAAGAATTTAATAAAACTAAAGCTGCTAATTCATTTGTGGTTACTGAACTTAAAACTACCATCTGCAGCTTGAAAGAGTTATTGGCAACAGAACATCAGAGGTAAAAATATTTCTTATTTAGATGAATAAAAAAGGCTTAATATTCAGTGCCATTTTCTATTCATTGTCAACTGACATGTAATTCCTATAACAATTGTAACCAGTCTTTTTTTTTAAGTATAAACTGGGAATACATTTTAAAAGTTTGTATTGGGTAGGCAGATATACTAGGAAAAGATAGCAGGTATTTTCTAGGATCGTTCCCATGCATACTTTGCCATAGAGTCAAGCTAAATAGATAAGCTGATAAGTGCTGATGCAGTTATATGACATATTTAAACTGGGTTATTATTGATTTCATAGAAATAACTTCTTTTGGGGAAGTGAGGTTTATTTTACTGAGGTCTGTAACATTCTTTCTGATTTATAAAATTAGAATTTAACCTGGTACAAAGAACATACTACATATTTTTTTTTTAATGAATCTTTATTGTTCAGATTACAATTGTTTCTCCTTTTTCCCCACATATCTCCCCACCACCCAGTTCCCACCCCCCTCTGCCATTACCTCCCCCCTGCTGTCCTTATCCATAGGTGTATGATTTTTGTCCAGTCTCTTCCCATACTCTCCACACAGACACCCCTTTCCCCCTGAGAATTATCAATCCACTCCCATTCTATGCCTCTGATTCTATTAAGTTCACCAGTTTATTCTGTTCCTCAGATTTTTAATTCACTTGACTTTTAGATTCACTTGTTGATAGATATGTATTTGTTGTTCATAATTTTTATCTTTCTTCTTTTTCCTCTTTTTAAAGAATACCTTTCAGCATTTCATGTAATACTGGTTTGGTGGTGATGAACTCCTTTAGCTTTTTCTTATCTGTGAAGCTCTTTATCTGCCCTTCAATTCTGAATGATAACTTTGCTGGGTAGAGTAGTCTTGGTTGTAGGTTCCTGCTATTCATCACTTTGAATATTTCTTGCCACTCCCGTCTGGCCTGCATGGTTTCTGTTGAGAAATTAGCTGATAATCGTATGGGAGCTTCCTTGTAGGTAACTAACTGTTTTTCTCTTGCTGCTTGTAAGATTCTCTCTTTGTCTTTTGCTCTTGGCATTTTAATTATGATGTGTCTTGGTGTGGTCCTCTTTGGATTCCTTTTGTTTGGGGTTCTATGCGCTTCCTGGACTGGTAAGTCTATTTCTTTCATCAGGTGGGGGAAGTTTTCGTTCATTATTTCTTCAAATAGGTTTTCAGCATCTTGCTCTCTCTCTTCTTCTGGTACCCCCATAATTCTGATGTTGGTTCGCTTGAAGTTGTCCCAGAGGCTTCTTACACTATCTTCAACTTTCTGAATTCTCTTCTCTTCATGCTTCTCTAAAGGAGTGTCCTTGGCCTCTTTGTATTCCAAATCTTTGAGTTGATTCTTGCAATCCTCTAGTCTGCTTTTGGGTCTCTGTATAATATTTTTTATCTCAGTCAGTGTATGTTTAATTTCTAGTTGGTCCTTTTTCATATCCTCGAGGGTCTCATTGAATTTATCGGCCTTTTCCATGAAATTCTTGAAAAACCTTATAACTGTGGTTTTGAACTCTATGTCCAGTCGCTTGTTCTCCTCCATTTCTTTGGTTTGTGATCTGTTTCCTTGCCTTCTCATATTCTCTGCTTCCCTGAGTTGGTAGGGTAGCTTTGTGTACTAGGTGTCCTATTGGTTCAACGGGTCAGCCTCCCAGTTACCTGAGGTGGACACTCTTGGTGTACCCTTGTGTACTGTGTGTCCCCCAGCAGGAGCTACAGCAAGAACTAGTTTTCTCCTCCTTTGCTTGGGCGGTTTTGGAGCAGTCTGACTGGAGCTGCAGTTAATTTGGATGAGCTGCCACAGAACAGGCCATTTATATGCAAAAGCCGCTGTGTGGAGCCTGGGCGGGTTTGTAGAATGTGCGGGGCGTGGCCAACGGCGATGGCTGCCGTCAGCCCTCTCTGCCTTTCCACGTTTCCAAGTCCCTGCGCCCCGCGCTCCAGCGCAGTAAACAATGATTGCTGGGCGCACCACTGCAAAAAAGTCACTCTCACTTTCCGACCCGATGGCCGAGAGTCCAGCCTCTCCCCGTAGGTGTCTGGGTCCCCCGAGTGTCCCCAGAAACTGGATTTCAGAGCGATCGGGAGCTTGTTTCCCTGCGGGTTGAAGAAAAACCGCGCGCTCAGTCGCCCGCTGCCAGCCCGATTCGCGAGCCTCCGTACCTCAGCTCCCCAGCGTTTGTGCTCCTTTCTTTTCCTAGTTGTAAATCTTCCACTCAGCCAGCTTTCCCGTGGTTCTGGGTGGTAGACGCTCTGTCCCTTAGTTGTACCCTCGAAATTGTTGTGTGAGGCAGCAGATTAGCTGCTTAACTATGCCGCCATCTTGGTTCCTCCTCCATACTACATATTTTTATTAAATTAATGGATTAATGAGTTAATGAATATGATTAATTATAAAATAAGCTATTCATTTGCATTTCATCTGAAATAGTTTGTCTAAAATGTGAGTTAAAAACGTGCTGTTTTTCATTACTTTATATTAAGGAAAAATTCATATAAAGCAGTGTTATGAGGCCTCGGTAGTTATTTTTGTCTTATTAGAATTAGGGTTAATTAGGGTGAAAGAAACAAGTTTTTCTCTTAAGTCATGGACTGGGCCTAACAGTATTTCTTCTCTACTGCTTGTGTCTTGTAAAGGAAGAAAAGCTAGCTTTTCTAGCTCAGCTAATCTTATATTCTTGATTGACCTATCTAGTTGATTTTCAAATTTTAGAACTGTAAGCGATTTTAGATGTCATCTGTTCTAATTACCTCAGTTTTATAGATAAGGAAACAAAGGCAGAGGAGTTGAGCAAATTGCATGTGTTTTCATAATTATATTGTTCCTGAGGCAGAATTCAGTATAGTAGTAGTTACATACTCAATCTCAAAGTTCTAGGATATATTTGATTACCATAAATAATTAAGAAAGATAAATTGTGATCACAAGCTTTTATGTAGATTAATTAATATACAACTATATATTTATACTAGCAATATTTTATTTTGAAGTGTTACACTATCCATCACAGAGTAGGTACTCAAAAAATGCTTTATAATTGAATGAATGAATCTCTGCTAAGATATATTGCACCAATTTTAGATATTAGATGAATTCTCACTAAAAGAATATTTTATATTGCAAATTAATAATATATTTTACAAGATTGGAAAAAAGTGAAGACCAATTGAAAATACTTACCATGGAGCTTCAGAAGAAATCAAATGAACTGGGTAAGATTTAGAGAATTATATGTGTACGTGATAATATTAGACAATTCTAAAAACATAAACACTATTTCAGAATAAAATGTAGTTTCTTTGTCATTTACCAATATTCATTATTTGATAATTTTTTTGATTTTTCAGAGATAGAAAAAAATGTAAACCTTAAGAAAGACAATTCAGTTCATTATGCAGTTCAAATCTGACTATTTTGTGTTACAAATTTAAGAGCCATCTCATTGCCTAAGTTCAAACTCTTTAAATATGAGCTGTCTTTTCATTGTCCATTTAAATGGGTGTATACCAAGTTAGTTAAAGTTAACTGTAAATATAAAAACTTTGTCAAATAATTTTTTTTTCAGTTTCTTTACTTGGTATAGTTTTTAGTCTGATGTTGCTGTAAATAGTTTTTAGCTCCAGTGACCAGTTTTGTGTGTATATACCCATGTTTGCTTTCACTCTAAATATATAAAAGATTCTCCCTCTTGTGTTTTCTATTGCTTCTACTGCTTATTATTAGACTAGTGGCCTGGTGCACAAAATTCATGCACATTAAAAGGGAATTAGAGGAAATATTTTAATATTGCTATTTGCCCTTTCTCTATAATAGAAGTGTCAGAGATGAAAGAAAATTAGTAAAATGTATATGAAAATTTCCCTCCTGTCAGAGTCTGGGGCATGCCACAGGACCCAGAGTCAAGTCCCTGCCCACCCGCACTTGCCTCAAAATCACGCGAGACTCAGACCCGGCCAGCCAAACCCCCGTCAAGCCCCGCAGGGCGGGGGGTGCAGCCTCAGGTCCCCCTAACCCACCGGGTCAGTGGCACAGCCTCAGGTCCCTCGGCCCAGCACCGGGTGGGGGGTGTGGCATCAGGTACCCCGGCCCAGCCTCAGGTCCCCCAGCCCCAGTCCGAGGGCACGAGGGTGTGAGGTTGTGATGACCATTTGCATATTAGCTCTTTATTATATAGGAAGGATACTAGAGGCCTGGTGCACGAATTTGTGCACCAGTAGGTTCCCTTGGCCTGGCCCGTGATTGGGGCCTATTAGGGCCGTCTCGCCCAGTCCTGATCAGTCCCGATTGAGACTGATGGGGGTCGGAGCATCTGCCCCCGGGTGGCCAGTGCACATCATAGCGACTAGTGGAACAGTCAAATGAATGGTCGAATGAATTGTCAGACACTTAGCATATTACGCTTGTGGAGACATGCTAGTTTTTTTTAATATATATTTTTAAAATTGATTTCAGAGAGGAAGGGAGAGAGATAGAAACATCAATGATGAGAATCATTGATTGACTGCCTCCTGCATGCCCCCTACTAGGGGGGATCGAGCCTACAACCTGGGCATATGCCCTTGGCCAGAATTGAACCTGGGACCCTTTAGTCCGCAAGCTGATGCTCTATCCACTGAGCCAAACCAGCTAGGGCAAGACATGTTAGTTTTAAAAAATTAACTGTTTTTATTTAAAATTAAACTTAATGGTTAAATAAGCTTTGCATGTGACAGGTTTTTCTTTTAGGGTCTTTCATACTTTGTTGATTTTTTTTTTAAAGACTGTGGTCAATGATTATAAGTATTTTGTTTGTTTTGAATAATATATAGTTATATTTACAACAATTAAAAACTCTCTCAACAGTGAGGAAAGACAGTGTTTCAGATATAATAAAATTTAGGTGACAGACATCGTTTGGGAACTTTGTAGATAGTTAAAAAATGTAAGGAGGAAAAAAACCCAGGGGGTGGTGTGGGCTGGAAAGATTTTATAATTCATTAGCCTGATGTTGAATTCATGTAGGTATAGAAAGAAAAGCATTGTAAAACATTATTTAATGTGACAAGAAGGAAGGGTGTCGGAAAGAAAATAGGAGCAGGAGTTAGGAAACAAATCTGAATAATGCAAGGTCTGGAAAATCAAATCGAGAAAAGTAGAGTGGCTAATAGTATCAAATACCAGAAAGCACCATAATGATGACAAAGAATTACACCACAAAATGATTATTTGTGATCTTTGAGATATTAGTTCTGCATGGGGTTAAAAAAGAAGTTTGTAGGTAACCAAAAAGGAATAGAGGCAGAAAGGTCAATCAGCTCCTTTTGTTTTGTATTCAAATAAATATTTACCTGTGATAAGGGAAATTAAAGATTCCTCAGCAGAGAGTCAATTTATATTGTTAGTAAAGAAACTAAAGTCTCAGAGGAGGTTGGAATGTTGAGATACAGAGTATAATGGTTAGAGTTAGCTGGAATTAAGTGGGTTACTTAAGTTTGGAGTGAAGATTAAGAGGCCAGATATTTAGAGAGGGATGATGAGTTGAAAGATGATGAGTTGAAAGTAAAAGCATACATGTTGAATGACCACATTCCAAATACAGATATTGCTTATTTTGTTTAATGAACTCTGGGCTCATTGGTTGTGGAATTAACTTTATAGAAACATCCTATATAATAAAAAACTAATATGCAAATTTTCCCCTTGACTGGGAGTTCGACCAGGGGGCGGGGACAGCCTGCCAACTGCCCACAGCCCCTCCCCTCAGCCGGTCCCACCCCAATCAACCCCCCCACCCCGATCAGGGGCGGGGCTGCTGGCCAATCGCCCCCAGCCCCTTGCCCCTGGCCATCCCAGCCCGATCGCCCTGATTGGGTTGGGCCGGCTGGACCCCACCCATGCACGAATTTGTTCACTGGGCCTCTAGTTATTAATATTTATCTATGATTTTTGTGTAGTTCCATTTGGACTTCTGGGCAGTGATTTTCAACCATTTTCATCTCATGGCACACATAAACTAAAATTCTGCAGCACACCAAAAAAAAAAAAATTTGCCAATATGACGAAAAATAGGTATAATTTTGATTCATTCACAGTGGATGGCTATTGTTGTATTGGTTGTTGTCATTTTTTATTTGACAGTATAAGGGAAGAGGTCAGTGCCCCTGACTAAATAGTCAGGTATTGCATGTTTAAAAACTTTTTGCAGCACACTGCTGAAAAATTGGTGATTTAGGGTACTCTAGTTACATGAATTCATTTCTTAGTTTTCCCCTTTCAAATGGTATTATTCTTGTTTCTCCTTTCCTAATCTTTTAATCCAGCTTTTAACACATTTATATTCTTTTGCTTGCTTTAGAAGAGATGACTAAGCTTAACAATAACAAAGAAGTAGAACTTGAAGAATTGAAAAGAACCTTGGTAAGTATTTAGTTTCTCTTAATATAGAGTAATTACTACTGACTTAGATTCTCACACTATAGATGTTTTATGCTAGTTATTTTTTCAGATAAACTATTAAAAATGACATTTGGTTTTTAGTAAAGCCACATTCTTACCTATACTAATATTTATACATCTTGATAACTGTCTTCATGTCTTTAGAGGGCTTTAAACAATTTTTTAATTTATTGGTTGATGAGAGAGAGACAGAGAGACAGAGAGGCAGAGAGAGACACTTGTTGTTCCACTTGTTTATGTACTCCTTGGTTGATTCTTTTTTTTTAAAAATATATTTTATTGAGTTTTTACAGAGAGGAAGAGAGAGGGATAAAGAGTTAGAAACATCGATGAGAGAGAAACATCGATCAGCTGCCTCCTGCACACCGCCCACTGGGGATGTGCCCGCAACCAAGGTACATGTCCTTGACCGGAATTGAACCTGGGACCCTTGAGTCCGCAGGCTGATGCTCTATCCACTGAGCCAAACCGGTTTCGGCTCCTTGGTTGATTCTTATATGTGCCCTAACCCAGAATGGAACCATGATCTCCTGGTCAATGGGTCGATGCTTAACCACTGAGCCACATTGGACAGACTGTTGAACATTTTTGTTTTTGTGTTAACGAGAGTTATTTGCCTGTAGTTTTCTTTCCTTTGATTGTCTTTGTCAGCTTTTGGAATCAGGCTAATGCTGGCCTCATAAAATGAGTTGGGAAGCTTTTCTTTCTGTTTTCTAAAGAGATTGTGTAGAATTAGTGTTATTTTTTCTTTATACATTTGGTAGAATCCTCCAATGAAATCATCTGGACATAGAAATTCTTTCATTGTTATAGAACTACTCTGGTTACTTGCTTTATCTTGGGTGGTTTTTGTAGTTTGTGGTTTTTGAGAAATTAATACATTTCACTGAAGTTGTCAGATTTCTGTGCATAGAGTTATTTATAATATTCCCTGTTATCCTTTTAGTAAATTTTTATGCTTTGTGAGCCATGTGGTCTCTGTTGAAGCTATTCAACTTTGCCGTTAATAGGGCAAAATAGGCATAGATAATACATAAGTAGATTGGCTATATTACAATAATGCTTTATTAAAAATAGGCAGGGGTGGATTTGGTCTCTAGAATGATGAATTCATTTCTTGGCACATTAACACATTGCACACCAGTAGTTTTATTGCTAGCTTTCCCAGTGGCCAGGTAAGTTTCTATTGAACGAGTACAAAAAACATTTTATAAAGTATTGTACTTTAAAAAGATATTAGCTTGTAAGAACATGTAATAACTTCAAAATGCAATGGGTATTTAATTTTAAGGCATGCCTTTAACATTTATGTAAAACACTGTGTAATATGAAAACACGAGAATGCTCGTGATCTGCCTGTAATGTGTTAAGATGGTATATTAACAAAGTGAGCCCATCCTGATGGAATGATGTAATTTAAAACTGTTTCATAGGAAGAATGCAAATATTCTTAAAGATTTTAGAATAGTTAAGAGAAAAGTTAGGGAGTAATGGTAACTCTCTTCAAATATTTACCAGTTGTCATGTGAAAGAGGAATTGGACTTTTATGTGATCAAGGAAGGCAGAATAATGACTATTGCATGAAAATTATAGTAAAGCACATTTTTGTGCAATTATAAGGACAAACAGGATTGATAGAATAATGAATGACTAGTAAATGCTAATAAATTGGAGGGATTTATACATAAATTAAGGTTTGACTTCATATGGTCTGTATGATTTTTTTTTTTTTAAATAAGAAAATTCCAGGGCTCTGTCCATTAAATCCTGTCATTATACTTTGTTTTGGAATTTACTTAATAATGACAAACATTTTCTTTCTTTCTTTTTTTTTTTTTAAATGTATTTTATTGATTTTTTACAGAGAGGAAAGGAGAGGGACAGAGAGCTAGAAACATCTATGAGAGAGAAACATCGACCAGCTGCCTCTTGCACAGCCCCTACCGGGGATGTGCCCGCAACCAAGGTACATGCCCTTGACCAGAATCGAACCTGGGACCTTTCAGTCCGCAGGCCGACGCTCTATCCACTGAGCCAAACCGGTTTCGGCACATTTTCTTTTAAGAAAAATTTTAGCCAAAGGGCAACTCATCATTTCTCCCCAACTTTATTTAGGAAGTTCAATTATTTTGAATATGTATGTGCTTTGATTGTCATGATTTGTTAATATTTTTAAATAGGCAGAAAACCAAAAGCTTTTAGATGAAAAGAAACAATTTGAGAAGATTGTTGAAGAATTAAAAGGAACAGAACAAGAACTAACCGGTCTTCTCCAAACCAGAGAGGTTTGTTTATAAAGGATACATTTTTCTTTCACATATTTTGTTAGTAGAGTATAGATTATAGAATACATTATGCTGTAGCCATTATCTTTGTGAAAGGTTTCTTCACAAGATTTATTTTTATTTTATTTTATTATTTTTAAAAAATATATTTTATTGATTTTTTACAGAGAGGAAGGGAGAGGGATAGAGAGTTAGAAACATCGATGAGAGAGGAAACATTGATCAGCTGCCTCCTGCACACCCCCCACTGGGGATGTGCCCACAATCATGGTACATGCCCTTGGCCAGAATCAAACCTGGGACCCTTCAGTCCGCAGGCTGATGCTCTATCCACTGAGCCAAACCAGTCAGGGCAAGATTTCTTTTTAAAGTATGTGTTCCTGCTACATTTAATATGCTAATGATTGATTTAAAACATATCTAGAAAACTTCCATCTACACTAATAAAAGAGAAATATGCAAATTGACCATACCTCTGCAACACCCACCAGCCAATCAGGAGTGAGTATGCAAATTAACACAACAAACATGGCACGTTAATTTGCATATGCAGGTGTGGAGCAGCCGGGAACAGGGTGGGAAAATCCCCGGGACCCAGACGCTCTGAGCCGGCACCCATGCAAGCAGCTGGGGGCAGGGTGGGAACATTCCCTGCAGGGATTGAGCAGACAGCAGGGCCCTGCTTGCCCCTGGCCATGGCAGCAAGGGGCAAGCAGTCCCCCACAGGGTCCCCACAGAGAGCAGACACCAGGGCCTGCGGTGGTGTCAAGTAGGCAGGTCCGCAGAGAGCAGAGAACCACGGGGAGCAGGCCTAAGCCATCAGTAGGACACCCCTTGAGGGCTCCCAGATTGGAGAGGGTGCAGGTCGTGCTGAGGGACACCCCCCCTCCCCGTGCACAAATTTTGTGCACTGGGCCCCTAGTGCTATATATAATGTGGGAGAGAAAGGTCAATATTTAAGGTATCAAGAGTATGTACACAATGCCATAGCTTGTAATTACATTTATTGATACCGTGAGTATTTCTTAATCAATACATTTAAAAGTTAGCCTTTATTAAGTTATTAGTTTACAGTAGTTTTTATAGTGCTCATGTTATAATTTTAGAATGTCATTTATTTGAAAAAGTATGTTTTCTGTCCATAACAGCATTATAACTACCTTTTTATAATAATAACAGCTTAGTATTTAAGGTGCTGATTTTATTAATATGTTTCTTCTTAATATTATAGCATTTAATTTAATTTATTTATTTATTTTTTAAAATATTTTTTATTGATATCGGAGAGGAAGGGAGAGGGGGAGAGAGATAGGAACATCAATGATGAGAGGGAACCATTGATTGGCTGCCTCCTGCATGTCCCCCACTGGTGACCGAGCCAATAACCCTGACATGTGCCCTTGACCGGAATTGAACCCTGACCTCCTAGTTTATAGGTTGATGCTAAACCACTGAGCCATGCCGGCTGGGCTATGTAGCATTTTAATTGAAATTACTTGGTAGAGTAAAAGTGACAAAAATATTTTAAAATGTGTAAATATAATTTTACTGGTTGAGCTTCAGAATATCAAGATGAAATTTACTTATATTACATTTGTCATTGCTCATTGTTTTAAATTATAATGGTTATGGCACTGAATCTACTTAAATTTTAAAAAATTGATACATTCTTACCACATTTTTGCCAAATAAATGACTTACTTGCATAGAGTGACCACATTTTTTTAAATGAGAATATTGTAAAAACATTTGCTGTGGTTATACACATTTATTTTTCAGAAAAAAGTACATGATTTGGAAATTCAATTGACCACCATTGCCACAAGTGAACAACAGTATTCAAAACAGGTTAAAGAACTGAAAACTGAGCTTGAAAATGAGAAGTATGTTTTCTATCTGTCTATGAAATAGCTTATGTATTCAATTATTAAGTTTTCTAGTATTTAATAATAAATTAGTGAATTATGTTCAATATTTATTTGAATGAGCTTAAAGTTGTATTTTATTCCTAAAGATCAAAATAATTTATCAATTTTATTGCTAAGAGAAGTACATATTATTTACATAAAAAGAGTTCATCACAAAGTTAAGAACTGCTTAAGATTAAATATTCCTTTTCTTAGAGATAGTTGGTTTCTTAGGAAAAAAACATTTTTATTTGCAGTTCTAACTAGTTATTTTGATTGATTTGCTAAATTATCTCATAGGTTTGAATTGATGAAATGCCAGTGAGAAAATACAAATTCATTTCTTATATTGTCCAAATAAAATATAAAATTGAATGATTTACCTACTCAATAAGTTTAATTTTGAGAAAAAGTGAGAGGAAAAAATTATTATGTTATTATTTATAGAGAAGTAAACTCAAGTAGCCAATCTAGTGGTGAGCATGATTTTTTTCTTTTTGGTTGCTTCTCAGCTCTACATAAAAATGAGAAGTAAGAAGTTTATTCAGGGTCTTGTTTCTTTCCTTTCAGCTCCCATTCCCTCCTTCGGATATATTTTCAACAGTGCTTTTTTAGGGGTTCTGGATAAAGTTTATCTATTAACCAAAATCCCTTTTGATAAATAGGCTGATTAGTTATTTATACTTTGGTATAAATTTGTTATCTTCAGTTTGCCTTTTCAACCTTTCATTTTTTTAATGAAAACTTTTATTTATTTTTTGATGAATTTCCATTAAAATAGTAGGAGATAATAGGTGCTCCTGAAATCATTCCTAGAGCCACACATTCCCCTTCATTTAAAATTGATCCTTGCTGCAACCAATAACAGCAGTAATCTCTCTTCCAATGTAGAGCATGAGGCCTCCTAGTATAAGAGCAGTTTAAGTATTTGCACAAAGGTTAAACCTAGTTTTTGTTATTTTAATTTAAAATAGGTCATGCCTCATATATTACTTTAATCAAATCATCAGAAGCTTGAAACAGTTTCTAAGAGACAGTCTATTAGAAAGAAAAAATATATGAAAAATATATACCCTTCAAAATTTGTGGAAAAGTAATGGGGGGTAATGATGTGGGGAGTATACAAAGAAATATATGACATCATGAAAAACTTATAGAACAATTTCAAACATGTACAAAGTAGAGATGTAATAAACAAGCATGTACTTGTCACCCAGCTTCAGAAATTAAGTAGTGGCCAAACTTACTTAATTTATAACCCTAGGTTATAATCCCTGCTTTCCTATAAGGTTATTATGAAGTAAATTTCACATCATATAATTTCATACTTAAATATTTTGATATGACATATTTTTTAAAAATAGGCTTAAGAATACTGAACTGACTGCAAGCTGCAACAGGCTTTCACTGGAGAATGAAGAACTAGCACAAGAAACAAGTAAAATGGCCTTAGAACTTAGTAAACAGCAAGAAGATATTAATGTGAGTTGAAAAAGAAAGTACCAATGACTTATTTTTCTTACCTGTAAAATTAGGGAGTTAGAATAGATGACCTCTAAAGATTCTTTCAGCTTTAAAAGTCTAATTATCTTAGAGCTGATACTTTATTTTAGAAGAAAAATATACATACTGATTTTACATGGTGATAATGAGCAACAGAATATAGAGGCTTACCCAATGATAAAGTTAGTTAATTTTAAGCACCAAGATTTATATCAAGTATTCAACAAGTATTTATTAAGTAATTTATATGAGACACTGTGGAGGATATGGTGATGAATAAAAGGTCATCCTCTTTAGGAGCTTATAACTCAAGAGAAAAAAAAAAAGCTCATAGCTTAAATAAAATAGTATATGTCTTGTTTTTGGGACAAAGTGTTATCTGCATCCACAGGATCACTTCTGCTTTGGTGGAAGAGAAGGCTTCAGAGAAAACGTAGCATTGATTTTAGCCTAAAAGATAAGTAATTATGAGTTCAGTAGGTAACAGTGAGTGGAAACACATTCCTAGAAGCCACAGCAATATAAACAAAGGATATGTCTCAAACTATCATTGGGAAACAGCAAATAAGACTTGTTTTGTTAGCTGCTGAATAGAGATTGTTAAGGAAATGAAGTTTGGAAAAGTAGTGTGGAACTATGCAAGTTAGCCCATTCTCTTGCTTTATATATAACTAAATGAATTTTATGCTGACAGATAAAGGTCTTAAATATTAGTTTCAATTTTATTTTTGTTGCAACAGGATAAATAATATGAACAATATTGATTATTTCTTTAGAATAGCAAAAAGCAAGAAGAAAGGACATTGAAACAAATAGAAAATCTGGAAGAAACAGAAACACAATTAAGGCAAGACTAATGAGTTGGTGGCCTCTTTTGTCTGGCAAAGATTTTAGTATTCTTTTCTATTAATTTATTATAGTTAATTTAGATTAAACTTATGTTGACTATAATATAAAGTAAAAATGAGACTTAAATTACTGCTTTGGAATTCTGCTTAAAAATAATGTTGTAATAATGTCTATTTTATACTCAGCATTGAAATAGTGAGATTAGACACATTAATTTTAAAGCATCATAGCTTTCTAATATTTATTATTTATTAACTAAGAAGATACACTAATCATATGTCAGAAAATTTAGAAGAGAAATAAAAAATATTATTTTAAGCATTAGCCATGTTTCTAGGCATTTTCACAATCATCTCTTGTAATGTCTATATACCAGTTAATCAAGAGGATATGACATTTTTTACTTTGAGTCTTTCATATTTTTGGATATTTATATTTTACCGTTTTTCACTATCATAAATAATACTGTAGTAAACATCTTAGCACATACAGATCTTTTTCTTATTTTGAATTTGTTAGGATAAATTTCAAGTAAGTAGAATTTATTGAGTCAGAGGAATAATTATTTTAATGAAGAATAAAATTGAGCAAAACTATCTTTCTTGCCTTTGTCTCTGCTATACAGTTTCCATACCTGTGTATGTTTCTAGAGATACTCTGCTACATATATAAGGGTATACATGTATACAGATTTCTCAGTCATGTAGTTTTTCATTAAAATCACTTGTATTTATGTATCTAATTTATTTTAATAAAATTATACTATGTCTTAGAATAATGACTAATTTATGACTAAGAGAACAGTAAAGTGAGATCTTGACTTAAATTAGGACAAGCCTTTCTAGGAGTTTTTTTATTTTATTTTATTTTATTTTTTTGTTTTTTGTTTTAATTTCTTTATTGATTAAGGTTCTAGGAGTTTTTTAAATAGAAAAGCAACTATAAGAGTCCAGATAATTAATTTCAAAATAAATGTGTAATTTAAATATGAGAGTGAATTGTGCCAATTTAGTGTTAAGGCATGAAAAACTACCAAGCAAAATGAAAATATAAACCAATGAAGTTTAATAGTTAATCATTTTAGAAATTCAGAAAGGGAATAAAATGAAAATATAAGTTTTATCTCAGTGCCACTCTTCCATTTCCTTTAAGGAATGAACTGGAATCTGTGAGAGAAGAACTAAAGCAGAAAGGAGATGAAGATAAATGTAAATTGGACAAGAGTGAGGAAAATGTATGTTATATTTTATAATAAATCGTATCACAAAATTTCCAATCATAAAAGCAATACCACATATCTAAAAGAATGGTGACGTATACTGTTGAATACATAACTAGTTAAGTAGGGACTTTTATAGGCTTTTGAATTTTAAAATATAGGGCAAAATTTGGTTATTTTGCATAGTTTATATCTAGAAGAAAGAGTAGTATACGTCTAAATTTCTTTTATAAATGCTCAATATTTAATGTTGATTTACATTTTTAGGCTAAATAAATGGCTTATGCTTTAGTAATATAGAATATACTGACATATTGAGTAATAAGTTCGTTTTGTGCTTCGGTGGATATGATTTAATAAGTTGAGCTAGGAATAAGGTCTTTAGAAAAGAATGCCATGAAAGTGGAATAGTACTAAGTATGTGACAAGATAATAGTGTATAACATATATAGTGGGAGAAAATTGTACAAAAATAGATCAAAGTAGATTGTGAAGGCCTTAACTGTTTTTTTCATTCATTCAACAAATATTATTGACTACTTACTCTGGGGTAGGTAGGAACTGTTCTGGGTGCTAACTTTAGATTTTATTTGTTTTGGTAGACAGTGGTGATCCAAGGAAATGATATTTTAATTTCTAAGAATGGAATAGGGAGAGGTGAAAAACACTGGAATTAGTTGGAAGACTATAAAAAATAGTATTGTAAGCTCTGAAGAAAAGCCTTGGAGAAGACTGGTCTTGTGGTTAGGGGATAGAATAATCTGGCCAGGCCTGAGCTGCATGTCCATTTGTGCAGATTGATCAGCTTCCCTCAAACTACATGGACTGAGCAGAATCATAGTGGAATTTACACTAAAGGAGTCTTTTCAGGAAATGATGGTGGCCAGACCAAAACATAGGTCCTCTATATAAATGCTCTTAGAGATCATTGTAGAAACATCTGATCCAAACTTGAGTTAGGACAAGCCAGCTTCCTGGAAAAAAACATTTAGTTTGAGACTTAGACTCATAGGAATTTGTGGAATGCAGAGGGGTGGACACAAGTATATTAGACCTATATATTAGGTCTTAAGAGCTTTACTGAGGAATGTCATAATTATATTTACACTTTAGAAAGTTATAAGACTATTATTGGTAAAGTCCAAGGATGAGATGACATAATATTTTTAAGGCTTACAAAGGATAAGAAACATTCTAGGCTCTTTATATATGTTATTTAATTGGAAGTAATTTTTATCTTCATTTTATGAATTAAGAAATCGCAATTCCAGAGCGTAAAAATTCTTCAAAAGGCTACTTGACTAAGAAGTAGTAGAGCTGATCATCTAACATTCTTTAGCCTATACCACATTTTTTCCCCTCAGCTATTTTTTCTTTCAGTTTCATATTTATTAATGAAATTCAACCAGAAAAAAATGAATTTAATCTCAAGAATTGCTGTGTAATTCATTACTTTAAAATTTTTATCAGAAGCTGCTTCAAAAACTAATCTTGTTTGTGATGAGGTAAAGTGTGAATTTGATGTTTAATTTAAAGTAAAAATCCTCCACTAAGAATATAAATTTATTTTACCAAAGTAAAAAATGTTAGTGATTAATTAAGGAAAAAAACAACAATGTATGGCAGGTTGTTAGCATATTGACTCTTTCTATGGTTGAATTTCAATTTACTTATTGAAACAGTTTCTAAGAAAGAATCCAAGTTGCACATATTTCTCACATATTTGGCCTGACATTAAAATTCAATACTCTCTTTTTTCCCAATCCACTACCTTAGTTCAGACATTTATTTTTTTTGTACATACTTTATCTGAGCCTCAGATTCCTCATCTCAAAATGGAAATAATATCTATCCTTTCTATATCATTAGGTTGTTAGATGGTTTAGATTAACAAATGTTTGTGAAAGATCTAGTTAAGAGATTTATAAATATACTAGAGGCCCAGTGCATGAAATTTGTGCATGGGTAGAGTCCCTAGTGCCCACCAGCTGGGGCCCTCCCTTCATTCCATGCTGTCTCCTGGTGGTCAGTGAACATTATAGCAAGCAATCAAACTCCCGGTTGGTCGAACTTCCGAGGGGACACTTGGCATATTTAGCTTTTATATATATAGATGCAAGACAATTTTTAAAAATTCAAGATAAATTTGGAAAGCTAATAAAATATTGCAAAGTGATACTGAGCTAAGATAAGAATGATGAATATCCTATCTAATAAAAGAGTAATATGCAAATTCACCACCACTCCACTACATCCACAAGCCATGCCCAGCAGCCAATCAGGAGCAAGTATGCAAATTAACCCAACCAAGATGGCTGCAGCCACGGAGCAAGCAGGAGGTTTGGGTTTCCCCGGTAATGGAGGAAGCCAAGCTTTCAGCACACCCTGGCCGGCCTAGGCCGCCACTCAAGGCTACAAAGTATCAATTATAGAAGATAAATAAATCCCAATAAAAATGGCAGCAGCCGCGGAGTTGGAGAGAGCAGGAGGCTTGAATTGCCCCCGGTGATGGAGGAAGCCAAGCTTCCTCCACTCAAGGCTACAAAGTTTCAATTATAGAAGATAAATAAATCCCAACAAAAATGGCTGCAGCCACGGAGCAAGCAGGAGGCTTGGCTCTGCTCAAGGCTACAAAGTTTCAATTATAGAAGATAAATAAATCCCAGATCCCAGGGCCTCTGCTTGGGTTGCTGGGGGGCGTGGCCAGCCTGCAAACCACCACAGGCCTCTCGCCCAGGCCACCCCATGCCCCAAGGGAACCCCCACCTGGATCCAGGACACCCTTCAGGGCAAACCAGCCGGTCCCCACCCGTACACCAGGCCTCTATCCTAATAAGAGTAATATGCAAATTGACCATCACTCCAACAAACAAGATGGCTGCGCCCATGTGGTCAAAGATGGCTGTCCCCATGTGGACACAAGATGGCTGCCACAAGATGGCCAGCAGGGGAGGGCAGTTGGGAGGGACCAGACCTGCAAGCGAGGGCAGTTGGGGGCGATCAAGCCTGCAGGGGAGGGCAGTTAGGGGTGACCAGGCCGGCAGGGGAGGGCAGTTGGGGGTGACCAGGCCTGCAGGGGAGGGCAGTTGGGGGTGACCAGGCCTGCAGGGGAGGGCAGTTAGGCATCAATCAAGCTGGCAGGGGAATGGTTAGGGGGTGATCAGGCTGGCAGGCAGAAGCAGTTAGGGGCAATCAGGAAGGCAGGCAGGCGAGCAGTTGGGAGCCAGCAGTCCTGGATTGTGAGAGGGATGTCCGACTGCCCGTTTAGGCCCAATCCCAGTAGGCGTGCAAAATTTCATATTTTGTGCAGCTGTATTTGTTGTGGATATCTTTAGTGTGACACGATGTTTTTTTCAAAAATCATTCTTAGACATCTTTCCCATCTCTCAAGAGAACTGCAGAAAAATTTCTGCTCCATTTACAAATAAACAAAGGGAATGTAAATGGGCAGTCGGACATCCCTCGAGGGGTCCCAGATTGGAGAGGGTGCAGGCTGGGCTGAGGGACCCCCCCACTCCCGTGCACGAATTTCGTGCACCGGGCCTCTAGTTAATATATAAACATGAACACAAAGACAGTTTTAAAAGAAAGGATACTGAAATAATCTGGGCGTACTGATAAATTTTTTGTTGTTATTAATCCTCACCCAAGGATATTTTTCCATTGATTTTTTTAGAGAGAGTGGAAGGGAGGGGGAGAGACAGAGAGAGAGAAACATTGATATGAGAGAGAGACATCAATTGATTGCCTCCCACATGTACCTCCACCAGGGCCAGGGATCCAGCCTGCAACCAAGGTATGTGCCTTTGACTGGAATCCAGCCCAGGATCCTTCAGTCTGCCAGTCTGAGTGAGGGCTGATGCTCTGTGCATTGAGCAAAACCAGCATGGCCTGATAAATATTTTTGTAAAAGCAAAAGGTTGAGTTTTATAATTCCATTTCTAAAAGATACTTGTAGAAGAAAATAGTAATTCTGTTAACATTTTAAATCTGATGTCAATTATTATTTTTTAGGTTCGAAGCCTTGAATGTGAAGTTTTAAAAAAAGATAAACAAATGAAGATATTAGAAAACAAGGTAGTATCAAATTGCATACAGGTTTGGAAGTAGAGACTTTGTAACAACATATGTATGAATAGATTCTTTAGGGCCAACCTTTACACTTTTTTTTCGTTTTGTTAATTCTCACTTGAGGATATATTTTTAGGGAGAGTGTAAGAGAGAGAAACATGGATATGAGAGAAACACATTGATTGGTTGCCTCCTGCGTGCACCCCAACCAGGGCCCAGGCTGGGAGGTATGTGCCCTTGACTGGAATCAAACCCAGGTCCCTTTGGTTCACAGGCTGATGCTCTACCCACTGAGCCAAACTGGCTAGGACCAGCCTTTACACTTTTAACAGCCTTTATATAAATCTCAATTCTCTTTTGAAGGCTTTGAGGAGTAATGTAGAGTTTTTATTGTAGGTCTTTGAAGAGGCTCTGTGTTCAGGATTTTTTTTTGCACAATGCTTTAAAGAGCAAAGTTTCATTAAATTCCTCATAGATATCTCTTCCCTTTTGCAAAATTTCATACTCTGTGCAGCTGCATTTGTTGTGGATATCTTTAGTGTGATAGGATTTTTTTTTTTTAAATCATTCTTAGACATCTTTCCCATCTCTCAAGAGAACTGCAGAAAAATGTCTGCTCCATTTATGTGACGTGTTCTTGCTGGCTGCCCATCCCAATTCACTTTTCCCTTCTCTGTACCTCACTACACATTGGTCCTAAACCTGACTTTTCTATATAGAGAGTAGTCCTCTGGAAAGTATAGTTCACTTTCTGTAGTTTTGGCCTCTAATAACACCAATTTGTTTTTCCTACCTAGAAATCTGATGATTAAAATTCTTTATTACTCTGCATAAGAGTTATTTTTTAACTGTGATAAGTTTAATACCTTTTCAAGATTTCTGGGCATTCCACCAAATGTATTTATTTTAATTAGTCCTACATTTTGAGATTATTTAAATTTAAAAGGATTGAAAATTTAAGTTACTTTAATTTTCATTAGCTTATTCAGAAAGAAGGGAGAGTGAGATAGGGCAGTGAGTGTTGTAAGAAAAATATTTAACAGAGAATTTTGTGTTAATGTGGGAGATGAAAATTTTTTTCATTAGAATTTCTTTCTACTTCAATGGAAATTAGAATGATTTACGTATATGTAATGTAGGAACCTTTAGAAATTTATGCTGCTTTTATGGTACTCCACAAATTTTGGGGGCTAATACCTCTTATTCCAGTTCTGCATGTGTACCCAGGTGAAGTAGTCCCTCAAAGTGAGATATAAAAAAAGTGTTCAGCTGATATTTTTAAACAGGAATTAAAATGTAGTTAGGAGGAGACAGACTATTATATTATTTCCCTCCCCTATAGATAATAAGTACAAGAAGTCTCAGAAATGAAAATGGAATTGTTTTTAAAGTAGTTGAATTCAAATGTTCTTTAAGTATATTAAGAATTGTTAAAAATTTCAAATTTGTATTGAGATAATTGTTAGTAAAATTTGTACCCATTCACATGATTTTAGACATTAATGGAATTATTTAACAATATGATTTTTGAAGTGACTTCTATATTAATTTATGTAATATTTTTATTAGTTTCAAATTACTTATGTTAACTAGAATATTGAGTAAAATAATTATAATTTCTCATTTTTTTAGTGTAACAATTTAAGGAAACAAGTTGAAATTAAAAGCAAGAATATTGAAGAATTCCAACAGGAGGTATATATTGATTCTCAATATCAAAATTATTTTAAAAGATTTTTTTCACTTCAGTTTTAGAGAATAATGCTTTCCTTTCCTGTAGTAATTTCAGTCTAGGTAAGGTGGCAGTGCAAATTTGAATCACTTTGGTAGTAAACGTAATTGTTTATTTTTAACTTTTAACAGAATAAGGCCTTGAAAAAAAGGGGTACAGCAGAGAGCAAGCAACTGAATGTTTATGAGATAAAGGTATTTGGAATCATTATTTTCGTTTTTTAAAAAATAGTAGTAAATAGATAAGAACATAAGAATTTTATTCCTTGTGGTACTTATCTTTCTCTGACTGGCTTATTTTGCTTAGCATAATACTCTCCAGAACTACATGATCTCACTCATATGTGGAATCTAATAACCAAAATAACCTGATGAGTAAAATAGAACCAGAGACATAGAAGCATGGAACAGACTGAGAAATTTCAGCGGGAAGGTGAGGGTGGGAGAGTGGGAGGGGAGTGATTAACCGGGGAGCTTATATGCATACTAGAGGCCTGATGCATGTAGTTCATGCATGAGTAGGGTCCCTAGGACTGGCTGGCGATCAGGGCTGATGGGGGCAGGGTGGGGGGCGCTCGCTGGCACTGCCTTGGCTGGCCTGGTGCTGTCCGCTTGCCAGCCCCACCCCCTTCCACTGCTGGTTGTCTCCCTCTGCGGGGCGATCAGGGGCTCCTGCTGGCACCCACCTTGCCTGGCCTGGGGCCTGGGGCCTGTGGGCTAGGGGCAGCTCCTGCGTTGAGCGTCTGCCTCCTGGTGGTCAGTGTGTGTCATAGTGACCAGTCATTCCACTGGCCATTCTGCCATTTGGTCAATTTGCATATTAGGCTTTTATTATATGCATATATGCATAACCCATGGACACAGACAATAGAATGGTGAAGGCCTGGGATGGGTGGGTACGGGGTGGAGGGGGTCAATGGGAAAAAAACCCCACACAAATAAACAAAGGGACATCTATAATACTTTCAACAATAAAGCTAAATTAAAAAAAATTTATTCCCTTGTAGCAGTTTTCAAACATCTGAGATTGTGGGAATCAGTCCTTTTAATTATAAGAGTGCTTATCTGTGACTTATATGTGTTAAAATCATTTAAGCAACTTAAAAATATATGTGTGGGTATGTATATGCATGTATTCATACTCCTTACCTATACATTAAAAATTAAGGTTGAGCAGGTTTGGGGTGTAGTCTTGGAATCTACATTTTTAAAAGCTCCATATATGGTTATCTTGCTGCATAAGGGTTTTGATAACCACTGAGTTTCTAGGAAACAAATTAAAATCCTGGAATATAAACTCATGATGTCAGGGTCATATTTTGTTTATTTTCTTAGTCCCAATTCCTTGAGATATAATTTACATGTAATAACATGCATGATTTTAAGTATACAATTTGATGAACTTTGACAAATGTTTTTACAAATGTAACAACAATCAAGATCCAGGATTATTTCCATTATCCCAGAAAGTTCCTTCATATTCTTTTATAGTTTAAAACCTACTCCCCAGCGGCAACCAGTATTCTGCTTTTTCTCTCTATAAATTAGCTTGTCTATCTTAAAACTTCCTTTAAATGGAAACATGCCAAATATATTCTCTTGTTATAAGGGTTTATTTTGCTCAGCCTGTTCTGAGATTCACCCAGGTTCCTGTTATCAATAGGTCTTTTATTATTTCTAAGTCATATTCCACTGTATGAATATAACAGATTTGTTTACCTAGTTTCCTGTTAATGGACATTTGAATTGTTTCCAATTTTTAATCATTATGAGTAAAGCTTCTATGAGCATTCTTTCATTGGACATTATTTTTTTATTCTCACCTGAGGATATATTTTCAATTGATTTTTAGAGAGAGTGGAAGGGAGGGAGGTGGGAGGTGGGGGAGAGAGAAACATCGCTGTGAGAGAGATTGGTTGACACATCCCCCTGTCCTACCCTCCCCCCACCAAGATCAAATCTACAACCCAGGTACGTGCCCTTGACTGGGAATTGACCTCAAGACCCTTTGGTCAGTGGGCTGACACTCCAAACAATAAACAGTATGGACATTTTATTTTATTTTATTATTTTTTAATTTTTATTTATTTATTTTAATTTTTTATTTTTAAATTTATTGATTAAGGTGTTACATATGTGTCCTTATTTTCCTCCAGTACCCCTCCCATTCCCCCAACTCATGCCCTCACCCCCCTGTTGTCTGTGTCCATTGGTTAGGTTTATATGCATGCATACAAGTCCTTTGGTTGATCTTTCCCCCTTACCCCCACCCTCCCCTACCTTCCCTCTGAAGTTTAATGGTCTGATCGATGTTTCTCTGTCTCTGTCTCTGGATCTATTTTTGTTCATCAGTTTATGTTGTTCATTATATTCCATAAAAGAGTGAGATCATGTGATATTTATCTTTCTCTGACTGGCTTATTTCACTTAGCATAATGCTCTCCAGTTCCATCCATGCTGTTGCAAATGGTAAGAACTTATTTTTTACTGCAGTGTAGTATTCTGTTGTGTAGATGTACCACAGTTTTTTAATCCACTCATCTGCTGATGGGCACTTAGGCTGTTTCCAAATCTTAGCTATTGTAAATTGTGTTGCTATGCACATTGGGGTGCATATATCCTTTCTGATTGGTGTTTCTAGTTTCTTGGGATATATTCCTAGAAGTGGGATCACTGGATCAAATGGGAGTTCCATTTTTAGTTTTTTGAGGAAACTCCATACTGTTCTCCACCAGTCTGCATTCCCACCAGCAGTGCATGAGAGGGCTGGACATTTTAAAGTAAATGTCTTAGAATAGAGTTGCTGGGTCATAGAGTAGATGTATATATAGTTTTTAAAGAAACAACCAAATCATTTTCCAAAGCGATTTTACACTCCTTATAGCAATGTATGAGAGGTCTAGTTAGTCCATATCCTACTCACATTTGGTGTTGATAGTCTTTTCAGTTTCAGCCATTCTTGAGGGCAGAACCTAGTTTCTTGTTTAGTCATACAATGTCCTACACTTAGTTTCCTGCTCTATTATTGTAATTTTGAAATTTTAAATAATTTATGAAGTATATGTTCCTCCTTTTTATTTTGCATCAAGCTCTGCAAATTATATAGCTGGTCCTGCTTATAGGTATAGTAGTATCCATTGTGGTTTTATTTTTCATTTGTTATAATAGTGTTGACCATTTTTTCATGAACTATTTAGTTATTTGTAGATTTCCTTTATGAAGTACTTAAGTATTTTGTCCTCTTTATTTTTTATTGTGATAAAATACCCATAACATAATATTTACCATTTTAACCTTTAAAAAAACTATACAGTTCATTTACATTATTGTGCAACCAATCCCCAAGACTCTTTTTATCTTGTAAAAATGGAAATGCTATACCCATTAAATAGCTCCCCATTCTCTCCTCCTCACAGTCCCTGGCAACCACCATTCTCTGACTTACGACTACTCTATTTACTTCATATAAGTAGAAAAATATAGTATTTGTCTTTTTGTGACAGCTTGTTCATTTCTGATAAAAAGGCAGAATTTTGATAGAGATTGCATTGAAATCAGGACACTGTCGAGAGAGTGAAAAGACAACCCATAGAATGGAAGAAGATATTTGCAAATCATCCTCTATAATAAAAGGCAAATATGCAAGTTGACCAAATAGTGGAATGACTGGTTTCTGTGATGTGCACTGACCACTAGGGGCAGATGCTCAACATAGGAGCTGCCCCCTGGTGGTCAGTGTGGTCCCACAGGAGGAGTGCTGCTCAGCCAGAAGCCAGGCTCACGGCTGGCAAGTGCAGCGGTGGTGGCAAGAGCTTCTCCTGCCTCCATGGCAGTACTAAGGACCCCCTCAGGGGATGTCAGCCTGCCTAAGCTGGCAAGCGGACATCTCCCAAGGGGTCCTGGACTGCAAGAGGGTGCAGGCCGGGCTGAGGGGCCCCCCGCCCCCCCAGTGCACGAATGTCATGTACCGGGCCTCTAGTATATTTGATGATGATACAACATCTAGCACATAAAAAGACCACTTCCAATTCAGCAGCAAAAGCCAGTCACAGAAGGACAAATACTGCATGTTTCCTCTTATATGAGGTACCTAAAAGAGTCAAACTCAGAAACACGGTTAAAATGGTGATTACCAGGAGTTGGGGGAAGGGAAAAGGGAAGTTATTCCTCAATTTGTATGAGGTTTCAGTTATGCAAGATAAATTAGTTCTAGAGATCTGCTGTACAGCATAGTGCCTATAGTCAACAAATAATGCATTGTGCACTTACAAATTTATTAAGCCCTGACCAGGTTGCTCAATTGGTTGGAACATGTCCTGTATATCAAAAGATTTTTGGTTTGGTTCCCAGTCAGGGCATATATCTAAGTTTCGGGTTTGATCCGCATTTAGGGTATGCATGGGAAGCAATTTATCGATGTTTCTCTCTCACTATATTCCTTCCTCTCTCTCTAAAAAATCAATGAAAATATCTTTGAGTGAGGATTAAAAATAAAAAAAATACATTTTACCAAATGAAAAAAGGAAAATGATCCAACTATAATCTCCATGAATAAGTAATCTTTTAAAAAAATTAATTTCTTTATTGATTAAAGTATCACATATTTGTCCTCATCCCCCCATTCCCATCCCACACCCCTCCCCACGCATGCCCCCACCCATGAATAAGTAATCTTTAAAAGATTCGCAGAACCTCAAAATGAACAATATTGTCAAGAAATCCACAGTATTTACTAATGTTCATGCTACTTTTTTATTTTTTACACAAAGGTCAAGAAATTAGAGTCAGAACTAGAAGGTGCCAAACAAAAATTTAAAGAAATGTCTGACAGCTATAAAAAAGAAATTGAGGACAAAAAGATATCAGAAGAAAATCTTTTGGGAGAGGTAGGAAAATTAAATATGTGTGAGAATTGGTATATTAAAAACTCTGTTTATTAAGTAGCATTTTAAGAGAAAAGTAATACTTAATTTTTAATATGACTTTTAAAAGGTATAATAAATTTATATTAGGGACAGTTTCTTATAGAAGCTAAAAGTATCCTTATTATTCTGTTTGAGTATTGAGCAGTATGTAATTATTTTGAAAAGATTAAATGATCATTACAGTGTTATACTGTCATTTCACTTGATAGAGCACCCTATAATAAACCAAAATAGTAATGCATTTTTTTACTTGGCTTTCCTAAATTTCTGGTGTTTGATTTCTGCATTTTATATACTAGCACATGGTCTCTGCATTTTGTATAATAATATATGGTCTCTAAATTTAAATTAAATTTGTTTTTTGTGTTTAATTTTAATAAACACTTAATTGATTTGATAGGTTGAGAAAGCCAAAGTAACAGCTGATGAAGCGGTACGATTACAGAAAGAAATTGATATACGATGTCAACATAAAATAGCTGAAATGGTTGCACTTATGGAAAAACATAAGGTAATATTTTTCTTTTTGTGTAATGAAAATTATATACTGGAGCCATATTTATGCATAAAATGGTGAAATTAATATAGCATTCTGACTTATCAGAAAAATTAGTGGTAATTTTCTCTGATAATTATAGATATTTATAGTTATAGATATAATTGGAGATAATTATAACTGGAATGCCCTTGATCTCCCATTTCTCTGGGTTTAAATCTTAACCACACAAAGCTTAGCTTGAGTGTTACTTTGAGAAAATCTCTTATGATGGATGGAAGTGGTCATTCTTTATCTGAATTTTCCTAGTATTCTCTTATAGCACTTTCCATCCAGGATATGTGTTTTGTTAATATTTGTATCCTCTATGTGTGTCTAATATACATGAGGCTAAATGAATTTTTATCAGTGGAATAAATAGATGAAAAGCTTAATGTTTGTTGTATTTGTGAGTGTGCTCTATTTTTTACTGTTGTTTAAAGTAATCGTTCTGTTAGCAAATTAAGCCTTATTCTCTTCAGGTGAGCTATATCTACCTATTCATCTTTAAAAATTGTTGCTGCGATAGAACATTACTATGAGGTAACCAGTGAGGATTAAAAAAAACTTTTTAAGTAAGTTTGTGAACTCATAGATTTAAACATATTTGGTGTATTTCAGTCCAATGCAGTTTTTATATTTGTCTCATCTTTGGCTAGTGGGAGCCTCTTCACACTGGTGGCAAGTCCTTTTGACTTGACTTTAATAGTCCTTGATAGCTTGCTTGCTTTCTCTTATAACAACATTTAAGACTCATCATGTATTTCCTACCTCAGATCTGGAATCAGCCACTTTTCTAAGAGGTCCTGTTTTTAAAATTAAGAAATTCAGTGTTTCCAATTAAAAAGAATAATTTCTTGCTCATGTGTTGTTATTTCCAAGACAGTTATCTAGGTTTCATTGTTTATGTAATTAAAAAATTTCAAAAATATGCTTAAATATATACATCACTTAACTCATAGTCATTGTTTTCTTTAAATTTTAAATGCACAAGGATACCAGTCATATTAAAGCATATTAAAGCATAATCTATTTTGGTTCTAAAATGTTTTTTCTGTTTCATATAGCACCAATATGATAAAATCGTTGAAGAAAGAGACTCAGAATTAGGACTTTATAAGAGCAGAGAACAAGAACAATCATCGGTGAAAGCATCTTTGGTGAGATACAGAATAAATAGTCATAAAAGCCAATTTTCATGTTAACATGACTGCTGGTAAAGAATAATATTAAATAAAGCCATAATTTTTTGTTGTTGTTGCCTCCTGCAAGCTCCCCAACAAGGGCCAGAGCCTGCAACTGAGGTACCTGCCCTTGACCAGAATTGAACCTGGGATCCTTCAGTCCAAGGGCCAACACTCTTATCTACAGAGCCAAATCGGCTACAGCTTGACATAATGTTTGAGTTGTAAAATAAAATAAAAAATCTTAGATCTAAAAGGAATCTTATAGTTAAATAGGCTTCCAATTTATTTTTTGAAATGGTGGAATGAACTCTTTTCCCCCCAAAATGAATGCTTATAAACTACAGTTACAAATAAGTTTGGAGCTCTGATTGAGATTGGGAGAACTGGGAAGGGGTAGATTGGGAGAGGATGAGGAGGAGAGATATATAGTATTAACATTTCTTTAGAATCCTATATCATAAAAGCCTAATATGCAAATCAAATGAACAGCAGAACAACTGGTCGGTGGGGGGGGCTAGGCCAGCCGCTTGCCAGTCTGCGCTGGCCCCATCCCCCCATCGGCCCGCTGGTAGCCTCCCGCAGCAGAGGGAGTCCTGACTGTGACTTAGGCCCGCTCCCCAAAGAGCGGGCCTAAACCATCAGTTGGACATCCCCTGAGGGCTCCTGGACTCTGAGAGGGCACAGGCTGGGCTGAGGGATCCACACCCCCCCCCCTCCCCGACTGTGTGAATTTTCATGCACTGGGCATCTACTAAACAATAAAATACTTGTAAAAATGAAATCTTTAGTTACGTTCAGGTAGCAGCCTTCATATTAGTAGGCTTAAAGTATATAAGTAATTTATTTCTCTATAAAATTAAATTTATTTGAAACACTAGTTTGCATTTATATGTATGTAAAAACTTTGTGTTTTTTTTTTCTTTAGGAGGTTGAACTAGCCAATCTCAAAAATGAACTTTCGTCTCTTAGGGAACAACTTGAAATAGAAAGAGAAGAAAAAGTAGGTGTTGTGGCATTATAAAGTAACTAATTGTAAGGTTTAGGTGCAGCCTTATATTTTTGTAAATATGTAATATTGGAAAATAATATGATACATTTGAATAACTGGATTAAAAAATAGAACTTTTCCCCCATTAGCTTTTTTTCCCCCCCAAAAGTATTTATAATTTAGCTTAAAACCAGAAAGTGATGCCTCCTACTTTGTTCTTTCTCAGGATTGCTTTGACTATTTAGGATCTTTTGTAGCTTCATATAAATTTTAGGATTGTTTTTCTACCTCTGTCAGAAGTGCCATTGGTATCTTTTTTTTTTTTTTAAGGGGCGGCTCTTTCTTTTAAAAAAATATTTTTATTGATTTCAGAGAAGAGGCAGAAAGAGAGAGAAACATCAATAATGAGAGAATCATTAATTAGCTGCCTCCTGCATGCCCCCACTGGGGACCGAGCCTGCAACCCAGGCATGTGTCCTTGACCATAACCGAATGCCCAGGACCCCTCAGTCTGCAGGCTGATGCTCTATCCACTGAGCAAAACTGGCTAGAGCAGCCATTGGTATCTTGATAGGGATTGCATTGAATCTGTAGAAGGCTTTGGGTAATATGGACATTTTAATTCTCCAATCCATGAACACTATAACTTTCTTTTGTGTGTGTGTGCGCACGTGTGCGTGCACGCACACGCGTTTTGATTAATTCCACCAATGTCTTGTAGATATTTTTCACTTCCTTGGTTAAATTTATTCCCAAATATTTTATGTCTTTTGATGCTATTGTAAATGGGAGTGTTTTCTTTATTTCTTTTCAGACAATACTGTTAATAGAAGTACTGTTAATATAGAAGTACTACAGATTTTTGTATGTTAATTTTGTATTCTGCAAGTTCACTGAATTTGTTCATTAGTTTTAACATTTTTGGTAGCATCTATAGGTTTTCTCTATATAAAATTATGTCATCTGCAAATAGAAACAATTTTATATCTTCATTTCCAATCCGATGCCTTTTTATATCTTTTTCTTACCTGATTTCTCAGCAGGCCAGTGGGGAGGGAAGGTGGGGGTGAGCAGGCCAGGAGGGGTGGCAGTTGGGGGTGAGCAGGCCAGCAGGGGGGGCAGTTGGGGGTGATCAGGCTGGTGGGGGGGCATTTGGGGGCTAGCAGGCTGGCGGGGGGTCATTTGGGGGCTAGCAGGCTGGTGGTGGGGTGCAGTTGAGAGTGAGCAGGCCAGCAGGCAGAGTGGTTAGGGGCAATCAGGCAGGCAGGCAGGTGAGCGGTTTTCCTATAGTTCTGTGCATTGGAACTTTCCATTCTCTGATGTCTTTAAGGCTCCCAAGGCTGTAACAATTCTTTTTTCTAGATGATTGTCATATTAAAGACCTACTACATATTCTTTTCTATAGGACAGGTTTCTTTTCTTTTTTTTTAAACTTCTGAATAGATACACCCTAATCTCCAGTAAAAGTGATGTATTATTTCCCAAGCATTTTTTGCTTTTCTATACTTTATCCTTCATCTCTTAATCTCATGTTGAAAGTTCATTATTTAAGAACAACACACAGAGAAAAAGTGAATTATACCTCTAAAGGCACATAATATTTCGGATCTCTTAGCAGCTCTTTATAGTTAGTTACCTGTGTGTATTTCCTTACTTTATAAATATGGTCCATCCACTTCATTTTATGAATGAGAAAGTTGTGATTAAAGTTTTTAAGAGACTTACTCTTAAGATATTTGAAACTAAATAACATTCCTGTAGAGAAGAACTAGTTCATTTTTCTATTTACTTTTTATTATTTTTATAAAATTTGTAGGTCAGTATTTTTTTCTTGTTCATACTTTGATAATAGAAACATTCATTGTGGTAATAGTAATGATTACATTGTATGTACTTGATATTCATTTTTAATAGGAAAAACTCAAAAGAGAGGCAAAAGAAAACACAGTTACTCTCAAAGAAAAAACTGACAAGGTAAGAGTTTTATATAATTTTCAGTTTTCTTTATAACCAATTCATTTTCTAACATTTACTTAGAAAATTTTTTTTGTTCATAAATAGGAAAAAAACATTTAAAATATATCACACAATTTCATTTCCTAAATTGTTTCTTGCTATTTATTAAAAAGCATTTGCTAAAAACTTTAAAGCAGTTGTCACTTGGAGATTTAGAGAAGTTTTCAACCTTCTATAATTTTAATTACAGTATTATCTTAAATTAGGTAAATTTGTGTTTCTTGAGCATTTTCTAATGTTTAGAGGCAAAAAATTTTCCTTAAAAACTCCAAAGCTTATATTTAGATTATGTCTAGTTTTGGGTTTGAGAGGCCTAAATAAATGATATCCTGCTTTTCTTACTTAAGTCTGAACCAATCGAGAAAGACAATGAAAACCAATATAATATCTTTGTTATTGATAAGTAATATTGGAGAATGTAGCTTTTATTTGAAGGTAAGGGGATTTCTTAATCCTGAAATCCCAAATTAGACATATTTGTCTACTTTGTCACAGTAGATCTGAACTGGGACAAGTTATCCACTTAAAAATGGCTGCTCTTGTAAAACATATGGCATAAAGGGGAGGAGAACAGAATGTGTATCTTCCTTTGGTATCAAGAGTAAGAGTAAGGAAGGGTTTAAACTATATTTGTCCAGTTTCTCCTTTCAAATTCACTAGTCCAATTAAGTTATTATTCTTCCCCTAAGGAAACAGAGGTTAGGAATGTTACCCTCGTGTTGCTTCCTACACATGGAAGGAAGCACCACGTATGTGGAAGAGGGATACCCCTCCCTCAGCTTCTAACACATTACAGAAGAATTCTAAATGCAAGTTTTAATGATTAAACATTCTTTCTACACAGTGATGTAGTTAATCTAAGTCCTAAGTCCCCACAGAGGTTGCTTTTGACTATAAACTGAAAGTGACAGTAGTTGAGAACAGTTGAGTTTTAGGTATCCAGCGGTCGCCAACCAGTGGTCCGCGGACCACTGGGTGGTACGTGAGGTCCAAAGGTTGGCGACCTCTGTATACAACAATTTTGTTGTATTTGGGTTCAAAGAAAGAGAAGGAAAGAAATAAAATACCATTGGATGAATATTGAGTGCTTCATATGTTCCAAATACTGGGTAGGCACTTTAAAAAATATTTGGAGAAATTATTGTCATATTAAAATTAGCCAGCAGAATTAGGTAATAGTCTAAGGGAAGTGTCGGATAAAGATAAATAAATTGGTTAAACTCTAATATTTATTTCCAAATATAGAATGTATTCATACTATGCAGGTATATATCCCAATTTGTTATAAAGTTGTTTTGACTCATGTATAATTCCACTAATATATGCCTATTATTTATATCTATAATCAAGTAGATTAGTAAATGCCTTATATTGTGTCTGGGGTCTGGATATATATGGAAAAAATTGAGAAAATGAAAAAAGAAATAATGTTAATATGCTTTTATTTGCTATTCTTTATTCCAAAATTATGGAAATATCACAAGTCTATATAATAATCATTAGGTTTATCAAACATTTCTGAGTTTGGGCAAGTTACTTAACTTTCTCATGCCTCAGTACCCTCATTTATAAAGGGGTAATAATAGTACCTATTTCCTAAAGTTGTTATGAGGATTAAATGAAATAGTATTTGTAAAGCATTTAAAATAGTGCTTATTAGCACATAGGAAATACCATATAAGTGCTTAAAAAGTACAACAGAGAAAATCATGAATGTTCTGAATATATGCATCACGGGAAGTGTAACCTTTAGAAAAGAAGGTAACTTGTAGGAAAGTGCATACATTTCCATGATGTATTATGAAGAGGGTTATTTCAGTATTCTAGAATGAGGAGGGGCGGTTGCATTTTCTTTTAGGCTACCAGGCTACCCAGGAAATGTTAATTCTCCGACATGGCCACATGGTGGTGTAGTTGCCATTATCAGTCCTTTTTGGGGAGAAACATTTGTCCATGAAAGCAGTTACATTTTGGAGACTACTAATGAAGCCAGAGAGCAGAATAACTTGGTTTTCATTAAAATTGTGCTATCAACTATGATCTATAAATGTTTAGGAAAAATAATACAGAAGTGCAACTGTGAAAAAATGTTACTAAGATTCATACCTACTGGAAAAAGGACTATAAAGTGAGATCACTAAGGCTAGTCAAGAAACCTACAAATCACCTTATTTAGCTCCTTGATTATATAAACGGATAAATTTAAGCCTGTAGATACTTAATGACTTGGTTAAAATCACCTTGCAAAGTAGTAAAAGTTCCTGGAGAAAAGAGCATACTTGACTCCTATTTCAGTGTTTTTTATAGTACTTGTGGTCATGTCATAGTCCTGCACCCTGTACCCTGTACCCTCCTAATTTGAATAATGATCTATTCTCACTGCAGATTCAACCACCAACCTTTTGAAAGTGTAGCCTCCCCCACCTTTTTGTTGTTGTGTGTGCCACTTCATTCTTTCTTGTGAGTGGTTGCCTTGATTGTATTCATGGATATGATGGTAACCAACAAAAGTGGTAAAATAATAAGTAATAGGCATGAGTTTCACATAGGGTTCCACTAAAGCAGCTATTGTTACTAGCTTTTACTGGAAAGCTAGGTCAGGTGCTGAGGGAAAGATATATAAAGGTAGAGAGAAGGAAACCAAATAAATTGAGTTGAAATAATATCTAAGTATTTAGAGTAAATTTGCAATTTATTTTCAGAGTTGAAGCAAATAGCTACTTTATCATTTTTTCCTGATAATTTCTCTAGTTCTTTGCTATCATAATTTTTGTTCCCCCATTTTTTTTGAGGGGGGTAAAATTGGTGGATAGGAAAAAGGTGACATTTATTAATAGATAAGAGAAGATAAGAAAGCATAAAAGAGAATGAATGGAAATGAGAATAAATCTCCCTCTAGTTTTTAGACTATTAGAATAAACCACGGATTAAGGCATTTTGCCACCAGGAATAGAGATTTTTCTTTATAGAATCCTCAGTTTTTGATCAGATAGAGTTGAGATATCTTCTTTGGTTTCATAGCAGCTCCCTGAAGATAGGAATGGGCAGATACCATTTTCATCTTAAATAGGAAAATAAAGTGACAAAAAATGAGTTAATTATTTAATTTAATCAGTATGTAATTTATTCAAAGTTATCTAATCAATAATAAATTTGGGGGTAAATTTTAGTTTATTCCTGTTATTTCTACTAGTTGCTACACTGTAATTTAAATGATATTTAACGATGATTTTATTCATTTCTGCTGTCTAATACAGAAAATACAGACATCTTTATCGGAAACACTTACAACCAATTATCGGAAATTTGATCCTAAAGCAACTCCTTCACAAAATATACCTCGAAACTTCACATCAGCTGATTATGGCAAACCCAAAGAAAAAAAAGACAATCTGAGGACACCTGCCAAAAGTACTTTATCTGAATCATTACCAAAGGTTGGTTGGTAAAATTTCAAAAGAAGTAGTAATTTTTAAATTAAAAAAGACAATTTGGTGTTACATATCACATATCTAGTATCAGACATACTAGTAGATATAAAACCAATTTCTTAAAAGTTTCAATTTTTTGTGATACCAACATGAAATGTGTGTGTGTGTGTGTGTGTTTTTTCTGTCACTGTCCACAACTTAATGGCATCTTGGCAGCTTTCATAACTTTCTAGCATTCACCAATGTATAGGTCCCTGATGTGGGAAACTGGTTCTGAGTTGACATTTTCCAGTGTTACCCCAAGTTACCTCCACATCTTCTTGCTGCTGGATTCTTTACTGAGCAGTCAGCGCTCATGGAGCAGGTGCTGCTAGCAAAGTAGCTTAATTCTAGCTGCCTTCCACATGTTCAACTAATTCATGGGGAATTCATTCATCCTTTCCATGATAAATGGCAGTGTAGAATGCTCTACTTCTGATCTCTCCTTCTCTTCTCTGCCACCCATCTCTCTGATTTCTTTTTACTCTGCTCAGCCAGACATAGAGACAGATAAACTAATTTTTTACCTAGGTTTATATCCGACTCGGGAGTGAGATGCCAACCTCACCTTGAAGGCACACCTAGTCTTTCTAAGGTTGCTGTTAAGAGTTATTTCCTCACCTGTCTTGGGAGTTGAGGGGAAAAGTATCTCCACCCCTCTAAGCTAAAATATTATGTCGTTCTCTCCCAATTTCCTTAATATAACTGGGAATAAGGAAGTTGTTTGGTGATTGTAAGGCTTGCTTTTACGTAAAACACTTTTTAGTAAGCCCCAGAGAAGGATCTGGCCTTAATTATAGGTCACTTTGTTTAGAATATCTGTTACTAGCACTTTCCCCCTCAGCTGTGTACCCCTGTTGACAATTCCAGAGCAAAAGGAAGAGTTCCACTCATATCCTGTTATCTCTCTCTCTCTCTCTCTCTCTCTCTCTCTCTCTCCCTCTCCCCCCGAGGCCCGATGCACAAAATTTGTTGAATTTGTCTTCCATTCTTTTCAGCTACCTTATGACCATTTCTCTGAATTCTTTCTCTGACAGGTTGCTTGCCTCCATTTCGTTTACTTCCTTTTCTGGTGATGTCTGCTTTTCTTTCTTATGCGGGCTATTTCTTTGTCTCCCCATGGTCTTTCTTCTATGGATGTCTGGTTATGTAGTTCTCTTTCTCCTTTCTGTGGTGGGGTGTAGAGCTCCTCTGAATCCGCGTATTTGCGCCAATTGGGGACCGGTGTTCTGGGGTTCGCAGCTGTTTGGTGGGTGCTGCAGTTGTAAATTTTCAGGCTTCCAATAAGATCCACTTTCCCCTTCAAGATGGCGCCGTCTCCGCGTCCGAGTGGGTCGCTCTGGGAGGGAACCCAGCAGCAGCCGGGGCTGCCCGGTCAGGGGAACCCCGTCCAGCAGTCCCCCACCTTCTCCTAGAGTATAGCTGTCCCTTAACTCGCCAACAAACACTCCCCGTGCGACCCTCCGCTGTTCATTCTTTCTGCTCCAAGACAAGGCTCAGGACAAGTCTGTCTATTCTGCTGCCATTTTTTTGTGTTCCCCCCCCCCCCAAATGCACAAAATTTGTGCAAGGGGCTCAGCCCTTGCAGCTGTGACAGCTTGCCTCGGCCCTTGCAACCCCGGCTTCATCCAGAAGGTCATACGGCTGTCTGGTCTAATTAGCATATTATGCTTTAATTATTATAAATTATCCAACTCATAGAAGTTATGAAAATTAATTTACATAGCTTAGAGAGGCTTTTATATAAAGCTATTTTCCTGTATTTACTACTATATTATTCAGAATATGAAATGATTTCTATTAAAGAATGACCTTACTTTAAAAAACTTTTATTTGAAATATATGAAAGAAGAATGCAACTTGATGAATTTTTATAAAACCAAACATAACCTTGTAACCATCACTCAGATTAAAACATGAAATGTTATCACCTCAGAAGAGCTTCTTATTCCCTCTTCCAGTTACTAGCCCTCCCCCAAGCCAACTTTTTTTTCAGTAATACTTTTAATTACATGATTAATTATACAATTTCTACTGTTCAATATCTATACTAGTAAAAGGGTAATATGCTAATTAGACCAGACACCTTCCGGACATCTTCCAGACGTCCTTCCAAACAAAGCCACAGTGGCAGGAGCTGAGGTTAGGGGAGATCAGGCTGGCAGTGGGAGCAATTAGGGGGCGATCAGGCTGACAGGGGAGGGCAGTTAGGGGCTATCAGGCTGGCAGGGGAGAGCAGTTAGGGGTGATCAGGCTGGCAGGAGAGCAGTTAGGGGGCGATCAGGCCAGCAGGCAGAGGTGGTTAGGGGCGATCAGTACTATAATGAGATGGGCATATCTTCTGACATTTAATTCTAGGCAATTGAGGTAATTTCCTACACAGTTCCAACTTATAATATTAGGTGTATTATCTGTTTTTGCATTTTCTATAAATAGAACTATGTATTTTTTGCTTTGGCTTTTTTTCCACTTAATATGTTTGTGGGTTCATCGATATTGTTGCTTGAAGTTGTAGATTAGTTTTATTTCTATATAGTATTTCATTGTGAGTCTGCACAACAGTTTTTATATTGTATTGTTAATAGACATTTGGGTAGTTTCCAGATTGGGTTTTATGTATAGTGTTGCTATAAAAATTCTAGTACTTAACATGTATGCATTCTAGTACTTAACATGTAGGTTGGATATGTCTCTAGGAGTGAAATTGTTGGGTTATAGGCTTATGCATAATGCACTCTATCTTAATAGATACTATCTTGAGTTGTTTTTACTCTGATACAAAATGTATGTGTGTGTTTCCTTACACTTCAGTTCTCTAACTCTCCAGACACTAACTGGGTGTCCTACAATTTGATTCTGTTCTGACACTATCTATCTGGACTTAATGTAAACACCCCAGATTAAGGGCTCAATCCCACAAGGCTCCCACTTCAGATGCCAGTCACAGTGTTGGCTTGCTACCATTTGTACTACTGACCAGCTGGCTATTAATTGGGGGTTCCTATAACCCCCTCCTCAATTTGCTAGTATGACTCTCAGTACTAAGGAAATTACTCACTATTTCCAGTTCATTATAAAGGACACAATTCAGGAACAGCCAAATGGAAAACATGCATAGTAAAAAAATGAAACTAAGGAAGAAATCAGAAATTATCTTGAGACAAATGAAAATGAATACACAACAGTCCAAAACCCATGGAACACAATGTTAAGCAGTCCTAAGAGGGAACTGGATGAAAGAAGGTGAAGGGATTAGCCAAAAAAACATATATGCATAACCCATAGACACAGACAACAACAGTATGGTGATGGCCCAAGGGAAAGGGTAGCTGGGTGGAGGTGTCAAATAGGGAGAATAGGAAGACATCTGTAATAGTGTCAACATTAAAAATAAAGAAAAAAATTTAAAAATAACATATTTACAAAGTCCAATGACTAGGCTTCCTTAGAGATAGATTCTGTTGATCCCTCATTTTCCCATGTAAGGGCCATAATTTCTGTTTGGTTTTTTTTTTTTTGCATGTCTCATTTTTTTCTTGAAATCTGAACATCCTACCTAATAAAAGGGAAGTATGCAAATAACCATCACTCCGCTACACCCACGATTGGGCCGGTGGCAGGCTGGGGGCGGGACTTGGGGTGGCCAATTGGGCTGACAGGATGAGCGGGGGGCGGGGGACTCACTCGTGAGTCCCTGCCCCCTGTTCCTCCCGCCGGCCCCAACAGCCGGCACTGCTGGAGGACAGATGGAGCCGGCAGAAGGCACCGATGGTGGAACTCGGGGTGGCCAATTGCGTGGCTGCCAGCAGCAGTTTTCCGCCAGCAGCAGTTTTCCTCTGGCCACCCGCTGATCGGAGCACCTCCTGATCGGAGTTCCTCTCAGGGTGGCCGATCGCGCTGGCAGGAGGCGCTCTGATCGGCGGGTGGCCAGAGGAAAACTGCTGCTGGCGGAAAACTGGTGCTGGCAGCCAGGTGAAGGAAGGTCTACTGCACGAAACTTCGTGCAACGGGCTTCTAGTAAAAAATAATATAATGTGAGCTCTGGGAATCAGATTCTACCCTCTCCTCTGGGTTTGTTGTTGCTTCTCCTTGTCATAGTTGTTATTGTTTGTTTAGTTACCTTTCTAAACTAATCCTGTAAAGTTTATATTCTTTTAGTTCCATTGAAGTCTCTACTTGGTTAGCTTTATGTTCAGCTAATGTTTGAACAGATATCTCCTTAAAAGCTTGGACCAACAAATCTCCCAAACTTTGCCATGGACTATTTGTTAGGGCATCCACTCAGCTAGATAGTTGACAACTCAGCCTTAGCCTTCAATTCCTGCTTGTGCAGACCCTCAAGATCTGACAGAGGTAAGAGCTTAGGGCCTTTTCAGGTCTTTACTGCGCTACTCATAGCCCTGTGCATGTGCATGGCTTTCTATATTTTCAGGCGTATGTCAGAGCTTTCCAAAAACCCTTTGGACATCTCATTTACAAGCTGTACTCCTAAATTTTTGTGTAACCTATCATTTACCCCAACTGATAGTCCTTGTCTCAGTGAGCTACTAAGTTAAAACACTTGCCTGTAATTGTTTTTAAGAAATGCTACTCCCTAACCCACACACACCAAGTTGAAAGTTTTTTTTATTGAGTGAGCTCTGAATCAGGTCAAAAACAAAACTGCCTTGTAAGTGAGGTCTTCCAGAGAACTGCTGTACAAGTCAAATAAGGACAGCCCTTTGGGAATACAGCTTTGAAAGAACCCCTATATGGCTGCCAGGCTGGACCACGAATATGGGCTGTCATTTTTTTTTTTTTTAATATATTTTATTGATTTTTCCACAGAGAGGAAGGGAGAGGGAGAGAGAGTTAGAAACATCAATGAGAGAGAAACATCGAACAGCTGCCTCCTGCACACCCCCCACTGGGGATGTGCCCGCAACCAAGGTACATGCCCTTGACCGGAATCGAACCTGGGACCTTTCAGTCCACAGGCCGACGCTCTATCCACTGAGCCAAACCGGTTTCGGCTGGGCTGTCATTTTTTAAGGGTAACATAGAGCTGGAGGGCAGAGGATGGGACAAGGAAAAGTTAATGGAAAATAGCTCCAGGTTTTGGCAAGCTTTGGTTAATTCAAAGAGATCTGAAAAAGCTGACACCATTTTTATCAGTATTTTCTTTGCTTTATGAGAGAGCGAATTTTTGGAGCTTCTTACTCTGTCATTTTTGCTGATTTCGCGGACCTTACTTTATAAAGATACTTTTTAAAAATTATAAAACTTACAGGGCAATACGGAATAACAAACAATGACTAATGTGAATTACTTTACCAACAAAAAATTGGCAAACTTATTTTCTTATAAATAAGGATTTTTGTTGAGAGAGCAATGCTCACTCAGTTCTTTGGTTTTAATAATTGCTAGAAAAATTAAACTCCCTCTTAAGATTGGTGATTGTTAAAACTGTAGTGTTTTTTTCTCTTCCTTTCACTCTCTCCCTCTCCACCCTCTAATATCTTCTTCAGTAAGTTCAAGGGAAAGAGAAAGTTCACTATTGTATATTATTTTTAAAGAAAGTTATACAAGTTTTATTACGGAGAACATATAAATTAAATTCTTATCCAAAATTTACACTTCATAAACATGCTAACAATAATGGAGAGTTATTGATTACTAAAGACTCAACTTGCCTTTGTTAACAACATATGTTTTATTTGATGGGATAATGTGTTGTTTTTCTTTTTGGGTAGGCATATACTGTGAAGACACCAACGAAACTAAAAATCAATAATGTGTTGTTTTTCTTTTTGGGTAGGCATATACTGTGAAGACACCAACGAAACTAAAAATCCAGCCAAGAGAAAACAAGAATGCACCCATTGAAGAAAATACTAAAAAGAGAAAAATGGTCTTTGAGTTTGATATTAATTCAGATAGTTCAGAATCTGCTGATCTTCTGGTAAACACATTGCAGATAATTAGTATTTATTATTTGTTTACATTATTGTCTAATTTATTTCTTGATAAAGAAATATCTATCATAATATTTATCAATACTAAATACAGTAGAACTTTATTATAACAGAATCCTAGGCTTTTATAGCATTTTGAAAATATTAGGGTTCAAATAATTTCTCTAAAATTTAGAAAACATGGCATTTTGAAATACTTGATATAACATAGTTGCATTTGAAATAATTAACCATATTGTTTTCCAACAGTGTTATAAAGGAGCTTTTACTGCATTTTCTTTTTCTTTTTAAAAAAGAAAGGTTAGCCCTAGCCAGTTTGGCTCAGTGGATAGAGCATCGGCTTATGGACCAAAGGGTCCCAGGTTTGATTGTGGTCAAAGGCATGTACCTTGGTTGCAGGCTCTTCCCCGGCCCAGGCCCTGGTCAGAGCTTGTGCAGGAGGCAACCAATTGATGTGTTTTTCCTCAAATCGATGTTTCTCTCTATCTTTTCCTCTCTCTTCCACTCTCTCTAAAAATCAATGGAAAAAGATCCTCAGGTGGAATTAACAAAAAGAAGGAAGGTTAGGCCCTGGCAGGTGTGGCTCAGTTGGTTGGAACATTGTCCCATACACTGAAAGGTTGCAGGTTCAATTCCTGGTTAGGTCACATACCTGTCTGTGGGTTCCATCTTCAGTTGGGGTGCATATGGGAGGCAACCATCAGTGAGTGGTTCCCCTCCCCTCCCCTCCGTTACACTTTCTATCTTTCTAAAATCAATAAGCAGGCCCTCAAGTGAGGATTTAAAAAAAAAAAGTGAGTAAATATTTCTGCAGCCAAATTTGTTATTCAGGGACCCTCTTGATTTTGCATATTATACGTGTTCCTTACATGCTCCTTTATTTTACTCCACTTATTGGTTGAAATCTATATCAAGGTATTGGTTGACAACTGTAACATTATCGATTTTAAAGAGTTAATGTATTAAAGATGGCCTGTTTAAGGAGGATATTTCTCTTAGCAGTTTTTTTTTTATTGTTTAAAGTATTACATATGTGTCCTTTTTCCTCAATTGACCCCCCTGACCCCTGTCATCCCCGAGGGCAAGCCCCCACTGCCCCAGTGTCTGTGACCATTGGTTATGCCAACATGCATGCATACAAGTCCTTTGGTTGATCTCTAACTGCCCCCCTACCCTGGCCCTTGTCTCTGCATCTATTTTTGTTCATCAGTTTATGTTGATCATTATATCCCACATATGAGTGAGATCATGTGATATGTATCTTTCTCTGACTGGCTTATTTTGCTTAACATAATGCTCTCTAGTTCCATCCATGCTGTTACAAGTGGTAAAAGTTTTTTATAGCAGCATAGTATTCCATTGTGTAGATGTACCACAGTTGTTTAATCCACTCATCTGCTGATGGGCACGTAGGCTGTTTGCATATCTTAGCTATTGTAAATTGTGCTGCTGTGAACATAGGGGTGCATATATCCTTTGGTGTTTCTGGTTTCTTGGGATATAGTCCTAGAAGTGGGATTACTGGGTCAAATGGGAGTTCCATTTTTAACTTTTTGAGGAAACTCCATACTGTTTTCCACAGTGGCTGCACCAGTCTGCATTCCCATCAGTAGTGCACGAAGGTTCCTTTTTCTCCGCATCCTCGCCAGCACTTGTCGTTTGTTGATATTTATTCTGACAGGTGTGAGATGGTACCTCATTGTTGTTTTGATTTGTATCTCTCAGATGATTAGTGACTTTGAGCATGTTTTCATATGTCTCTTGGCCTTCTGTATGTCCTCTTTGGAAAAGTGTCTATTTAGGTCCTTTGCCCATTTTTTTGATTGGATTGTTTATCTTCCTTTTGTTAAGTTGTATGAGTTCCCTGTAAATTTTGGAGATTAAACCCTTATCTGAGATAGCATTGGCAAATATGTTCTCCCATGCAGTGGGCTTTCTTGTTTTGTTGATGGTTTCTTTTGCTGTGCAGAAGCTTCTGATTTTGATGTAGTCCCATTTGTTTATTTTTTTCCTTAGTTTCCATTGTCCTAGGAGCTGTGTTGGTAAAGATATTGCTACGACATATGTCTGATATTTTGCTGCCTATGGAGTCTTCTAAGATTTTTATGGTTTTCCATGTTACATTTAAGTCCTTTAACCATTTTTGAGTTTGTTTTAGTGTATGGTGTAAGTTGGTGATTTAGTTTCATTTTTTTTGCATGTATCTGACCAAATTTCCCAGCACCATTTATTGAAGAGACTGTCATCACTCCATGACTACACATGAAAATCAGTTATGTTTCTATACACTAGCAATGGATAAAAAACACACAATTCCATTTATAATAGCATCTAAAATACAAAAAAAGACTTAGGAACAAATGTACCTAAGAAAGCGAAAGACTTATGATACACTGAAAATTAGAAAACATTGCTGAGAGAAATTAAAGAAGACCTAAAGGAATGGAAAAAAATTGTGTTCATGGATAGGAAGACTTATAATTGTTAAGATATTGATACTACCAAAGCAGTCCACAGATTCAATATAACCGCTATAAAAATTCCATTGGTCTTTTTGGCAGAAATGGAAAAGCTAATACTGAAATTCATATTATACAATCTTAGAAAAGAAAGGTAACATTTGGGGACTCAACAGTTCTTGACTTTGAAACTGACTACAAAAGCCAGTAATTATAAGTTACTTAGTACTGTCATAAGGACAGATATAGACCAGTGTGATAAAATAGAGAGCCCAGTAATAAATCCTCACATATATAGTCAATTGATTTTTGACATTCAATGGGGGAAAGGACAGTTTTTTCAACAAATGGTGCTAGGAAATCTGTACGCAAAAGAATGAAGTTGGACTCTTACCTTACACAAAAATTGACTCAAAATGAACCTAACACCCAAACGTAAGGGCTAGAATTCTGAAACTCTTAAATGAAAGCATTGGGAGAAATCTGAATGACATTGAATTTGGCATTGACTTTATGGATATGGTACCAAAAAGCACAGGCAAGAAAAGAATAAATAAATTGGACTTCATCAAAATTAACTTATGTGCATCCAAGGTCACTAATATTAAAAAACTGAAAAGACAAGCTAAAGAATCAGAGAAAATATTTGCAAATCTTATATCTGACAAGGGGTTAATATCCAGAGTACATAAGGAACTGCCATGCGATACTCAATGACAAAAACCACCCAATTAAAAAATGGGCAAAGGACTTGATTAGACATTTGTCCAAGACATACAAATATAAAAATGGTTGATAAGAGCATGAAAAGATGACTGCTATAGAATTACAAGGACAGACAAGGTTTTGTTGTTCTAAGTTTGGTTAAATTATTTTCATATGGTTAGTAATGAATGATCAGTTACTGTGCACTAAGTAGAGTTTTAATGATAGTTCACAATATACTTTCAAAATAATTTCTCTTTTTCAAGCTGGTCAGTTGGTGCATACTGGTTCTGAACATATCCAAATAGATAATTCTTTATGACTTTGAATTCTGCTAAAATCTTAGAATTCATGAAGATACTAATATTTTTCTTCTATGAAGCCTCTGAAGTTTTTGTTAAATGTGACTTTAATGAGCAGGAAGAGATAATGTGAACTGATTGCTTACCTGACCAAATTTGTGTAGCTTATTCATTAAGAAAATGGATTCTGCCTGGCTGGTGTGGCTCAGTGGTTGAGCATTGATTTATGAACCAGGAAGTCATGGTTTGATTCCCAGTCAGGACACATGTCTAGGTTGCAGGCTCAAGCCCCAGTAGGGGGCATGTGGGAGGCAGCCAATCAATGATTCTCATCATTTATGTTTCTGTCTCTCTCTCCCTCTCCCTTCTGCTCTGAAGTCAATATCTATATATCTCTATCTCTATCTCTATCTCTCTCTATATCTATCTCTATCTATCTCTATATCTATCTATCTATCTATCTATCTATCTATCTATCTATCTATCTATCTATCTATCTTTGATTTTGGAGCTAGCCTACCTGCATTTGAATCGTGGTTCCACCTCTAACTAGCTGTATAATCTTGTGCAAGTTACTTAATGTTTGTGTCTCAGTTCCTCCCCTATTTAAAATGAGGATAATAATATACCTACTTCACAAAATTGTATTAAAACTAATTAAAATATGCAAAGTGCTTAAGACAGTGCCTGACATAAAGAAAGTACTAAATAAGTGTTAGCTAGTATTACTTGGGAGGATTACAATATTCATAAATTGATTAACTGATATTTTAATTTTTACGTGATTATAAATGCTTCTTATATAGTACTTAAGTGTGAGTTGTGTAAGTAGGCTGGGGAGTAAGGGGAGGAGAAGGTGGTAATAAAAAGACTCTGAAACTGAAACCGAAGTTAGAAAAATACTATTCACACGCAGCTTGTATTTTATATAACCTTTCAGGAATATAGTTAATAGGATCAAAATCTAGGTTTTTGGCAGAATGAGGCTATTTTGTCATAGTCTTCTTTCTTTAGTCTTCTTTTTTGTCTCTTTTTTCTTTTTTCTCTCTCTCCCCTCTTTTCTTTCTTCCCCCCTCCTCCTCCACTTTCCCCCCCTCCTCCTCTTCATACGTGGTATATAGAAAAAAATGTAATATTTATGATGGCAAAACCCAATTTATATTTTTGTATTTTTCTTTAAGACCATGGTTTCAGAGGAAGAGAAATTGAAAAATCTATGCAAGAATAATTATTCAACAACTTCTCATTTTTGTGTCAGAACACCGAAAAAGGTAACTTACAAATTTATTTCAGAAAGCAAATTTCAAAAGCTGGACTTTAATTTTTTAATTAAACATATTATGATTTTATTTTGAATTCAGACCCCTTCATCTCTAACAGCCCTTGGATCTGCGCCGAAGTTTGGAGCTATGAGGAAAATGCGGGATGACCGTTGGGCTGTAATTGCTAAAGTGGATAGGAGAAAAAAACTAAAGGAAGCAGGGAAGCTATTTGTTTAATTTCAGAAAATCGGTGTGATTAAGGATGCTAATAACAAAATTTATAGTTAACTTTTTCTCACTTTATAAAGAGCCAAACTTTTTCTGTAATTGAGGCTTTTTAATGTTTGCATACATTATTTCTTTATATTTTGGTATAAATGTGAAATAACTACATGTTATCTAAAAAATTGTATTCAGGTAATTAGATGATTTTATTTTGTTTTTACCTTTATTTGTTATTCATGAAAAGTGTTTTGGCTAAGTTTCCAAATTTTAAAGTTAGCCATTGAATGCTAGGAATAGACTATTGAGATTTACTTTTAATTCTTTACTATTAAAATATTTTGAATGCAAATAAATGCTTCTCCTTGATTCTGTATATAGCAACACTACTTACTATCAATTAGCTGTATCGTTTAAGAAAAAAATTGAAAGGAGTTTAATAAACAGATTTTGTTGCAAATGGCAGATTATTCTAATGTGACTCTGACAGATAATTCAGACTTCAGATGGATAAACTGATTTTTAAAAAAGTATCTGTTGTACAAGATTTTAGAATTTCATGGAAGTAGAACATCTTGCAAGCTATCACACTCACTCTTTGAGGAGGGTAAAATATTAATAAGTCTCATTCATAGACAGCTAACCATTAAAATTTTGATAATACTGCCGAAACCGGTTTGGCTCGATGGATAGAGCGTCTGTCTGCGGACTGAAGGGTCCAGGTTCGATTCCGGTCAAGGGCATGTACATTGGTTGCAGGCACATCCCCGGTGGGGGTTGTGCAGGAGGCAGCTGGTCGATGTTTCTCTCTCATCGATGTTTCTAGCTCTCTATCCCTCTCCCTTCCTCTCTGTAAAAAATCAATAATAATAAAAAAACTTTGATAATACTATTCATTTTTTAAAATCTAGAGTTCATTTTATCCAAAGTTTACAGTTCTGAAGTAGCTTTACCTAGTTTATAAAATAGACAATTTTTTTAGTTGCTGAAAAAAGGCTATACCTGTATGACTTCCTAAATTACTTCACTTGTCCAACATTCATTGTTGAATATTTATGGAGTGTCTACCTAAGGATGAAGCATAATTCTAGATACTGGGATACAACCATGAGCAAAACAAAATAAACCCTCTGCTCTTCTAGAGCTTACATTTTAGTGAGGGAAATAGACAATAAACAGAATAAATAAATGAAACATACAGTATATTAGTTAATGGTAATTGCTAAGGAGGAATAAGACAGGGCAGAGTAAGTATTAGGGAGCATGAAAGGGGTTGAAATTTTATGTAGGGTGGCCCCCACTAAAATGACAATTGAATAACATGTCTGTGGCTATCTGGGGAAAAATGTTTTTGGCAAAAGGAACAGGAAATACAAAGGCCCAGAGGTGGGGGTGTGCCTAAAATATCTGGGAAGCAGCAAGGAGGCCACTGTGGCTGGAGGATAGTGTGCAAAAGGGAGAGTAGAAGGAGAAAAGGCTTGATAATTAACAGGATGGGCATGCAGATTGTGTAGTGCTTGTAAGCTGCTTTAAGAGCTTTGGCTTTACTCTGAATAAGATGTGAAATCAGTAGATTTTTTTGAGCAAAGAAGAGCCATTCTTACTCATGTTTTAGCATACGGATCTTTCTTTCTGACCACTATATTGTAAACATTATGAAAAGGGGACAAAAGACTATAACAGAAAACAGGTTTAATAATGCATATGAGAGATGGTAAGTGACTGGAGCAAGGGTGACAGCAGGAGGGGAGTAAAGTGGTCAACTTCTAGATTTATTTTGAAAATTAGATGTGGGATGTGATAAGAAAGAGAAGGGACCAAGGATAGCTTCAATTAGTTTTGGACATGTTAAGTTTGAAATGCCTCTTGGACATCCAAATAGAGATGGTAAGTTGGTTTAGAGACAATTCCCGGGTAATGGTATAAATTTGGGAGCCAACAGCATGTTTAAAGTTATTGAAGTAGTTCAGATGAGAGATGGGAAAATTTCTTAGACTGAAAGTTTAAGTTCCAAACTTTTAGATTAGATCTAATACCTGTCCTAAGAAAAACATCCATAACTTTATCATTCTACTCCTAAAATGTCTCCTTCTTCATGTAAATGTAAAAATTAATGATGTCAAAGAGCAAGTTGCTTTGGTTGATATAAAGGTTAGAAATAAATTATTCATAATTCAGGCAACCTGAATTGAGTATAATTAATAGTCCACAGGCTTTAGTAGTACATCAAGAACTTTAATCAGGGCAGGTCAACTGTGGGTTAGAAATAGGAAATGACAAACAGGAGACAGATAAGACTTAACATTATTTAAGTTATGAAATCAGAGTTTAGAGTTGAAGGTAACTAAAAAGATCATTTCATTTAAACATCAGTAATTTGAGGCCTATAAAAAAGAAAGGGAGAAGTTGGTTTTAAAAAATGACTTAAATTGTGTATGCATATACATAATTTACATCAATACATAAATGTAATCATCTAAAATCTTAGTGTGCCCTCTTTTTTTCCCCTTTTGCTTTCTCCCTTACCTACTCTCTTCTCTCCATACACATCAGGGTCCCCCTCCACCAAATTCCCCTCTCCTAGTAACCTTAGAGAAGAACAGAGAGGGTATTCTTTTTTCCCTTCCATGGTAGATTGCTAGTAGATATAATGTATTTAATTAGTTGTATTTTTACATATGCAAGCATGAGTTTATTATAATAGGTATATAGTGGGATCTTATTGTTTTAATTTTTATTTCTCTGCTGACATATGATGTGGAATATCTTTTCATATGCTTATTTGCCATCTGTATGTTTTCTTTAGTGAGGTATCTCTTCAGCCTTTGGTCCATTCTTATTTTTTTAATATATTTTTATTGATTTCAGAGAGGAAGAGAGAGGGAGAGAGAGATAGAAACATCAATGATGAGAATCAGATTGTCTGCCTCCTGCATGCCCCCTACTAGGGATTGAGCCCGCAACCCCGGGCATGTGCCCTTGACTGGAATTGAACCTGGGACCCTCTAGTCTGCAGGCCAACGCTCTACCCACTGAGCCAAACCAGCTAGGGCCTTTTGTCCATTCTTAAATCAGGTTGTTAAGTTTTAAGAGTTCTTTGTATATTTTGGATAACAATCCTTATCTGATACGTCTTTTACAAATATTTTCTCCAGTCTGTGTCTTCTCATTCTTTTGACACGATGGGCTTTTTAGCTATACTTTCATTTTTAGTGGTTGTTCTAGGATTTGCCATATACATCTTTAACATCATAGTTTACCTCAAATACTATTATGGCACTTTACATATAGTATAAGAACCATACAGAAATATATTTCTACTAGAGGCCCGGTGCACAAAATTCGTGCACGGAGGGGGGTTGTCCCTCAGCCCAGCCTGTACCCTCTCCAATCTGGGACCCTTGAGGGATGTCCGACTGCCCGTTTAGGCCCGATTTGGGATCGAGCCTAAACGGGCAGTCGGACATCCCTCTCACAATCCAGGACTGCTGGCTCCCAACTGCTTGCCTGCCTGCCTTCCTGATTGCCCCTAACCGCTTCTGCCTGCCAGCCTGATCACCCCCTAACCACTCCACTGCCAGCCTGTTTGCCCCAACTTCCCTCCTCTGCCGGCCTGGTCACTCCTAACTGCCCTCTCCTGCAGGGTTGATCACCTCCAACTGCCCTCCCTTGCAGGCCTGGTCCTTCTCAACTGCCCTCCCTAGCAGGCCCGGTGCCTCCCAACTGCCCTCTCCTGCTGGCCATCTTGTGGTGGCCATCTTGTGTCCACATGGGGGCAGGATCTTTGACCATATGGGGGCAGCTATATTGTGTGTTGCAGTGATGATCAATCTGCATATTACTCTTTTATTAGATAGGATAGAGGCCTGGTACAGGGGTGGGGGCCAGCTGGTTTGCCCTGAAGGGTGTCCCTGATCAGGGTGGGGTGCCCTTGGGGCGCGGGGCAGCCTGAGCGAGGGGCCTGTGGTGGTTTGCAGGCTGGCCACGCCCCCTGGCAACGCAAGCGGAGACCCTGGTATCTGGAATTTATTTTCCTTCTACAATTGAAACTTTGTAGCCTGGAGCAGAGACAAGCCTGGGGCTCCCTCCGTGGCCGGCAGCCATTTCTGTTGGGGTTATAATTGAAACTTTGTAGCCTTAAGCGGGTGGGCCCGGCCAGGGTGTGCGGAAAGCTTTGCTTCCCCTGTTGCCGGGAGCAACCCTGGCTTGCTCTCTCAAGCTCCATTCTGCTGCCATTTCTGTTTGAATTAGTTTACCTTCTATAATTGAAACTTTATAGCTTGAGTGGAGGCTTAGGCCTGGCAAGGGCAGGCGGAAAGCTTGGCTTCCTCTGTTACCTAGGAAACCTTGCTCTCTGTGGCTGTAGCCATCTTGGTTGGGTTAATTTGCATACTCTCTCTGATTGGATGGTGGGCATGGCTTGTGGGTGTGTGGGAGGTATGGTCAATTTGCATATTTGTCTATTAGGTAGGATTATTAGGTAGGATTTCCCATTTCTGTTGTTTCTTGACATACAGTTTACTTGTTAACATACAGTTTACTTCTATATATGTTATAAATCCCACAATGCATTGTTATTTTTGCTTTAAGCTGTCAATTGTCATTGTTTCAAAGTTAGGTGAAATTCATATAATTATGCATTTTAAAGCAAATATATTTTTGGTATTTAATATGTTCACAATGTTGTGCAAACATTACCTTTATTTAGTTTCAAATAATTTTCCTTATCCCCAAGGGAAACCATGTACTCATTAAGTTGTTTTCCCTTATTTCCTACTTCCCCCAGTCCCTGATAAACTACTAGTCTGCTTTCGAACTCCATGGCCTTAGCTATTCTGTATATTTCAAATTAGTGGAATCAGACTATACATGATCTTTTGGTTTTTTAATCCTCACCCAAGGATATTTTTCCATTGATTTTTTAGAGAAAGTGTGAGAGATAGGGAAAGACAGAAATATCCATGTGAGAGAAACACATCAATTGCTTGCCTCCTGCATGAACCCCAACCAGGGCTTGGGCCGGGAAGGGGTCTGCAACCAAAGTACATACCCTTGACTGGGAATTGAACCCGGGACCCTTCAGTCCACAGGCCAACCCTCTATCCACTGAGCAAACCAACTAGGACTATTCATGATCTTTTGAGTCTAGCTTCTTTCACTTCATTTGTTTTTTAACACACATAGCGAAGGAAGTTAACTGCATTACTAGTATTAGTTTATTATTTCTTGGCTTCCACAGATTAATTTACTAACAGAATTCTTTATTGATTTTTACATATAACAATATGGTGATTCTTTTAAAGTAAAAGGTGTACTAAACAAAGATGAGAAAAGTTAAAATAATTTTTGGTGAGATTAATAACATTGTTGATTAGTTGCTGAGAAGTGGTTACACGTGTTATTGTGAGTACAGTTAATACTGCTCATATTATTCAGCCAGAGAAATAATATCTAATTACCAAGAGGTTATATAAAGTAACAAAAATAGAGTGAATGATATACTAAGGGATAGAGAAGTAAGTTTTGATATACAGGAAAGAATACTTGATACTGATCTTTTATAACACCATGAGTTTTATTACAGAATATGTTAGCAATTCCTATTAACATTTATATATGATCCTAACTTAAAAATGTTTTGAAATGGAGAAAGCTTTTGTAAATTCATATGAATGTGGCGTATTGGGGGTTTTAACATATTATCAAAAGAGAGAAGTAAATTGACATAATTTTTATACATACTAAATTAGTTTTGTCTCTCCACTTGAGAGCTTCAGATAATACAATGATTAATATGCACATTAGGTCCAACTCTACTTACTATCAATTATCTGTATTGTTTAAGAAAAAAATTGAAAGGAATTTAATAAATAGATTTTGTTTCAAATGGCAGATTATTCTAATGTGACTCCTACAGATAATTCAGACTTCAGATGGATAAACTGATTTTTTTAAAAAGTATCTGTTGCACAAGATTTTAGAATTTCATGGAAGTAGAGCATCTTGCAAGCTACCACACTCTTTGAAGGAGGCTAAATATTAATAAGTCTCATTCATAGCCAGTGCCATTCCTCTGTTTAATTGAATATTGAGGCTTTATTTTCCTTTTAAAAATGAGTTACAATTTTAATGCAATAAAAAGGTCATCAGGAAACTTTGATTTTAGTATGGCTTTGTTGTAACTATTTATAGAACATTAGAGCAGTTAGTAATGTCTCTTTTTATCTAATTATAAACTCTGGAAATAGCACCTGCATTTCCACTTATTTATGCATTTAATAAGTATTGATTGAACATCTAGTATGTGAAAGAGTCTGGTTTTACCATGACAGGTAAGCCTCTCCATTTATGGTGTCTACATTCTAGTTGGAAGGGAAGAAACAGAATAAAAATGTAAACAAATAATATAATATTAGAAAGTTATAAGTGCTATGAAAAAAGAATGAGATAGTGGGATAAAAAGTGACAGGGGCAGATTTAATGGTCAAGGAAGGTTGTTCTGAGGAAGTAATTTTTATCCTGAGATGATGAAGCCATTTGAAGATCTGGTGAAAGAACTCTTCATCATGAACAAATAGCACATGCAAAAACCCTGTTGCAAGAACAGGTTTAAAATATTCAAAAGAACATAGTAAATAAAAGGTGGAATGAGACAGTGGTATGACATGAAGTCAGAGTAATAGGCACAGGTCATTTCTAGCTACTGGATTTTTAAGAACAGCTTTGTTGTGGTTTGACATACAATAAACTGCATATATTATTTTCCTAGGGCTGCTATAATAAAGGAGATTGTTTCTTCATTTCTGTTTCTGATAGTTCAGGGTTGGAGTATAGAAACACCATAGATTTTTGTATATTAATTTTATATCCTGCAACTTTAACTGAATTCATTTATTCTAATGATATTTTGGTTGAAAAAAGGTAGGTTTACAGTTGTGAGTACATAAAACACAGTTTATTCTTGTATTATTACTACCTATCATTACCATTTGAACAACTGTAAAACTACTTCTGCCAACCCCTGTATATATAGTATCATGTAATCTGCAAACTGATAATTTTACTTCTTCCTTTTTTATTTGGATGCCTTTTAATTCTATTCCTGCTCTTTGGCTAGGTCTTTTAATACTATGTTGAATAAAAGTAGCCATATTGGGGATCCTTATCTTATCCCTAATCTTAGAGGAAAGTTTCCATCTTTTCATCATTGAGTATGATGTTAGCTGTGGATTGTCATATATGGCCATTATTGTGTTGTGGTACATTTCCTCTACATATGCTTTGTTGAGAGTTTTAGGAAAACAATGCATAAACAATATAGCAATATTGTTGTATTCCTATAAATATTCTTCAGCTTTGTTCTCTGAGTCCGTTCTGTTGTTTGCAAATAGTTAATCCTTTTGGGTCTTGCTTTAAAGATTTGTTAGACAGGGTCAGAGCAGCATTTAGTCTAGGGCTAATTTTTCCCTACAATTGAGGCAAAATCCTTCTAAGTATTCTAACTAATTTCCCATGAATTAGGACATTTTCCACTGTTGTTAGTTGGACCAAGCACTATGCCTATTTCTGTGTGAGTCCCAAGACTGCTCTGATTAATCTTTCAGGTATTTCTTTTCCCAGCCTCATCTAGTTTCTTTACATGCATGAGTTTACCAGTTTTCAGTTGAATATTCCAAGAGATTATCTGCAGATCTCCAGAAATCACTCACTCTCTCTGCATTTCTCTCCTCTGTAATAGGTTTCCCTGTGAACCCCAAGTGCCTTGGACTCCATGGACTCACTCCCAAGTCCATCTCCTTAGTTTGGGGACACTTCTTGCCTCTGCCTTTGATACCCATCCCTGCACGAGAAACTTTCTTCCAGCAGGAAGCTGTAGTTCCTTTGTTTTCTGTCTCTTTGGGGTTACTTTCCTATATTGCCTAACCTTTCATGTGTGTAGAACCATTGTTTCATGTATTTTGTCCTGTTTATAGTTATTTGAGATGGGAGAGTAAATCCAGTCTGGAAATGAAAGTTTAATCAGCCTGGATTCTCTTAACAATATGAGATCATATATATTAGAGCCCCTTTGAAAATAAAATTATTACCCAAATGCATGATATTTTTTTATAATTCTTCTAGTAGTAAGCCAAGAGTATGTCAGTTACCTATTATGTGTATATATATTTCCTAGGGATATGTACATAAATCTGCAAGAAACTGAGTACATGAATCAATACTTTATACAACAGAGGCACTACTTGCATTAGAAACAAGCATCTAACAGTCCCACAGTTTCTGTACTTTTATCATCTTGCGTGAAATCACATGAAACAGGTTAAGTTTGGCATCCTCATTTTCACTTTACTCTTTTTAGATTTCTTCTCTTACTACATGTTAGCTCACATTCCCAAGATTTGGGGTCCCTTGAAATGGCTATTGCTGGTATATCTTCCAGATTCTGCCCTAACCTCTCCATTCCCCCTCCAGGTAGACTTGCCTATACCAGGCCTCATTTTTTTCATTAACTTTCATTAATTATAAAGATGAGGACAAGTGAGGACTTACAGGGTTATCAATAATCTGTAATAACATCTATGATTTATTGATCATCTGCTATGTACTAGATGTTCTATATATTTTCTCTAATTCTATTAAACAGCTAACCTCGAGTGAGGCGTGGGGGACTCAGAGGTTTTGCAGAAAGGGTGCTTTCTCAGTTAGGTCATGAAGGATGAGTAGGAGTTAGGGGAGATGAGGCATGGAGTGGGGGGTCAGGCAGATGTTACAGAGGGAATGGCATATGAAAAGACTTAGAGGGAAGAGAGTGACTAAATTGAGGAACTCAGTTCAGTTAGGCTGAAGAACATAGAAAATGGAGAAAGGATGGAGAAGATAAGGGGAGGGGTGGGAGCTGGGGAAAGATGAAATTAGAGATATGAAGGACTTTATAAATGATACTAAGAAGTTTGGACCTTTTTTCTCAGTATAATGGGAAATTCTCGTTGAACTTTAGGCTTATTACAGTGAGGCAAATGGATTGAGGGGGTAAACGAGTTATAGCTATGGAGATGGAAAAATGTGGTTTTAAAAATTCAATAATTATTCATGCACTCCCTTAGCCATTTATACATTCAACAAATACAGTGACTGCCCACTATGTACGAGGCACTGTGACTAAATATTTGCTAAGTAAATAAATGTTGAATTATTATAAATTAGCTATCAGTTATTGAAGACTTACTATATGCCAGACATGGTGTTAAGTGTTCTACATAAACAATAAATAAATGAAGAAACTGAAGTAAAGAGAGATCAAGCATGCCAATGTCATATAGCTAGTAAAGGATTTGATCTCAGATCAGTTTAATATCCTGTCAGATTTGATCTTTACTTAAATGATTGTTATCTCACATGTAAATTTTATGAATTTCCTACTTAGGACTGCTTTCGCTGTGTCCCATAGATTTTGGGTTGTTGTGTTTTCATTGTTATTTGTCTCAAAGTATCTTTTGATTTATTCCTTGATAACATTGTTAACCCATTCTTGTTTAGTATCATGTTATTTAGTATCATGTTTAGTATCGTGTGTGTGTATTTTTCAGTTTTCCTTGTAATTGATTACTTCTGTGGTCAGAGAATATGCTTGATGTGATTTCTTTTAAAAATATTTTTATTGATTTTAAGGAGGAAGGGAGAGGGAGAGAGAGAGAGAAACATAGATGAGAGAAAATCATCGATGGGCTACCTCCTGTATGCCCCTGGATCAAGCCCACAGCCTGGACCGGGAATCAAATCATGACCTCCTAGTTCATAGGTGGATGCTCAACCACTGAGCCACACCAGCCAGGCATGCTTGATCTGATTTCAATCTTCTTAAATTTGTTGAGACTTGTTTTGTGTCTTAACATGTGGTCCATCCTGGAAAATGTTCCATGTATACTTGGGAAGAATGTATATTTACTCTGAAGACATCAATTAAATTAATCAGATCTAGTGTGTCATTTAAGGCTGCTGTTTCCTTGTAGATTTTCTGTTTGGAAGAGCTATCCATTGATGTCAATGGGATGTTAAAATTCCCTACTCTGACTGTGTTACTTTCAATCTCTCCCTTTATGTCAATCAAGATTTGCTTTATATATTTAGGTGCTTTTATGCTGAGTGCAGAAATATTTACAAGGGTTATATCTTCTTGGATTGATCCGTTTATCATTATACTAGAGGCCTGGTGCATGAAATTTTGTGCACTGGGTGGGGGGTGGTCTCTCAACCCGGCATACGCCCTCTTGCAGTTTGGGACCCCTGGCTCCTTACCACCTGCCTGCAGCTGAGGCAGGAGAGGCTCCCACCACCGCCGCTGCACTCGCCAGCCATCAGCCTGGCTTCTGACTGAGCGGCACTCCCCCTGCGTTGAGCGTCTGTCCTCTGATGGTCAGTGCACACCATAGCAACTGGTCATTCCACCGTTCAGTCTATTTGCATATTAGGGTTTTATTGTATAGGATATGTCCTTCTTTGTTTCTTGTCTTTGTTTTAAAGTCTATTTTGTTTAAGTATTGCCACCCCACCTCTTTTTTCTTAACATTTGCATGAAATATCTTTTTCCATCTTTTTACTTTCAGTTTGTGTCACACGTAAAATTATTATTTTTGTTTTACTCAAAAACATGTGTGCCAATTGTCCTGGATTTCTATAAAAAGTTGTCTTGGCTTTGTAGATAAGCAGTAATTTTATTTACATCTAAATGAGTACTTACGTAAAATTTGGGGCACTCAAGCCCTAAATAAATTTTCATTCCCATATCTTAGATGATGTTAAGGTTTTTTTCCTCCTTCTGTGTGCATTCTTTGTAATATTAATAAAGAATGTATTTTAAAGGGTAATTTTATTTTGAAATAGGAGAAAGGAAAATTTATGCTGCAATAATGTCAGTTTCCAGAGGAAGCCCTGTTTATCTAAACACATTTTATTTGGGGTTCAGTATGAATTTTCAATAGATGTTTTTCAGATAACGAAGCAGTAATTCATACGCAATTATATAAACAAGAAGATCAGAGAGGAATTATCCCAAAGGGTATAAAATGAGCCAAGAGGTTTTGGTCTGAGTCACTTCAGCATCAGCTCACCAATGCAAAGTAAGGTAGGTGTCTACACTGAGAAGGCTTTGCAAAATGAAATGTTCTTTTTCCACTTTCACCATTTTAGCACTTACTAAAAAATGGCAAATGTTGAGTGATACTTTGGATTGGCTCTAAGAATTTTAATTATTGCTCCAAAATAGTTCAATGTTGAGTGAAGTTGAGTGAATGAACTACATATATAAAGATGAGGAAAAAGTTCTATTAACTAGAAGAGGTTAATTCCCTGATTGATGTTCATGGTTCATGGCTTTCTCTTCCTATTTAGATTTCAATTGAAATAATTTTATCAATTGAATAATATGTTATTAAATTATGTCAATTACTAATGGTTATCTTTGATGATATACTTCTGGGAAAACTTAAGAGTGAATTCAATTTTGAGTATCTGTAGGTGAAATTTACTGTGTCTTATTTCAGTTATTTAATAGCTACACCATTTTTGGATAGTGTCCCGTGCACACACCTGCCTTATAGTACATTTTACTCTCTAGAATAATATGTTGCTTTAGTAAAGTTCCTGGATTATTTATAGGGTGGGCAGTTGATTCTTTTCATAATGTAGTAAGGGATTTGGAGAGAAAAAAATGGGTGGAGGAAATTGGCAGAGCAGAGAGAAATGTGCTTATTGAGAATGAAGGTAGTGAGAGGGGAAAAAAAGGAAAGAAAAAGTGGAATAAGGGTCAAAAGAAAGAAGATAGCTTAGAATAAGAAAAACATTGGAAGTGTAGACATATATGGGTATGCCACTGAAAAAAGCATCTCTTATTAGTTAGGGCCTAAAATCATGCCTTATGTTTAGCTGTCCAATAAATAATTTGTGATAATGTTAAAAGAGGCAATTAAGTTGCCAAGATAAGAATCTGGTGATAAAAGAGAAATTGTGGCAGATCATAGTGATATATATGTATATTTATGTATATATTTATATAATCTTCTATAGCATTCCAAGTTCATCATATGTGTTGTTCTATTTCTTTTTAATGAATCTAGGATAGAGCATATGGAAAAATGAGGGGCACAAAGTTATTAAATTGCTCAGTGACACACATTACAATGAAAGTTGGAAGCAGAATTCTAGGTCACTAACTCTTAGACCAGGAGTCTGACACTAATTTATCACATAGAATCACAGACTTTGTACTGAAAAGAACTTCCTGATCATCTTCTGGTTCTAAGCTTTGCTTTCCTAGATAAAGAAATTGAGGCTTAGAAAGATTTTTTAGGTAGAGTTTTATTATTTGCAGTTAAGGAGAAAGGATAATTTTTACTTTCTTTACATCCACAAAGTTATACAGCTATTTTGCTGATAATTCAGTGCTTTTAAAATTTCCTTTTGTTAGTTTAGAGTTTTATATTTCTAAGAGGAACTTTGAAAAAATGTTTAGTGTCCATAATGAATATGACAATGGGTAAAAGTTCCAAAATAGTTTTTGTATATTCTACAATTTTAAAAAAGGTCAGGTGTATTCACCCCTCCCCTGCCCCCGTTTTGCAGTTGGGGAAATAAGACCCAGACCGATTAAATATTTTAGTCAATTTCTCATAGATTCCTGGGAGTTCTTAAAATACAATTGTGTTCCTTAATCCAGGACCAATATTCTCACCACTAGGTTGCCACACATCTATTTTACATACATAGCACCACAGAGCTAAAAGTTAAAACGTGAAGTTAATGATTTCCTACGGCAAAAGTCCAGTAGCTGGCTGGCTGGCTAGTCAGGCAAGAACCATATGATCAGGACTGGTGAGTATTTTATGTAATGTACTCAGTTGATATTTTTAAGTTTCTGCAGAGGATCCTCCAAGTCCGTGGCTCTAAAATAAGGGCACCAATTCTACCATCGAGGGAGCTCACATTTGTGAAGCATTTGAGAAAACCAGGTTCCATGAGTAATGAGTTCTTATATTTTCTGTCCCAAATTGAAATACCAACAGACCTCCAAGGAAAGCTTGAATATGTAGCATTTTATTTAAAAGAGTTCACTAGAAAACCCTTCTTAATGGGTTAGTTTACTTCCTTGTCTATATCAGTTGGGGGTTTCAGAGTCATAATTTGGACTCTTTCAGAGCACTTAGAACAATATGTATTTTTATTATTAGTGTTTGTTCACACTTCTCTCATCCATTATTAGACTGTCAGCCCTGAGGTCAAGGACCATAGATAGCTTAAGCATTTTGTATCTCTCAGTGCCTGGTTCACATGCTCAATATATGCTTATCTAATTTATCTGCAATTCTCATTCTGGGCATAGGAGTGCAGAAATGTTAACCCCTGGTAGTTTGTTGAATGGGGTTTTAGTTTTCTCTTAAAAAGTTAATTAAAGATGAATTCTGGTTAACTGTGGCTGAGTCTCTGAAATTTCAGTTGATGGATATTTTAGTATATGCAGCTGATAGATAGTATTGGGATATAATGGACAGATATGAGAAAATCTTGATACATTTTTATAGAGTAAAAATGTTTAGTAAATTATACCATATTTAATAGAAAAAGCAAACAAGTTTGTGTTCAAAGGTAACTACTTCATTAAGATGAATATTTTCTTTTCTCACAATGATACTTAAGAAGGAAAAAATGCAAATATACTTAGCTAACTGTACCATATTTGTAAGGTAAAACAATCTTCTTAATCTTTGAAGTGACCAATTTACACTCAAAAGTCTGGATCACCTGCTCTCAGTAGCAGAGCTAAAATAATTATGTAAACATTATCAGCTCATTATGATGCCAATTGATATTGAACAAATTCTTTCAGTGGACAGGCTCTCTTGAGATCCTTGTTCTTCTTCTGACTGAGGCACATGGACCCTCTGGTATCTTCTGTGCAGCCAAACATATTTTACTCCGAGCCTAGCCCACAATGTACCTGCCATCCTTGATTGTATTATTCTCACTGTGTCAACCTATAATTTTTGCATCTGAAAAAATATTTTTTCTTTAAAATATATTTTTCTTGATTTTTAGAGAAAGAGGAAGGGAGAGGAGAGAGAGAGAAACACCAGTGTGAGAATGAAACATCGATCGGCTGCCTCATGCATGTCTCCTACTGAGGACTGAGCCCACAACCTGGGCATGAGGCCTGACTGGCAATCAAACCGGCAACCTTTTGGTGTATAGGATGATGCTCCAACCAACTGAGCCATCTGGCCAGGGCTGCGTCTGCAATCTTTTTAAGATAATGAATTTCATACATCTTCTGAGTAACATAATTTTTTATATGTCCAAGTCTACTTCTTTCAACATTAGAGGAATATCCTAAGGATGGAGAAAGAGAGTATCTAGATTTCTGGGTTAGCTCCTAATTTTATGTTAATGTTTTCTGGACTTTCTGTAGCTTCATCTTGTCTTCCTTGACAGGCAATGGGTAAAATTATATGCAAGATTATTTGTATTGAGATGGTACTACTGTTTGATTATGCATTTTCTTGGTTTCTTTGCCCTTTCTGATTATGACCCATTTGTTGGCCTTTTCACCAAATTTTTTTTGAAAACTAGAGTTCTGGGAAAGCCCTTACTGAAGCCTAACTGTTCATTCACTTCTTCTAGTCATAGAGGCAGGTATTTGGATTGTTTTCATTGAATGAATTGTTGTACACTTAGTTGGCACATGTGTCTCTGCCACTTTCCTGCTGTGGTGCTTCAGGCTTGCCATTCCACTGTGGAGTATGTGGATCAGAGCCACATTTCAGTGTATAAAGAAAAATTACTAAGAGTATTAACTATGTAAAAATACCTAATATAGATCCTAGGACAATATAGGCATAGTATTAAATATACGTATTTTTGGCTCTTTCCAAATGTTTCTTCTGAATATCCTAAAGGATACATCTAATAGATTCTTTAATTTTATCTTTGATTTAGCATGACTGCTATCTTCCTGATATCCATGCTTTTTGGCCTTGTATGTGGGCAAGCAACGTCTTTTTGTATTCCAACTGAGTATATGATGCATGTTGAAAGGAAAGAGTGTGATTATTGCCTAACCATCAACACCACCATCTGTGCCGGATATTGTATGACACGGGTATGTAGTTCATCTTACTTCTTTTATCTGTACATTGGGTAAACCTAGACTTCGTCCATATCTATGCAGAAAGGGAATGAGATAAATCACAACCTCATTTTCCAAATCTAATGGTAATTGGCTCCTTAGAAGTAGAGGGCACAGGTTACTATAGTATATGTTTCTACTCAGCACAGTGGGTATAGATAATTTTATAACAGTTTACTTCCAAACTTTGTTTAAGCCTTATCTTATTTCCATGATCAAGGATAAAAGGGTGTGTGTGCCACATTTGTCTCTATGGGATTCAGTAAGGATGTGTTGAGTGGGTATTGGGGAATGGGACTGAGGAATCTTCCCCCAGTCTAATTAGTGACAAAAAAATATAAGTGAGTTAATTTTTATTTGTTGCCGTTGACTATATGCATCTTAAAGTACTATTACACTATGCTCCTTTTTCTGTTCTCTCCTCAGGATATCAATGGCAAGCAGTTTCTTCCCAAATATGCTCTGTCCCAGGATGTTTGTACATATAGAGACTTCATATACAAGACTGTAGAGATACCAGGATGCCCACGCCATGTTAGTCCTTATTTCTCCTTCCCTATAGCTATAAGCTGTAAGTGTGGCAAGTGCAATACTGACTATAGTGACTGTGTACATGAGATCAGCAAGACCAACTACTGTACCAAACCTCAGCAGTCCTATATGGTGGGAGTTTCTATCTAACTTCAATAGACTGTAACTTGAAATGCAGTTAAATGTGTTTGCCTGGAATAAAGCTAATAATATATCAATATATTTCACAATACATTGTGTATATGTTGAGTGCTGGTTCGTCCATACCTGTACCTATGCATCATGAGAGACCTGAGGGGCGTTAGAAGAAAAGGTGACTGAAGGATGATTGCCACATGGAATGGTGGCGTGCAGGGTAAATGGAGAGCAGGGACATGAAACACTAATGAAAGCCAATCTTGAGCAGCTCTCTTAGCAGAGGGCCATGAATTTTGTCTTGACACAGAAAATGAATGTGGGAAGGCTACAGTTATAAGAAATGGGTAATGTGATCGGAAGCTGAAGGAACACATGGATATTAGGGTGCCAGGTAGGTTTGAACATTAGATTCTTTACCCATTAATCAAATATCTGTATTTGATATACAGTTATCAGAGGGGATGTTATAATCCTGCAGCTTTAAGTATCCACGTTATCAAGTGACATGAGAACCCAAAGCCCCAGATTAATATTTGGAGACCATGCTACTATCAACTTCCAAAGGACTGGAATGGAGGTGGAATATGTGAAATCTGCAATATGGTACTTTATCCTACTCATTCAAATGCACAGGATAAAACGTCACCAAAATGCATTAACAGTGCATTCTATTTGAAGAACTATTCTCTTTAATTTAATTTAATTTAATTTCTCAGTGGGCTAACTGACTTATGAAAGTTATACCCCGAAAGCCTGGAAAAGAGGTCACGATCATTTTACATGTGAACTTCTAAATCCTTTGTAGTCTTTCAAGTAATAAGAGACAGTTTCTAACATTTATACCAAAAGCAACTTGTACTGTTTTGGCTTTTGATGTCACGAAAACCTAATATGATTATGAAAGATTTTAGGGACTGGGAGAAAGTGCTAAGGGATTTTTAATAGAGTAGAATCATCCTAAATTCTAACCTAAATATTGATCAATATTGAAACACTGTTTTCTGGCAAATGTGCTTGGTAAGGGGCTGTTTATTTTTCTCTTCCTTCCGTAGGTACTATTTCGTGAGGGTTTGGTTTTAATTAGGTGCGTGAAGTGAGGCAGATCTAGTGCCCTGCAGACTTGACCTCAAAAAATGATTTATCCCGTACCTGCCCATTTCTCTCCATCCAAACTGCTACTATCATCAGGGTGAAAATTAGCTCTTAGCAGGGGCAGTTGGCTTTGCTATATTCCACAGTCTCTGGTTGCATTCAGCTGGGTATCTTGTAAATACCTACATGCTGACAGTACCCATGGGGATGATGTGGTGGTGTAGGTGGATTAGTGTCAAGCCCACGCTCTTCCAATGGAGGAGGGAATGGTTGTACACTTATTTATATACAAAGTCAGGAATTTATGAATTATTTTTACCTTAATATCTGAAGTTGATATTAGTATGGTCTCCAAATACGAATTCAGAGCTTTGGGTTCTTGTGTCACTTGATCACATAGACACTTAAAGCTGCAGGATTATATAACATTCCCTCTGGAAACTGTCTATCAAATACAGATATTTGATTAACGAGTAAAAAAACCTAATGTTCAAACCCAACTGGCACTAATCACATATGATTTTCATGGAATCTGAAAAATATTTTCCAAGAATTTAACTGTGGAAAGACTGGGACGTTTAGGAAGGCCACTTGTAAATAGTCCAGCTCAGAAGATTCTACTTAAATGGGCTTCCTCAATCCAAAGGGAGGAGGCTAGACATCATAGCGGGTGCGCTGGGCCTGTGCCATTATGGGCCACAGAAGTCGAGGCACATCAGAGACACCTTATTCCCTTCCATGGAAGGCACAATCCATTTATAATAGATGCACATACAAATTATATTAAACTATTCTTGAAAGCGGAGTTGTCCAAGATAAAGAATTCTTAGGAGAGAGCTTAGGGATTGGAATGACCAACAATTTGCTTCAACTAGATCCAGAATCTTGGACATATGGAAATGCTGTTTTGGAGGGTATTCTTTGGATTTAAGAGACAGAATGAAGAGAGAGCTTAGAAATGGGAAAGTGAAGGACCATTGCTTGTGTAATGAGAGAAAGATAGAAATTTTGGAATATCTTCTGAAGTGGTCTTTAAATTCAACCTAAAGTTTTAAGGAGTCAATTCTTGGCAGAGGAAGTTTGAGATCAGTGCTTTAAAAAAATCCCTCTTGTTCCTCATTGGACTATGACATATAAAAATTTCTTTCACAACTAAATGGATTTGGGATGAGTGCAGCAATCTGCTTTTCTAATGGCCAAGCTCTTCAGGAATAAGAGAATGTACCTGGATGGATATATTGACAGGTAACAGCATATGCTTCTTGATAACGGGAAATTCAAGTAATAAAAGTTCTCTTTTACATAGAAATTGCCTCTCTTTTTTTGAGCAGCAAGTCTAAGTGCAATAACATTTCTTTTATTGAAGTAGCTTCTTCTCTAGCCCTATTGTTCAATGTTGGTTCTTACCTACTTTTTTATCTGGTTAATTAGTATTGATCTTTGAAAACAACCCTGTGTCACTTCTGTTACTTTCCTCCCTCCTGACATGTTTGCCTTCCTAACATCCCTGTCTCTTCTTTGAGTTCTTCAGGACTCAGTTTAGAGATCTCAAAATTTAGGAAACCTCTCTCCCATGACCATCCTTCCCAAGGTTGAGTGGGTTGACTTTGGGTTAATGATCATCATAGCACTTAACTTATGAGAAGGAAACTTGCCAGCTCTTCCCCACACTAAGCTTCTTGAGGGTAGAGGTTGTCTTGTTCATCTTAGTATATCAGTGTTGTTATAGTTTTTTCCAACTGTACAAAATAGTAGTCCAAAAACAAAGGAAAAGAATTCTAACATTAGAGTGGGTTGCATCTTAGAAGGCAGAGCAGGCCCAGGAACTTGGGCTGGGGCTATTAATACCAAGCCTTTGAATTAAAATATAATTGAGAAATATATTGAAAGCTATTCATTAATTAAGCAGATGAATGTGTTCAAATAGGTATTTGTAGAAGTATCTTCAGTTACACATGATTATGTATGTTTGATTTATATTTAACAAAACTCTCCCTGACAACATAATTAAACCAATAAGTAATATTCATTAATTGCCAGGTATATGAAGCACTTGGTTGGCGACTTCTTTCAATTTAAATCTTTTATTTAATATAAGTAAAGCCAACAGAAATTATATAGGAAAAAATTACGAAAGCTTTGGAAGGATTTCTGGCACATTAGCTAAAAACATTACGAAATCAGCACTGATTTTGCTTTGCCACATTTTGTTTGATTTAAAAAAATGTTTTTTATTGATTTCAGAGCAAGGAAGGGAAAGGGAGAGAAACATCTAAGATGAGAGAGAATCATTGATCAGCTGCCTCCTGCACACCCCCTACTGGGGATCAAGCCCATAACCTGTGCATATACTCTGACCAGGAATCAAACCATGACCTCCTTGTTCATAGGTCAATGCTCAACCACTGAGCAACACTGACTGGGCATGCTTTGCAACATTCTGGGTATATTACTTCTAATCTTCATGTTTCCATGTCCCAAGGACATAGTCATCTGAATAGTGGATTCTTGGAATGCATTTAGCCTTCCTTGTTAGAATGAGGACATCAACAAAACGATGCATTTTGCATTGGTGTAGTCTTTACCTCTGAAAGGATACCTACATATGATACCTTACAGCTATATTTTATAGGAAAAGATAATGAGTCATGTTGAAATAAAATAGAAAACCTTTGTCTTTCTTAAAATATACCTTAACACAAATTCGCTTTTGATGAGTCTAAACTAAGATGATGTCAGTAATTGGCTAGCTTCAAGGGCCCATGAGTGCTTCCTCCTAGGGATGGGGAAAATGGGGTTGCTGAAAATGAGGGGCTGGTGATCAAAGCAGATGTCAAGGGAGCAGTGAATCAGGAAAGTTGGGGTGTACCTCCTGAATTTCCGATTGCTGTCCTCGGAGCCATGGAAACCACGTTTTACCCATGATACAGAGGGTGCCTCTTTTAATCGTTAATAAACCTACTTCAGAAGGGAAAATACGCTGTCTCCTTCACTGCCATCTTCCCACAAGCCTCACTCTCACCAAGCAAACCTATTAGTGTTCTTTGTAGGGGAAAGGAGAGCAACTACCATTGATGAATGCATGGGGGACCACGTTGGACCCTGTATCAAGTGTGCAATTTTACAGATTAAACCATGGACAACAAAGGAGCTATTCTGGGGGAAAGGTATAAATTGGGTGAAACAATGTTAATTTAAATATAACTATATGCAACGAAAGTCCTTAGGGTGTTTCTTTTAAGTCCAGCTCCCAACAATTACCACTCTTGAGGGTTACCACTATTTCCTTTGTTCATCATATTGTTTGGGTGGATTGGTAGTTGGACCTTCAGATAAGTTGTGTGAAGGTGTGCATAGAGATTTAATAGGATTTTAAGATAAACCAAACAAGCAATTCTAGTACATAGAAAATTTAATTTGAAATAACTTAAAATATTTCAAGAAGTTTTAATTCAGTGCTTTGGCACCAGACGCTTAAGAATATGTTTGGGCCTGACCTCAGATTAGTTCAGGTAAACAGACATAACCAAACTTTTATATATATGTGTGTGTGTGTGTCCATATATGTATACATATGTGTATATGCATGCACACACATACACATGTATACATATATTCAAGTTATATATGTATATATATTCAAGAGATACATATTAATCACATATGGCACATTAATCATATATGGCACATATCTCTACTCTTAACCAGTGTGGTCTTTTTGAAGGTTGGTTGTTCAGATATACAATGGAACTCCCTTTTGTTGAATCCAAGCTGAGTCTGAGCTGGAAGAAACCTGAGCGTGCAACTTGGGCCCGCTTCCTGTCTTCAAGCAGACAGATGAACTGAAGCCACCAAGAGAGAGGGACTGTTTGTTCTCCGCTTAAAAGGTTGTATTTCTCAATGAATGGGGTATAAACTGTTATTTCATGAATTGATTTTCTTAAATAATATTTTTGTTGGCGATAGAAACAGTAAAGTAGCTATGCGCAATTCAATTTTTAGCTCGTTTCCAATCTGACTTTTTTTCTAGAAAAGCCTAGTAGCAGTAGTAAGTGTGGCAGAGAGGAAATGTGGTTCTCTATGGGAGTGAGACATTTCAGATGGTTAAGCCTTCTCATTAAAATGGTTTGTAGACGTTTCCTGGAAGAGCACACCCAAAGACTTCTTTTCTCACACGTGCACAACCTTACTTGGGCATTTCCAAAGTCCCCAGTACTTTCACTTCTGGGTGGCTTTAACAAATGCAATAATTAAAAAAACCTCTAGGATTTATTTACTAAATGTACCGAGTTGTTAAAAATGAACAAATATATCAATTTAGATCCTAAATTTGGGTTTATGTTCTTAAAATGAAGCATCAAGACCATAGAAGAACATGAAGATTTTATTTTTATGGGGGATGTGCATTGGACTAACCAGATTGCTGCAGTGTGTGGAAATGTTTCTGTTTCCTTAGGTTGTCTCTGTTGTGTGCACACAACTGGGAGACGATGCTTTCCTTTGTTTATGTTGGGTTGGCCAAGGACACTCATGATATAATATTTGACTTAGGATTTTGTTTTATTCATTTTAAATGGTGAAAACTATAGTTCTTAATCTATGAAGAATTCTCTAGATGAATAAATAAGAAAAATAGGAAAATATGTAAACTCAAGTTATGAGGTATTTTAAAGATACAGTGCCAGTAAAAATTCTCTTTCCCACAATGTCCAACTGCCAGGTCTCTTACTTTAGTCTTCCTAGCCTTGCATATGGAGAAATACAAGCTGGAGATACAAACCTTTTTGTGGATGTGAGGGTTGCAGTAGTTCAAAGCAGCGTCAGAAAAAAAGTAATAAAGCGACATTTAAACATCTTTATAGGAGGACAAAAATATTTTCTTAAAAAGTAGTTAAAAGTTTTTTTGTTTTAGTCCTTAAAACACTTGCTTTTATAGGACACATGATTGTCTGTGTGACCACTCTTTCCAGAGGGAGGTTTTTAAATACTAGGAAAGTATGACTTATTCAAATTAGATTTTCCATGCTATATTTAGTTTTACAGATGTATTTAGTTCTAAAACTGTGGTTTACTGTATTCAGGGGAGAGTATGTATATAAAAAAATCCCAGGAACCCTTACACTCTCCTCAGACATAGTCAAGTTTAGCACTACACTGTGATCTCTCCATTCCCATAGCTTATTGCTTCTGTTAACTAGAAATCCCTGGATTCTCTGTACCTAACTTTCTGTGGCTAGACTTTGAGAAACCGATCCATTATTACTTTTTTATGCATAGCCAAGTTTTTAAGTTTTTCAAAGCTTTTGACCTTTTTCTGAGAGTTAAACAGGTTGTTCCTTTCACCATATAACAAGAATCAAGAATTCCCAGCAAACTGATTTCATTCTGTATAATGCATATGCTGGAAGCACATAGGTCACACACGAACATGCTCTCAATCAACATACATAGGCATTCACTCGAGGGGTAAATCAGTACAAGCCAAGCATACATACATGTGCAAATGTACAATTGACAGCAAATTATTTTAGATCCTAATGTCCTTTGAATATTAAAAACGAGCCAGGAGACAGCTCCTGTGACATTTATATGAAAGCTCTCGATTGAAATTTTCACGTAGAAGTAGCTTCATATCACATCTCGTGAGTTTCGTATCGCGCAGCAAAGGACCATGCTGAATATCATGCCGAAGATCTGAAACAGAAGAAAGCACTTATTAATGACTTTCCAATGATAAAAATTGATGCAAAGGTCAGCAAACTGTGCGTCCAACTCAAGTTAACATAATATAACCAATAATTACTGGTTATAAATGGTATTTACTTAATTATGACTACTGGTTAAAGACGTCCATATTAACTATGCTTAAAATGCATTCCTATTTTATTATTGTTAAAAATATAGCAAGACTCTGCTTTAAGAAAAGGGCTCTATTTCTAGCCTCTAGGACAGTTTTTAATTGTAAAAGACTAATAATACACTACTGGTTTGGGAATTTTATATTTTCAGGTTAATCTCTTACATATTTACTTTGAAAAGTATTTATAATCACTAGTTGTTTAAATATGCTTGTGGTCTAAATAGTTTTCTATTGTTGAAAACGCTTCAAATATTTGCACCAGTGACAGCATATTAAAAAGTGGACCATCTCTTCATTTCCAGTTCCTTTTTAAGTATAAATGATGCTTCACTATTTAACCCAATAGTTTTGCCAAAGCACAAACTAAGGTGTTTGAGCTATGGTATTACTGATGTCTTCTACATCTTGGATACCTCTCGGAGAAGCCAAGACCGGTAGCCACGTGTACAGTTTGAACAGAAGGATGCCAAAAGTTGCCCTTGTTCTCAATCATATTCCCTACAATTCTGCAGAGCCTGAGGAATGCGCTCCGTGGGTACAATGTTTATAAACTGCTGTCAGTGTTTATTTAAAGAAACCAGTTCCACAACTGGTTCTCTGGTTCTCTCCTCAATCCTGACCTACAGCAGACTAGGATCTGTAAATGCTAAGTTAAAGAAGACGTGTTTATCAGTTATTTCAGAAGGGCAGGAGTAGACTTAAGTAAGGGAATGGCCTCCAGGCTGGGGCAGGGCTCCAAGCTTCTGGCTGACAGAACTCGGTTCCAGTGTGTGGCAGGGGAGACACCTAATGGACATTTAGTTAACTGACTACACTGTGCAACTCTTACCTTAGGAAGAAAAAATTAAAGGAGACGCTCAGTGCATTGATTCAAGATGGCCAACAGAGGGCATTCCCCCTGGACTATGGTTGAAAGGTTGGACACAACCCCTACCTCACGTGGGCTGTACTCTAAAGAGATAACCCCAGAAAGAAACTTTACCAGCCTTGTCCTGCCACTGGCATGGGTCAGGGGTGACTCATAGATGCTGATTCATCAAGATTGTAGAATTGTGTGGAGGGTCTATCTGATACTTCTATTATACAGAATGTTTTCAAATATTCCGCCTCAGAATGGTAATCAGGCTAGCCCCAGAGCAGGTGGGGGAGGCCGAAGAGGTGCTCCTGGACTGATAGATCCTCAGCATAGTACATTCACCCACTGCCCCACTCTAACTGCAGGAAAGAGGAAAGATGCTCGTGTGTCCCCTGAGAACTGTCAATTGATTGATTTCTTTGCAATAGAGGGTTAGAGGGTGAGTACTACCTTAGCATTAGCTATTAGCACTTGACCCCTGGACAATGGAAATCACCTCTTTACTGGCCCCACCCGACTCCAGTCTTGCTTCCCTTCAACTTTATCATCACAGGTCCTTCTAACCCTGGTGGCTCCCCTCTTTCTACCCAACCTCTGAAAAGGACACACAAAGACTTCAATTACGTAGACCCTCAGACCCTCTCCTTATCATCTCTTGCTTGCTACTCCTACCGTACCCTTCTGTCCCTGTCAATCCTTGCACACTCTTCTTTTGTACATTAGAAGTACTGAGCCACCTGCAGGTGCCTGGAGGCACTACGCCCCACACTTGCACATAACGCTGTTCCCTTTGCCTGGATTCTGGGTTTGGGAACACACAGACTGTATAAAGAGCCAGCATTTATTGAGTGCTATGTTCCAGACACTATACGAATTAATTTCTAATAATACTCTGTATGTATTATCCCACTTATTCTTCACAACAATCTTATGAGATCAGAAAATTAAAATCCTTCTTTTCAGGTGAGGGAATTGAGGCCTAGAGAAATTAAGAAACTTTCCCGTGATTCCCAAGGGCTTATAGGTAGTGAATCTAGGAGCTGAAGCCAGACAGTGCGATGCCAAAGCTCACACTGTTAATCACCACACTGTGCTGACTCTGCGAATCACAGATGAGAGGGGTTGACCTGATGTTGTTGTAAATTTCTAATAGTAGGAAAAGACCAGGAATTAAAAATCACTTGTCTAATTTAGGCATGGTGGCTTTAAAATGGGAAGTTATTACAATGATAAACTCAAGGTCAACATTAGGTTATGGTATTTGTATCATATTTTAGAGAACTTAGTGTTAATGTATTTAATTAGCTTTGTTCATAGATGTCCTATCAACAAATGTCTTTGTCTTTTAGAAGACATCTCTCCTAAGATACTGCCATCACACTTGAAGAGAAATAAGATGCAAAGGTACAAGGCTTCTGAGAGGGCAAGGAGGTATGTTCTGGCACTTTCTCACCGTGAGACCTGCAATTCCAATACCGACAATTCCCATGAGCTGGAGCTTAACACTGAGTATGGTCTCGATTTCATCAATGCAGTTCTGTTGTGGAAAAAAAGAGTCAGGAATAACAACTGATGGTACAGTAGTCCCCCTTATCCATGGGGGATACATCCCAAGACCCCCAGGGGAAGCCCGAAACCGCAGATAGTACCAAACCCTGTATAGACTATGTTTTTCCCGACACACACATTCCTTTGCACTTAGAGGAAGCACTTTACAGTTTCTCTTTGGCACATCGGAATTGCCAGCATCACTACTCTTGCCATTTGGGGCCCTTATTGAGTAAAATAAGGGTGACTTGAACACGTACTGTGACACTGTGACGGTCAATCTGATAACTGAGAGGGCTACTAAGTGACTGAAGGGCAGGTGGCGTGTACAGCGTGAAAGGGACCATGTGTTTTTCCAAGAGTTTTCAGAACCGGGCATAGTTCTGGCAGATGCCACTTAACAGCGAAGCAGGTATCAGCGCTGTGCCTCCCATGGAGAGGCGAGGGCAGCTCCTTGGCTGTGCACCTCTGGCCCTGGGGAGCTTAAATTGTTGTTGTTGTTGTTAATCCTCACCCGAGGGTATTTTCCCATTGATTTTTAGAGAGAGTGGGAGGGAGGGAGAGAGACACATTGATGTGAGACATAGCAATTTGGTTGCCTCCTGCACAAACTCAGGGCTGGGGACCCAGCCTGCAACCGAGGTACGTGCCCTTGACGGGAATCAAACCTGGGACCCTTCAGTCCACGGGCCAACACTCTATCCACTGAGCCAAACTGGCTAGGGCCCTGGTGAGCTTAATTAATGCCAGAGCATCTGCATCTTTCCCCAGGGTTGCGGGAGCCCGGGACTCAGCACTGCTCCGCTTATGTTACAAAGAAGAAAGCCAAGGCCCGGAAGGCACAGGGAGAGGGCCTCCTAGAATGACAGTCTCCACCCAGAGGCAGAGACCATCTTCCGCTCCAGGCAGGAGAGGACCCCGCTGGACACGCTTACCTTGTGTCCTAGAAGCTCCTTTGGGCATGTGGGTTGGACCGGTTCCGAACTTTCTTTTCCGCAGCACTGAAACTACAGTCAGAAAAGAGCGGTTAGGACCGGGAGCGGGGCAGCAGCTGCACTGTGGGCACCATTGCTAAGGCCCGGGGTGCGGCAGCCGCACAGCAGCTACAGGCCCAGCCACCGCACCCTGGAAAGAGCAGAGTCACATAATTGTGCAGGCAGAACAAGAGAGTGACTTCTCTAAAGTTGGCTGAGTTTTATGATGGGAAGTGACTCAAGACAACCCAAACAGGGCAAGAAGTTAATTTCAGTGTCTGTGTGAACTGCTGTGTTTTAGGCAGGAGGTGGGCCTTGAGATTGTTTTCTCTCAGCCTGGGGGTAATTTAACCTGCGGAGGAGCTGAGGTTTTATGAGCTTTGGGAAGGGCTCATTAACTGGGGACAGTCTGGGACGGAGCAGAAGAGTGGCCGCAGTAAACTCCAGGGGCTAAAAGATCAGGGCTTGAAGACTGGCCAGCAAACAGGTGTCCGGCCCTGGGGCTGGCCCTTCAAAGACAAAGGGACCTGTGTGCAGGCAGGTTGGGGAGGGGAGGCTGAACAGGATACATGTTTGGCACCTTCCAGGACATCCCCGTGACAGACAAGAACTGGGCTACCTGAAAACACCTGGCCCAGAGGCATCGCTCCGTCTCTGTGTCACAGAGGTTAGGAGGTCAACAGGCCTCTGTAAGCCTCCCCTCATGGCTGCATGCAGCCCCGAGCTGGGCAGGAGGCAGGTCTTCCCAGAAGAAAAGGAACCTGCTGTGTCAGGGGCCCCTTTAGTTTACAAACGAGGGAGCTGAGTATCAGGAAAGCAAGGAACTTACTCGAGGTCACAAAGCTGTCCAGAGGCTGAGCTGCAGCTAAGAATGACCTTTTCTGACTTGAAGGTCATGGTTGTCTCTGTTACACCACAATGCCACCCGTGGAGAGAAGCTGATGTGTATTTGGGCTGCTTTCTGGGCATTCTTATTTGTGCTCTTTTGTCTCTTTGGGGCACATGTCCTGACTTCCTCTCATGAACTCTGTGTTGGGCCTCTTCCTCTACCGGATTCTCTGCATGTGAACTTGGCTCCCATGAGGGCAGAAATACAGTATTGCTGCTGCACTTGGCCTCATTGGATTTACTTTTATTTATTGATTGATTGAAATTTACCAAAAAGACAGTTTTATTTCTAAGTGTTTTAAAAATTAGGCTTATACAACCTAATTATATAGTAGAACCCACTATATAAAAGCCAAATAAAATTTACAATAACTTGGGAAAACATAAAAAATATAGTTTTTTGCTATTATATTTGCCAGTCTTTGTGAATTAAAGCTGCTTGCTTAAATATCATGGCAAATAATGAATAAATATGCAAATAATGAATAAATATGCAAATAACATATATACTATGATATGAATTCCTGAACATCTCTTTAGATTGGGAAAATAGCATGAGGAAATATTTAGTAAGAAACTCTAAATACAGGAAAATTCCTTATGGATGCTTTCCAACAGTAAACTTACACTATTAGTATATGTATATATTTGTAAATATATATGCACATAGAACACATAGAAATACATGTACACATATGTATATATACACATATATTATAACATGTAATTTATAAAACATATGCAATATCACATGCATCTTATTTTTAATCCAGGTAATCAGAGAGAACCTGGCTTGCACACCATCTTTAGAAGATGCGATTTTAAGGAAGAAGTAAAGTTACTTACTGCTGAGTGGAAGGTAATGAGAGTCTCATTTCCCCTTCCCCTGTCTTTAAGGTAATCGTTATAAATCTCTTCATACATGGTCTGAACATGTCGGATAGCCTGAAAAATGCCAGGAAAACCGAGGGGATGGTGAGTGGGAAGTTTCAAACATTCTCCTTTCATCAAGGAATACCCCCTCTTCCTTGCCCTTCAAAAATATGACTTTTCCATATGTTCATCTATATTTTTAAAGATAATTCTGCATATATGGAACAGATGATAGGTTCTGGAGTTTCTAAGCAACTTTTGAAGGTGGAAGGATAGACTAACCAAGAATCATTTTCATAGACTAGAATGATTTCTTACAGTGGAGGGTCTCGAAGCTGAATGGACATCAGCATCAACTGATGCCAGCCTTCCAGGCCGCCCAGGTGATGGTGATGCATGGCCAGGTCAGGACCTATGCTGCTTGGACCCCACTGGCTAAAAGTACTCAGATCTTTTCATGACATGGTTTCAAAGGTTTACAACCAGGGTAACTGTTTCAGCATTCAAATATCACATAAAATGCAGAGAACAATTTTTCTAGTATAAAAGCCTGGGATCCCAAATCCACAGAAATCTCAAAAAATCGTAAGACCAATTCCTTTACCTACTAATATAACCAGCTACCTTAGGAAAATTCCAAACAAGGTGATATTTACTTATTATATACATGTTTACCATTTTTTAAAATCTAAAATAATTTCATAAACACCATAGTGACAGTGTGTGAGTTTATGTGAAATATAGTAAACTTAAGATTCCATTCTTGCTCCTGTTCCTTTTCACTCCTCTCTTTACCACAGTGTGTTTTAATCGCCGAAAGGGCCACTTCCTCTTGGGTTCTCCCGATGGCCTGTTCTGGACACTTACAGTCTGAGCACAAATCTAAATAAACTGGCTTCACTGGCTCAGAGGTCAGCATTAGTTTTTGAGGGTGTCCTGGCCCCTGTCCAGGCCAAGCCCCAAGGACAAATGATGGTCACAAGGGATGAGAATGCACGTTCTCCCGAACCCTCTTCCTCATGTCTGCAATCTGACCTCTATTCCATTTCAAACAGGATAATCTTATACTAGCGATCCTTTAAAAAAAAATCATAGATCCCTTTATGAATCTAATGAAAGCTATGAACTATCTCCCCAGAAAAATGTGTGCACGCGTGTGCCGCACACTTATATGCTCAGTTCCAAACAATATTTCCAGGTTAAACAGTTCTGCGTAAATGGTATTTGTGGGGATTATTTGGTTTTGTAATATCACTGTGGGTATCACTGTCCTCATTTCCTTTGCCATAACGAGAACACTTTACCCATCATGAAAAAAAACTGTAAGTCCGTTTTACTTACTACATCCTTGCCTATGAAAGCAAACACTCCAGTGGTTACTTCAGCAGCAAATATCACCAGCAGGCAGGTGAAAAACTGCAAAGAGAAGACACTAACTTCACTAATTCAGTAACTTTTCAATGTATCTAGCTTCTTTGATTCTAGTTCCACTTGAAAACCATTATTAAGGTTATTACTTTGAATTGATCTAGCAGGAAGCAGTTGCTCCTTAGTGTCCTTGTAGTTCATTCATTCGTTCGTTCATTCATTCATTCATGGAGCAATTGTTTATTGAGCATTTATTCTGTGCCAGGCACTGTCCTTGGTGCTGGGTGTGCAGTGGTGCATAACTAAGATCCTCATGCCTCTGCTATCATGGGCCTCACATTAGAAAGGAGAAGATATGATAAATGAGTAAAGCAATAAAAGTTGAGTAAGATAATTTCAGATAGCGATATAGAAATCCCACCACCTGTGTGCAGTGAGCACTTGGTGGACAAAAGAGGTTCTGTGAAAACATAAGAGAGGCGGTAGAGAGGGACTGGTGGGGCCCGGCTTTGGGGAAGGTGTGACCTGAGACTGTGCAGTCTGGAAGCTTCTTTGAGGAGGTGGCCGTGGAGGTGGGGGTGCCCTGGACAGATTTCTGTTCCCGCCTATTGGGTCTGCTCTGATCTAACTAAGCTCAGTGATGAACAAGACAGAGAGATGCTCGGCAGGGGAAAGAGAGAGAATGGAGGGCAAGGAAGTGACTTAGACATTTTACATTGCAAAAATCAGCGGCTGCAATGAGCAAGGACAAGCAGCCTGATACATCTGCTGTGTCTGACGCCTTGTGGAGAAATAGAAACACTTCTCTTCCTGCCTGACTTCTCCCTTCTCCTTGCTTCTCTTAGGTCAGTGGTCGGCAAACTCCTTAGTCAGCAGAGCCAAATAGCAACAGGACAACGATTGAAATTTCTTTGGAGAGCCAAATTTTTTAAACTTAAACTTCTTCTAACGCCACTTCTTCAAAATAGACTCGCCCAGGCCGTGGTATTTTGTGGAAGAGCCACACTCAAGGGGCCAAAGAGCCGCATGTGGCTCTCGAGCTGCGGTTTGCCGACCACTGTCTTAGGTCACACTGGCGTTGGCTGCATAGCAGTTAACAGCAATTATTCCATTTTTAAAAAGACACAGGCTGCTTGTTAAAATGAGCCACAAGAGGGGTGTCTGGTGAAGGTATTGCTCTCAATGGCAATGCTTTTCCTGTAGATAACAGCCTTTCCCTGGCTATCGGAACCTGTTAGCTGCCTCACTCGCTATGAAACAGTATTTTTTTTTTTTTTAAGAACAATCATAATTGCCCCTTTTAATTACCAGACACTTTTCCTCCCCAAACATCTATACACTAATGACCTCATTTCCCCCCTCCCCCAGACTTTCCATTTGAGTCCAGGACAAAGATAATATTGTTCTTATGCAAGCGATGGAGGAACGAGACTCAGGGAGAGGGGTGACTGCCAAGGTCTCAGCGGGTCAGGGAAAGAGCTGGCTTGGAGACCAGACGTGGGGCTCCCTTCAGATCAGTTCCCTCCCCGCTCCCCTCTGGCGCCCACTTACAGATCCGAGCACACACTGTGACTCCCGCATGGCTCCGCAGCACCCGAAGAAGCCCACGGCCATCATCAGGGCCCCAGCTCCCACCAGCACGTAGAACCCTGTGGGAAGAGGGGGGGCGCTGATCCCACCACGTGCTCCCTGTAGCACGTGCTCCCTGCATGGCCCGGCCGCCACTGCTCCAGTGGCCGCAGGGAGGACACTGCTGTTAATGATGCCACGGCTGACCCTTGTGGAAAGCTTGCTGAGTCCTCACTCACCTGATTTAAGCGGCACAAGGATCTTGAGAGGTAGGGTGCCTATTGTCCCCCAGGAGCAAAGAAAGCCGAGCTTACCGAGGTGAGGGGACCTGCTCGGCAAGGAGTGGGAGCTGGGTCTGTCCCATCTCCACTGCCCCTGCTCTCAAGCATCCCACAGGCCTCCTGTATGCCAGCCACCTCATTTTTCAGATTCCCATCAGCCCTGGAGAGTGGGTGTTGCTACCATTGGTGTGAAATTGATGACATCGAGTCAGAAGCGGTCAGGAGTCAGTACCAGAGCAGGGACCCCACCCACACCACCCTAGGAGCCCCTTGCTGCTCATGGGACTCTGGAATTAATGGCTGTCTCCATCTCCTGAGAGGCCGTGAGGACACGGTGTCTGGGAGGAAAAGGGGGCTGAGACCTGCCCAGGCACAGATGGGGAAGCAGGGAGAGGATGGGACACAAGAGGGGGCTTTGGTTAAGGAGAGGAGGGAGGACACAGCGATAAGGCAACAGGTTTTGTGTGAATTTTAAACTTTGGAGGGCAACACCATACACACTGGCCCTATGGGAGGCTGTGTTACAAGAACAGCCACTGAGGAGGCGAGAAGGTAAGATACAGCAAGTAATGCTGCTATTAATACTGTATAACATTAGCTACCTTTATTAAGGGCCATTTTCTCCAGCACTGTTCTGTGCACCTAGCACAGATTTATTCATTTAATCTTCACGAAGCAGATACCATTATTATCTTCATTTTTTTTTAGACAGGGGAACTGGGCTCCAAAAGGTTAAGCAATTTGCCTGAGATCATCGAGCTGGGATAAAAATATCCATCTCATGGCCCTTTTCCTACCCTGCCTCTGCAGCATAATAGCAGCCTTAATTCAGCGGGAATTCCACTGACTACCGAAGTCGGGCCACAGGAATGGTTGTTCTCACAGGGAAAGAAAAGGGCAGAGATGTTCTTGTCCTGAGAGAAACGAAGCCAAGTCTTTTCTTATTTCCTCCTCTGATCCTGAGATAAGTTAGAACACAATACAAGGCCTGGCACTTGACTTGCTTAGAAAAATGCCGATCACCGCTCTGTTATTTTTTTTGCATTTTATTCATATGAGTCACCTGGAAACCACTCCCATTCACAGCAAGGGTGGGGAGCTGGGTGCCACACCCATGGGGAAACCCTGAGCCTGGCCTGCAGGGTCCCTCCGGGGGCCCCTCTGGGTGCTGACAGTGGTTTGTGGGCACTGACTGGTCTGTTCCCGACACGGATGGAGCAGCAGCTGGGCTGCTCTGCTTCCTGCCAGGCACGGACTGTTCACGGGCCCTTTTCCGGGAAAAGGTGGGAAGCCCTGGCCCTGCAGTCCTAGGAGCTTTGCCACTTCCTCCTTCCCTCCAAAGGAGTGACTGCACGGGGAATGGATGTGCTAATGAGAGAAATGATTCCATATCTAAATACCAGTAATACTATTGTTGGTCCCACTGCCTAAACACCTTACTGTTTTTAAACATTTAAGTCTCAAAGCTCTTTCGTTTCCATCATTTCATTGACTCCTCACAACACCCCCCTAGGTAAGGCAAGTGTTACGTTTCTCTTTTACTCATGGGGGTCAGGGGAGCAAGAGGACTCCAGGCAGGACACCCAGGCCTGGAGGAGGTCCCCACCCCACCCAAACAGGCTTCAGGGCAGCCGCCACACCGCCTAGTCAGTTTCCTCCCAGAATGTCTCCTGGGCGGACCACCTCATTGTATCCGTTTCCTGCTTACAACCGCTCATTGCCTCCCCACGGCAGGACACCGTCCACAGGTTCTGCTTGGGCCCACAGCCGAGGCCCCCTCCCCGCATCCTTAGCCATCTTGCACTCCAGCCACATGGGAGTTCGCTGGGCTCTAACCCCACCTGCTCTTTTCCATTTTGTGCATTTGCAGGTTCTCACATGTGTCTTTCTCTGTAGATGTTAAGTCCACAGACAAACCTTATTCATCTGACCTAGAATATGCCTAGCACACGGCAGAAATCTCCGTCAGTGTTGTTGGGTGTGAAGATTAAGAGAGAGCAAACCAGATCTGAAGTTCTGTACTGGCTGCCTGCCATCGCTCATCGCGACTTAAGAGACACACAGCTGGAAAACATCTCAGCAGATGTCGAAGGAGCTACACAGGGCTGGGCTCTCCCAAGGTCAAGTAGCTGAGGACATGGCTGCGTACCCTGAGAAAAGGCCCCAGTGCAGTAGGCAGAGCCCCAGGGCCTGAGGAGGACAGAGCTGCCCCCACTGGAAACAAGCTCGCTCGGTCCCCTGGGCAGAGTCCTTGCCCTTCTGAAATCATGAGCTCCCTGAGAAAATGTGCTTATTTGTACAATATCCCATTCTTAGGCTGTCAGAGTCCCAGAACTCACAGCAAAACACCCTGATGCGGCCCCAGCGGCTCCAGTCCCTGAGGCCTCTCCTCAGCAAACCTCTGTGTGGACTGGGCCCATGACTCAGCCCAGCGCCAATGAGCCCTGCTTGCGGGAGCTGAAGGGAAGAGCAGAAGAAAACTCAACAGGTGGCAAGGTCCCTCGGGCCTGCTGACTGCAGCTCCAGATCTAGTTGTTAATACTCAGCACACTACTGTGGCTTCCCGGGCTACCTTATCCTCCTCTGATCTGGCTCCAAAAATAGCTGTTGAATGAATACATTAATTGTCACATTTTAATTCCAAGATGGTTTCTGCAGAGCCCTCTCCCTCCCACAGCCGCCTGTGTGACAAGTGTCTGACCTATTTCCCAATTCCCCAGCCTCCCCGAGGCCTATTTCCCTGGACTTGGAAGGAAGAGAAACCACTTTGAAATGGCATTTTTAGCACAGCTGGGCCTCGAGATGCTGTGATCCCCAGGTGATGCTGCCAGAAATGCCCTGACCACACCCTCACTTGTTTCTCACGTTTCAGGTTCTTCTCTTCAGTTAACACGGAGAGGAGACACAGCACCCTCCTCAGAGCCCTGTCTGCGTCCGTCCACTGGCCCCGCCCCCCCTTTAGGGACTGGATGGTGCGTGGCACGGTCATCAATTACAGTGGCCTTGTGGCAGCAGATGGTTTTCATACCCGGCTAATGACTATTTTTCATCTAAAAATATTTTCCTATGCCTCTGCAACTCTCCCTCCCTCTCTCCCCGCTTGCCCTGGACGCACATAATTATAGGTGTGTCTGGAATATTGGGACTCAGTTCATGGGGAAGGTGAGGTCTTGGGTTCTCTCTAAGGAACAGCAGCCATCAGCTATTGAGCACTGTTCTAACGTGTCAGTCACACAGTCATTCAACCCACTTCGCAGAGCCTGGGCCTGGGCAGTGCAGTCAACAGGAACCTGCCGCCTGAGAAGACAAGCAGTGACGTCAGCCACTCTCCCGTTCTGACTACCTGGCGTCTAACCCCTCCTTCATCCTTTCGTCTCGAGTTCTCTTATGCGTCCGCAGGCTGTCTCTCTCCTCAGCCTGCCCTCATTCCAGTAATAACCACAGCAAATATTTATTTAGGGCTTATGACACGTCAGGTATTAAATCTGTTAAATCATCTACTCACACGGCCCTATGAAGTATTTACATTGCACAGCTGAGGACTCTGAGACTCAGAGAAGGTACGTGATTTCCCGCAGAGTGCACAGCTAGCGGGGGGCAAACCTGGCCTGAGCCAGGGCTCAGCTCCAAAGTGCACGCCCGAACTCCTACCAATAGGAACTCAGAATGGGGACTCTCTGGCTCTAAATCCGTTAATTTTGCAATTTGTAAGTGCAGGAGGGTTCTTCTTCTTCTTTCTTGAGAAAAGTACTGGGGGTGGGGGGCTGCTCTAGATTACTTGTGGGTTTTCCTGAAAAAGTACAGAGCTGGGAGCCAGCGATCCAGGGCTGCCGACCGGCTTTCGGAAAAGCCTCTTGTTCCTCAGCTTTGTTACCTGCAATGTGGCCATAGTGACCCACTCTCTCTTGTAAAGATGCTTTGGAGAAAGTGTCTCAACCACGTCAGCTACAGCCCATCTCTGTTATGCAGCTTCCACAACTCTTGGGTACAACTGAGAACCCAGAAGTGAAAAAAACCGACCAGAGTGAGTCAGAGTGTTTAAAAGGCAAGCCAGCCCCTCAGCAGGCAGCCTGGAACGCTGTCCGTACCCAGCCAGCCGCAATCCCAGCCAGGCTCCACAGCGGAATTCGGAATTCGACAGGGAGCGGCAGCCCCAGCCGCCGGGATCCTGGAGAGCCCCCGGCTGCTGTTGGTGTGGGCAACCCCTCCGTGCAGCCCACCTGCGAGCGTCCTCCACTCAGACATGACTTCATGTGCTCGAGCACACAGTCTGGTCGCAGGGCCTGCTCCCCAGGAGAATCCTGGGCCCTGAGGGGTCTGTCCCTCCGAGAGGCAGCCCCAGACACGGACTAACAGCAAGCCAGAGGGGCAGGCGTGGGATCTGGAAGGCAGAGGGGCTCCTCCCGAGTTCACGGAAAGACGAAATGGAGAGGGTCTAGGAAACACCAGGTCACTCCAGCCGTTCCTGCCGCCAACTCCAGTTTTGCCAGATCCTTTCTCCATGTTGGCACCGGTGGACACAGGCACCGGGATTGGCTGCCAGGCCTGGGCCTGGACTCACAGGTCCTTGAGAAGAGGCAGCAGGCGGCAGGCAGTCTACTCACTCCCTGTCCTCATTCCCTCACCACCCTGGTGCGCTCCCCTCAGGCTGGGTCCTGGCAGCCACGTCTTGTCCAGATCTTTATCCCAAGAAAGGACCTTCTCTCCGTCACCAGGGAGGAAGGACCAAGGATCCCAGGAAGAAAAGCATCCCCCAAAGATGGAAGGGTTTCTCCTACAATGTGTGGCAGTCCGCCGCCCGGAAGCAGGGAGCTAGACCACGTGTCCTCCCGAGGTCTCTCTAGTCTAGAGGGACTCGAGGCTGTGAGGCCCTCTTTCTTTAAGAGCCACTTGACTGTGCCAAGCCTGTCCCAAACACTCTTCAGCAAAGGGGTGATAAGAGCTTAATGGGCTGGCTGTTCTGGAACCCGTTCTGAAAAGAAAACACACAGATCAGTACCCTGTGACATGAAGTGGTTTTCCAAAAACCGGGCCTGCTTCTTTTAAAAGTCCTGTCACCTCACCCTCTTTGCTCTGCAAGTCCATAAATGGTATCCTGGCATGTTTTCCTTCTCCTTTTATTGCTAGAGAGCAGGGATCTTTCCTACTTGGAAATTATTTATTGAGGAAAGACATCATGGTTTCTATGAACATGTGTATTGCTCAATGGATTTACATGATAAGGAGTATTTGAAGCGGGGAAAAGGTCCCTGGTTTCACAGGAACGAGGGCAGGCCTGGGTGTCAGCAGACCTGGCTGTGGGCTGCGCCCCCATGAAGAGCTGGAGAACCATGGCTACTGCCAGCCCCTGCTGCCTCCCCGTCTGGCCCTTCGTTTCCTTGTTCAGCTGGTGCTAGGATTCTGTGATAACCCAGCTCCCTGAGCCCCGAGCACTGACCACAGGTGTCTTCACCACCAGCAGCCGCTCAGGGGCTGACTTGCGGAGGGGAGGTGCGGCCGACGAGGGAGAACCGGGGGTGGGCAAACCCACATCCTGCCCCAGGCCACCAAGAATAAGCAAGAGGGATTCCAGCCCTGCAGTGTGGACGGCTGTTTCCCACCCAGAATTCACTTCCTCATCTTCTCCATCCGAGAAACCAACCTTCTTGACTCTGAGGTCGGATACCTCAGCTCCCAGGCAGGTGAGAAACCCGGGCTTCCACCAACAGCCCATCCCGACCAGCTGGCCACAACGTCTGGCTTGGGAAGGGGCTCAGGGCCCAAGACTGCCAAGGAGAGGGGGGCTCAGGACTTTGGTTGGCCTTCTGTTGCCAGAGTCACTCGGGAGATGTACTGGAGCGGCGGGCAGCCACTTTGTTGCCTGTGGGAGGAAACCTGCCCAGGTAGAGCCGAAGGAAAGCAGAGCTAAGAGCTGGCTACAGACTGGATTCAGTTACATCACTTGTGGCCCCGAGACCAGTGCTAACCCCGGACTTCTGTTATGTGAGTCAAGAAATTTCTGCTTTGCTCAAGACGGTTTGAGTCGTTTCTGGGATTTACAATGAAAAGAGTCCTTAAAGATACGTCCGTAAAGATATGCCGTGTCTTGCATCTCGAACAGTCGCATTGCTTTAGGTTAGAAAACACGATGAGAATGTTTGCATAGAGCTGGTTGACCTTCCTACTCAGCACAGGGCTCTCCTGAATGGATACACGCCCCATTCCGATTTAGCCACGGGAGTGGTTATTACACACCGCTGTGGAGGTGAGCTCACTTTCATCTGTGGAAGTCTGCGCAGCTGCTTTGATTTATCACATCATGAGAAAGGTTTTCTTGGGTTAGCCCCACACCTACGCCTGTGGTATTGCTACTAGCTCTTTGTTTCTGGAGCAAAGAGAGCGAGGCTGCTCCCTGGACTGACATAGATGCTCCCCCTCCCCCCCCATTCACACACCCACCCTCTCTGACTAAGCAGGACCCCTTAGTTCTGTAATCCAGGTTCCCATCTAAAAATCATGACTGTTACTCCTGGCCTTATTTCTATTACTGGTATCATTTGTTGTTTTGATTCCTTCTGTCCCTGAATTTAATGATGCTTGACAATATCCTATGTAATAAAAGGCTAATATGCAAATCGACCAAACAGCGGAAAGACCCGTTGTTATGATGCTCACTGACCACCAGGGGGCAGATGCTCAACACAGGAGCTGCCCCCCTGGTGGTCAGTGCCTCCCACAGGGGGAGTGCCGCTCAGCCAGAAGCCAGGCTCATGGCTGGCGAGTGCAGCAGTGGTGGCGGGAGCCTCTCCCACCTCTGCAGCAGCGCTAAGGACCCCTCAGGTCCTGGACTGAGAGAGGGCACAGGCTGGGCTGAGGTCCGCTCCCCCACCCAGGGCATGAATGTCATGCACCGGGCCTCTAGTTTAATAATGCTTAGTAATGTTTGATAATGTTTCTTGTTTTCTGTTCCTTTCTTCACAATTCCTACTGCAAGCATCATGGGTTATGCCCTTATGTCTGACTGTATCAACAATCTAGCATGTTCTTTTTTCTTTCCTTTTATTGAGTTTATTGGGGTGACACTGGTTCATAAACTTTATAGGTCAGGTATACAATTCTATAACACATCATCTGTATATTGTATTGTGTGTTCACCACCTCAAGTCTCCTTCCATCACCATTCATACCTCCTTATACTCTCTCTACTCAATCTAGCTTATTCTTTTCTGTCCTATGACTCTCCTCATTCCATTGCTGCCCAAAGAATCTCTTTAAAATTGCAGTGAGATCAGACCTCCCCCGAGCCCTAAATTAGTCTTCTACTCCCTACCAGATTAACTAACCCGAACACTCACAGCCCTCTATACTTGCCCTCCGTCCCTCCCCAACATCTGTAATCTTACCTCCCGCCACATCCCAGCCCCCTACACTCCACTGAGACTCCTCTGCCCAGCAGGGCTGGCTAATCACTGTCCCACAGACATGCCTTGTCCTCTCGCCCTATAGCCTCTGCAGTCCTCGTTCTTCGTCCTCTCCATTGATGACCGTCTGGTTTTTTAAACCTAACTCAGCTCCTCCCTGCCTTGCCAACCTGGAGTGACCCTGGTGCACCCACTGCAAACACCACTTCGCTGGCATTCAGTCACACGGCCGTTTCTATTATAGTTAAATTGTCACATCTGAGAGTCTTTTCAAGTAGATGGCAAGTTACACGGGGCAAGTCCAGTGTCCTCACCCTTTTCTGTGTGACCACAGAGCCCAGGATTCTAGATGCTGGCTGATGTCCCCATGGATAGGTTCTGTGTTTTCCAAACAGAGGCGCCTATAGAAAACGGAAAGAATAGAGGCACCCCTGCTTGGATGCATAACCACGTTTGCCTAAAACCAAATGCTTTATGAAATCCCAAATTTAAAATAGCCACGGAGACATTTTTAATAGCCAGATTTTATCATCATTGAAAGGGAGACCAACTCTCTTACATTCTTCACAACACCTAGGTCTTCGTGGCCTTTCTCACCCTGAGGGGTCGAGGGTTCTGTTCCCAGTCAAGGGCACATACCTGGGTTGCAGGCTCGATCCCCGGCCCTGGTCCGGGCAGGTGTGGGAGGCCATCAATTGATGTGTGTCTCTCCACATGGATGTGTGTGTTATCTTTTTCTTTCTCTCCCCCCTCTCTCCCACTCTCTCTAAAAAATCAATGGATTTTTTTTTTTTTATTGGGTGAGGATTAACAAAAAATAATAACAAAAATAGAAAGGGTTTTCTTTACTGTGGCTGAAATTTCCAGGTCAAGCTCAGAAATCACATTACAGAGATGAAGCCTTCCAACCTCCAACGTGGCGGTGGGGTGGCTGGTGTCAGGCAGTTAGTTATTCAAACAACTCGAAGGAGAATGTGTGACTGCAACGGAACTGGCAGATGCTGCCCAGGTGTGGGTTCTGACTGAGGTGGACTCCTCCCACCTCCCTGAGGGCTTTGGATGGAAAGTCCTGGCAGTCACACCTGAGGACGCTGAGATAAACAGGGCTGCGGTGCAAACCCAATAGCACGTGAAGAGCAGACAGGCCGAATGCTAATACCCGGAATGCCAACATGCCTGGATTTTAGGAGCAAAGGACTCGCGCTGTTTTACTGGGACTGACCTCTTGTTAGAACATCAAGTAACTGAATTCAGAGCAGGGAGAGAAAATGATTCCCCCCTAAGCAACCATTGTAAATGGTTGGGAGGAGCTAGGTGAAGAAGACTCCCTATAAGTGTATCCTAAACCAGTGGTCGGCAAACCGCGGCTCGCGAGCCACATGCGGCTCTTTGGCCCCTTGAGTGTGGCTCTTCCACAAAGTACCACGGCCTGGGCGAGTCTATTTTGAAGAAGTGGCGTTAGAAGAAGTTTAAGTTTAAAAAATTGGGCTCTCAAAGAAATTTCAATCGTTGTCCTGTTGATATTTGGCTCTGTTGACTAATGAGTTTGCCGACCACTGTCCTAAATAATTAGCCAGAACCGCCACCGAGGAGGGGAAGGATGGCGGCTGCCTGCCATTTATTTGCGATGCTGACTCAGCGTCCTGACTCAGGCTCTCCCTAACTCAGGCTCCCTGGAGCCTATCCGTCCTCCAGGGCCCCGTTCAAGCACCCCTCTACCCCGAGGCTCATCCCGCCAGCTGCAGCGTTCTCTGTCAGGCTTAATTCAGTGGTAGCATCTGTATCACTCACTGGCACTTCACACATGCTAGAGAGTCTTGTCTGGTTATTGTATGTGTCACATCGTCTGAGAAGTGGATTGCACCTCGCTGTGGTCAATCCAGCGGGCACTGAGCTGTGTTTATGCTAAAACGGAGTTAGAAGTCGCAGGACAAGTTATGAAATAAGCGGGTCCTGGAATATCAGGAAAACGAGGGAAATGCATTCCTTCTACCCTCCCCTGACTGCCTGTGTGTCCCTGGAGGTGGTGCAGGCGGAGTTTCATCTGGGGACTTGGGGTCTGCTCTGGGCGAGGGGAACGCTTCTGAGGTCTTCAGAGCCAGGACTTCCTCAAGGAAGAGCGGATATGCTAAATGTGCAGCCTGCTTTCACCTGGAAACCGTGTGGGTGGGAAAGAGGAGCGTTTCCGTGTTAAGCCAGATGGCAGATTCCTCCGCTTCTTCCTGGTAACAGAACTCGGATTTAGTCTAAGTGTCAGAGGCCCTCTGGGGAGCCCGGGCCCCTTTCCAGGCCCAGGGTGACTCCGATTACTCATTCATTCTCTTCTGGGCCGTGGCGGTTGAGGCATGAACACACAGTGCCATTCTGGCCAAAGCTGCAGGCAGAAGTCTCCTGGGGACTCCTGACAAAGGTGTGATTCATTCCCGAGAAGGGCCACATGGGGTGAAGCTTCCTTTTCCCTCCTTCGGATGCTGCTGCATGAGGAGCCGGTGCTTGGAGCCACAGCGGCTGTCCCACAATCCGAGGGGACGCGTGAGGTCCCGAGGGTGGCGAGCAGAGAGATGAGAAGAACCTGTGTCCGTGACGACTGGGTCGAACCCTGAGCTAAGTCTGAAGAGTCCCCACCCCCACGTTTCTTTCCCCACATCCCATCCATTTTGCATTTAACCTTTCTGAAACCAGGATGCGTGTTTCACGGCCTGTTAGTTACAATGGCAGCGTTTCTTCCTTTCTTAGTGGAACTGAAAATAATTGGGTGTTTACAAAAGACTGCATCTAAGACTTGATGAGGCGTGGGATTCCTTAGCGCTGTCCCTTTGCGTAGGGTTGCTGTTACTTTCCTCTTAAAAGTGCCCTCAGGAGCCTGGGTGCTGTCCTCACAGGAGGGGTGGGGTGGGAAGGGCAGTTGCAGAAAAGGAGGGAACACGGTTGGGAGCGGCCCTTCATGAGGACGTCCCCGGCTCTGCGAGGGGCCTGGACAGGGTCCCTCCCCGGAAGCAGCCCTGCTCTTCTTGGGGTTTGGGGTGCACGATCTCTGCAGAAACCTGCCTCACCCGAGCACAGAGGCACTGCGTGCCGCCGAAGTGCACTCTGCGCTGGCGTGGAGCTTAAAGCGGCGGCGGCATAGGGCCATCACCTGCACCCACATGGTCTCGGGTGCGTGAAACCTGGAGTCCAGGAAGGAGAGAGAGAGAGAGAGAGAGAGAGAGAGAGAGAGAGAGAGAGAGAGAGAGAGAGAGAGAGAGAGAAACTCTAAACCCAGGGGGAGGCTCAGCTCAGCCCACTTAGCACGTGGTCTCTGAATGGGAGGCTACACCTTACCCCACCCCCCTCACCCTGTTCCTACCCCACACCCCTCACCTTGTTCCTACCCCACACCCCTCACCCTGTTCCTACAGCTGCAGGGAGCTGAGCGGTTGCTCCTCTCCCACTGAGGCCTCCTTCCCAGGATAGCCCTGCCCTCTCACACCACCCCCCCCCACCCCCCATTCTGCAGTCCCTAGACACAGAGGGACTGACATTAGCACCTCCAAACCCTGTCCAAAGCTGTCTCTTCATTTTGAATTCTGTTTTTCTCATAGACAATTTCGAACACAAGACCACGAAGCAGAACCCTGACCCTGCAGGGCCCGTCCCTGCAGATGGCTGAGTGAGTGACGGACTGTGGGTGCCCCCTTCACCCGGGCAGCAGGGAGTTTCCAATTCTTTGGAAACGAACTGTAGTTACATTCTGGGCTTCTTTTCCGGAAGCGGCTGAGAGAAGTGCCCTGGGCCAGTCCTCCCCTGGGTCTTCCCGGGTTTTGGGAAGCAGAGGGGTGAACCATGAGAGGAAGGGCCCCCTCCCTCCTGGGCCGCACTGCCCACCGCCGGCCCAGGTGCTGTCTTCAGGGCGTGGCTTCTCCTTCCTCTTTCCCTCTGTCCCTTCCCCGCCCCAGGAGTCCAGGGCCGGCTGCCTAGGCCTGGGGGCAGCCCTGGCCACAGCTCAGGGAAGCCTCGTCACTCACCCACATAGAAGTACTCCGGGGACTTGTCCCCCGATGACAGATCCTTCATGGTGCCTCCGAACCGAAACCACAGTCCGAAGGCGATGACGGCCGACCCCGCCAGCTGGAAAGCAAGTAGGAGAGCTTTAGTTTTTAATTTTTTATTGCCTAAAGTTTTACATAAGTCTCCTTTTCCCCCAATTGACCCCTCCCCCCAGCTTTATAAAGAAGGTGAGGGACGTGCGTGCACCAGGAGCGGCGGTGGCCCAGGGGCTGGGGCTGGAGGGCCTCTCCTTCACGTTTCACACAGGAGGGGACGTGAAGTGCTTAGAGCCCCAGGTCTCCGAGGTGGCGCTGGAACGGGAGTGTCCCCCATTCTGCAGGCTGCCTGGGGTCATGGGCATTCCCAGCCCTGGGCAGCCTGGAGGCGGCTCAGCGAGAACTTCCCAGGCCCGGCCCCCTGGAAGGCACCGGCGCCCTGCCCCCTATCCCTTAAGGGCACTCTGGGCCTCCTGACCAGCGCCCATGGAGAGGGGACGCCCTTTCAGACGCTGGGTCACTGAGAGCAGGATGAACTCGAAGCCCCGGGGGAAACCCGCTTCTCTAATTTGGAAGCAAACACACCACTCAGACCTGCCCACTCCCCATGGGTGCCCAGTGCCCAGTGCCCAGTGAGAGGGCTGATTCAGAGGCCTCTGGACCACCCCCCTCCCCTGGGGCCTCCTCGGTCACTGCCCTGCAGGCAGGGAGGGAGCTTGACCATTTTTTTTTTGGTTGCTATTTTGAGTTTCCATGGAAAGTGAGAAAGGAAAAAATAATTTTCTGAAAAAGCATGGTCTGTGTGCCGTGCGGCTCATGGAGAGGCTGAGTGGCTGGCGCGGGCAGCGGCGGGCAGGCTGGCAGCTGGCAGGGTCATCGCTGGCTCCCTGAGGCCACTCCCAGGGCCTCCTGAGGCTCCCCACCGAAGCTGGGGGTCCTGTCCCGCCTCCGTGGGACGGTCCCCAATGCCCCGGCAGGCTCCAGCCCTGCACCCGCTCTGTCCACACACACCCATCTGGAATTTCATCGGATCGATCTATCCACAGACGTTCGCTGGGCACCTTCGGGACTTGAGGCACCGGGGCGGGGGGGGGGGGGGGGGGAAGGGTGCCGAGGCGTACAAGTAGCCCCTGGTTCTGCCAACCCCTCCAGTTAGCGCTGGGCTGCCCTGGCCTCTCACCTAGGAACAGGGTAGAGGCTGTCCCACCCGCACAGGGAGACAGGAGGACTTGGCCAGCGAGGTAGAGGTTTAATAAGGAAAAATAATATCCAAGTCAGGGGCCGGCAGGCCCTTTGTCCACGGGACCCTTCTGTCTGGGGGGCTATTTGTAAGACTGGCACCACCCCTTGGGGCCAGCTGGCCGGGTTTAATCTGAGGATCGTTCCTTCCCGCTCTGCCCCCTCCAGGCCAGCCCCCTCGGTGGCCGGGTCCTCAGGAGTGTGGCGTGACTGCAGCGAGGAGGAGTCAGAGGGCGGCTGGACCTGCTGGAGCCTCTAAGAGTTTCCAGGGCTGAGGAAAGCACTAATTGGATAATGGGAGGGACAGACCCAGGCGCTGGGCTCCACCAGCTTGGAGGGATTTTATTTTTATTTTTAAAAAGGGTAACGTCGAATGGGAAAATATTGAAAAAAATCATGCTAAAACATTAGTAATATTTATCTTTGAAGGGTGGGATTGCAGGTGACTTTTTCTTTTCGCTGTATTTCCTAAGTCTCCTGCAGTAAGCACCTAGAACTCTCCCAAGTTTTTAAAACGTTGCGGTTTTTAAAAGTATAATATGGTAGTTTGTTCAATCAAGACAAAGTGGGGGGAGTTTCCCTACGTCGCGCTTTAGTTTTAGGAAACCGGCTTCAAGGTCATTGCTGTTTCAGATGCAGGAGAGAGAGAGAGCGATGCCCTTGGTGAAGCCTCGTCCTGGAAGCACCCAACCCCGCGGGGTGGATGTGCCCAGCAGAGCCTCGGAGGCACCCCTGCCCGCCCGCCTCCCTGGCGACTTGATGGAAAGAGTTTCCAAACACAAAGTGAAATCTATTGACAGAGGCGTCAGGCCAAGGCCGGCAGCCACCCGGCAGACGGGGGAGGAGGGGACTGGTCCCAGGGACACCCTGCTCCGCGGCCACATTTTTGGCATCTCTGCACACAGACTCTAATTTACGGCTGTCTGCATCGTCCCCCCCCAGATGGAATACATTTGTCCGCGACTGGCACAGATGTGTTGGGTGCATAATGGAAAATTAAAAGAGAGGTTGCAATTTAAAGCCACGGGACAATGAGAAAAGATCTGCACTTTGCTCCTCCGCGCCCCCCCAACCCCAAACCACACGGGTTTCCTCCTGAGTCAAGGAAACTGTGGCTTAGCTGAATGTCATCACTGTGTGGAGGGAATCCTCCCGCCCGCAGCTGCTCGCCGCCGGCAGGGACACTGGGGAGGACCGGCCAGGCCCCAGGCTGCTCGTGACAGCAATCTCTGCTCTGGAAAGCGGCATCGACAGAGACCAAAAGGGTCCTTTTAAGCTCCCCGTTCCTGGAAGGCTCCTGAATGACTGTGTTCGCTGGGCTTGGGAAGCTCTACTAGAAATTGCCTGAAAAAAAAAATCACAAGTCTAACCCAGCTAGGAACACAGTGAGCAAATCCACTGTCATGGAGTCCCATCGCTCTGTGGGTCCCCAATCCTGGAAGAGAAGGTTCATTGAGTGTCGTGCCGGAAGCCTGCAGCCCCCTGGAATCCTACGTTTTAACCTTCCCGGATCAAAGCCCCAGCCCCCACCCATTCTTCCTTTCCTTCCAGTCTCAGCCACAACACTGCACCCCAGCCAATGTCAGAACAAATAAGGAGCGAGAGGCCACCTCCTTGGGTCCCTTTCCTTCTCTTGTCCCCAGCAGCATCTCCTCTCACTTCCTGTCCGTCTTTTAGGGGATCAGCTGTGGTCCTGGTCGGGGCGGTGCTAGGCATTAAGGAAGCTGATGAGAAGGACAGAACTCACTCTAACAGGGAAGGTCACCGCAGAAACTAACCAATGCAGCGCAAGATGCATAAAACTCCCCATTTGGTCGTGGTTTGGAGTGCGGAACCCTTCCATCAGTGCGCTACACTGTCCGGGGCAACCAGCGCTCCGCACAAGCCACTCCATTTTGATTTACATCTTGAAGAATGACTTAGAAGTCCCCGAGCAGGGAAGGGCTGCGGGGAGGAGTGGACAGTGTGAGTAAGGACTTCGCTTCCTTACCTGGAACACTGTGTTGGGGAGGGAGGCGTCTGGGGGAGGTTAGAGCCTGGGACTAGTTGGGGTGAGTTGGGGCAGCCGTGGCGCACGGCTTCTCCTTAGCTTGCTACCATCTCGGAGAGCCCATGGCTGAGCCTGGAGGGCAGACGGGAGCCACTCACTTTGTGGAAACCATTAGGAGGGCCGCCTGAGGCCAGACACAGCGAGGAGCCAAAGGGAAAGCTTCTGCAGGCCGACAGGACCTCCCTCACAGCCCTTCGAGGGAATACCTTGCCACCGACTGTTTTCGAATTCATTTGCACCAACACCGTGCAGACACCTCGGGAGGCGGTGTGAACGCACCGTGGAATATACGCAGCAAAACACTTTCCCACAGAAAAACAAAACAAAGCTGGAGCACGTGGGGTCTGTTCTGTGTTTGCTAAACCTGTGGGGATGTGTGCTCCGCCTCATACATGGACACAATAACTCTGTACATGCCTTTTACAGGCAGGAGCATATGAGCATTTACTACCATTATAGCAACACGCATACGCCACTCAGATGGAAGAATGGACAAAGGCAATACTGGCTTCTGGCTTCTGCAGGGTGAACACCATGTATACGCCTGACCCACCTCATCTGCATTTCTCTTCTTTGGGATGAAGTCACACAGAGTTGGGAATGACTCTTCAACCCTACAGCTGCCATTAAAAGCTTTTAAGCTGATAGGTGCTCTTGGCAATTCTCACCCCAGATGGAGTCACGTGACGAGCACCCGCGATTCCCGCCGTGACTGCACACCAGTCTGACGCCACAGGGCAGCGGCGTCGCGCCCTCCAGCAGGCGGAAGGCAGAGGCGCGTGTGCTCTGGAAGACGATGCTAATTGTCTCCAAGAGGAAAGCCAGCTCCCAACACTTTCATCCCAGTGAAAGCCAAGGCAAGGATTCAGATGGCATGTTCTCAGAATTGAGGATTTGGTCAAGAAACACAGGAGCCCAATGCCACAGGACATCCGTGCACACGCACCCCCGAGGAACCTGGCTGCCCTTGTCTCAGCGTCAGGACCAGGGGAGGTGGAATTAGGGGCAGGACCCCGGCAGGGGGTGAGGAGATGGCTAATCGTAAGATACCTGCGGTTCTGATTTCCCCTAGGACTTCCCTCCTCATAATTTCCGAAGAACAGCGCATGCTAAGAAATTCCTGAAAGATCCCCTTCAGGTAAGGATCTATTTTTAAATCAATCAGTGCTTAATTCTGTGCACCGATGGAAGGGTTCCGCACTCTAAACCACGACCAAATGGGGAGTTTTATGCATCCTGGAAAGAACTTCGGGTCATATATTTGTGCTACACCTACCTCCTTCTGTTTAGGTTGTTACGAAGTTAACCTGCGCGGATCAAGTGGCATTGCCAGCAGACCGTAGAGAGGTGCTGGGGGAATACCATGCTCAGGGGAGGAAAGTAACCTGATGAAAAGCTGGCTGTGATTGGTGAAGCTGACAAATAGAAATAGTGGAAAGCGTTGTATTTATTCCATGGTTATACATACTAGTAATGCGTTTTCTCTAGAGAAATATAGGGAAAGGAGGAGGGATCAGCCAGAATTGGGAGAAAGACGACAGCTGCATAGTTTCCTTTAAACAGCAAAATAAATGTCACAGACCACTGGCCAGTGGTTTCAGGGAGCAGATGGCTTCATCAAATACACAGAGAACTAAAACCTAATCCGCCAGGTCACCCAAGTGGCTGACACGTGACGCCTGCCTTCCCTCACCTAGGAGATGAGCTCTCCGAGGACAACAATGGTCTTCTCTGTGTTCCCTGGACTTCCTCCTTGCAGCATCCAGCTGGCTCTTGTCCCAGGCTCACCCACTGAGTAAACAGTTACCTGAGGGCTGCACTGACTACTGTGACATCTCATCTCCATCGAGCTTTATGTCAACAAAGACAGGACATTAAACAATATTTACTTAATAGCCTAATATCTTTCAAGATAGCTTGAGAGCCCTGGCCAGGTGGCTCAGTTGTTTGGAGCGTCATCTTGTACACCAAGAGGTTGCTGGTTCGATTCCCCGTAAGGGCACATACCTAGGTTGCGGGTTCGATCCCCAGTTGGGGAGCATAAGGGAGGCAGCTGATAGATGTTTCTCTTTGACACAGATGTTTTTTTTCTCTATCTCTCCCTATCGCTCTATCTCACTCAAAACAGTAAAACATATCATTGGGTAAGGATTAAAGAAAAAGTGTGCAAGAACTACTCTTGAGCAGATAAACAGGATTCTTAAATATCAGTCAATGACAATGATCACCACCCAATTTTAGTTGTTACAGAGAGACAATGGGAGAATCCAATGTTTCAGTAGAATTCAGGTTAGACTCGGACAAGCCACAACACTTGATTTATTAAAATGTTAGCTTGGATGGAATCCAGTAGAAATCATGAAAGTCTAGTTTGGTGTTCCAAAGAGATTTTTCTTTCTTTTTTTTTATTTTAAAAAATATATTTTATTGATTTTTTACAGAGAGGGATAGAAAGTTAGAAACATCAATGATGAGAGAGAAACATCAATCAGCTGCCTCTTGCACACCTCCTACTGGGGATGTGCCCCAAACCAAGGTACATGCCCTTGACCGGAATCGAACCTGGGACCCTTGAGTCCGCAGGCCGACGCTCTATCCACTGAGCCAAACCGGTTTCAGCAAAAGAGATTTTTCTTAACAGCAGTTTCCCCAGAAACCATTGTGGGCATGAAGGCAGGGAGGGCCGGGCCATTCACAGGGGCCTGGACAGATTGGAGGGTGCACAGGGAGAGCAAGGGGCCTCCTGGTGAGTGGCAGCAGCTTCCAGTGCTCCTGTCCCTGCCCACAGCGGTGCTGCCAGCCCTGCCTGACTCTCCAGTTTATCAGCTGACTCTGTCCCCATCATGAGGGGAGGGCTCAGCACACTCTTTGGAACATTTGCCAACTGCTCTTCTAGAAATTTTACCTCTTCCGAGTGTTCACACTGAACGCGATGCCCTTACACAGGATCTTAACAAACACACGCGCGTGCACCGAGCCGTGGTGTTGAGCAGCCGGAGGGATGAACACAGGGGCTCTACGTCCTCCTGCGTTCCGGTAGGGCTCTGCCGTTTACTAGTCTGTGATGTTGGGCGAGTCACTTAAGCCCTCTCACCCTCAGCTTCCTCGACTGCAAAGTGAAGGTAAGCATAGGGCCTCCCCACGCGATTAACTGAGTTCACGTTACAGACGCAGAGCGGTGAGTGCCCAGCGCTTGGTGTTATGATGATGATAGGCGTGGTAATGTTACATTCAAACCGAAACGTGAGCTGACTCAAGAGACGAAACACCACTCCCAAGGTACCAACCGCCGGGCCCTCCGCTGCCTTCCTCTACTAATTCCGAGGATCGCTCTACGCTCTTTCCATGACACACGGGATTCCCCGAGTTCTCCAAACCTCCTAGCTGTGCCAGGGCCCCGTTCCAGGGTTTCCTCTCTCTCTTTGGTTTTAGTGTTTATAAGACCCAGCAAAAGGAAAACGGGGAAAGTAATTTATGAGAGAAAGAATAACTATATGTAGGCAAGAGCTATCCCATAGAACTTTCTCCAGTGATACAGACGCAGATGTTCTCTCTCTGTGCTGTCCAGTACTGGAGCCACTCGCCACCTATGGTCACTGAGCCCTTGAAATGTGGCTAGCGTGATTTAGGAGCTGAATATTAGGTTCCTTTTCATGCTAATTAAATCTGCTAGCCTCGTGGGATTCGGAGCAGAGTCACCCTGTGGGACGGTGCAGGTCTGGAATGCACGTGCTCAGCAAGACTTCGAGCTTCTCTCCCCTTAGTCTGCGGCCTTGGAGTGGTTACCACCACCGAGTCTGGGCCACACACAGAAGCCCGGCTCTGTACCGGCTGGTTCCGAGTCCCTGAGCGAGTCTCCCTGTTTTGTCACATGTAACCTGGGGGTGACAACTGCGGGTCCCTGGGAGGATTAAATGTACAAAATGGAAAGCCACCAGCCCACAACTTGCATTAATATAATAGCAACTGTTCTTCAAACGTGTTACTGACATTGTAATCTCTTGGTACACACCCTTTCTCGACTGCCATCTTGCTTTTCCTCGGCCTTACACGGACCTGGCGTGTTTTGTGCATCACTTTGCACCTGCGTTTCTGGACTGAATCTTCAGAAGGGACGCTGGAGATGACACAGTTTTTAAAAGCACACCCCGTTTCCTGAGAGAGAATGTGTGGCATCAGGAGAATTACATAATCTTTGTAAGATCCAACGTCCTTATCTGTGAGGAGGAAATAATAGTAATACCTACTTCAGACCACGGCTGTGATGGGTCACTGAGGTCAGTAATAGATCTAGATCTCAGGATCCAGTTTCTGACCCCTAGCAGAACTCATGAGCCACCTGACCACAATGCCCACTGGGAGATAATGTCCATCCAACCTGAGCCCACTCTCGGTTCCCCAGCCCGGGGATGGAGCCGTGCCCCCGGCAGCCTGGACACCAGCTGTTCCAATGTGGGTCTGTGTCCTCTTAGACTTACTTTCCTCATTCTGTTACCACAGGGGGGAGGAGCCAGCTGTGAGTGCCTTCAGTGTGTGGAGCAATTTTCTAGGTGATTTTCTGCATAAGTGATTTTCTTGATTCTTTACCACAGTCTCATGAGGGGTGTTATCAAACCAAGGGATTGTAATTTCCCACTTGTGCTTCTAGTGTTTAAATGTGACAAGCACTAATATCTCATATTATTGAGACTTTACTATGCATATGTACCATACTTGCTACTTTACATACATTTACTCATTTTATCTGCACAAAGACCATAGATTGATGTTGGTACTTGATCATGTCCATTTTATGGATGAGAAAACTGAGGCCCCAAGAGGCTAAACAACTTACTAACCAAGCTCCCCTGGTTAGTCAACAGTATAGCCAGGAACAACCCCAGGCAGTGCGCTGCCAGTGACCACCTTCCAGGCTCTGAAGTCCTGGATAGGAATTGCCAGGCTGCCTAGATCTGCCCCGGGTCTACCAGATGGCTGGAACTAGAGCTCTGGGCTCTGCAGACTGGCCCCTATCAGTGAGTCCCTGCCCCTCCCAACACGGGGTCTTCTCGTCCACATTAGGGGAGGGTTGGCCATGGCCACTCTCTTCCCGCCTTGACAGAAACCAGAAATAAAGACTATCCTGCAACAAGGCCCAGGAAATTCCTATCTGCCTCCTGGGGTGGTCTAGCTTTTAGGTGGACCCCAAAGAATACTTTCTTCAGGTATTTCTTTAAAAACAGTCTTTCTCAACAGGCCGGAGCGCTGAAGTTACAGTTTGAAAGAAGTCTGGGGAAGAGGAGGAGGCAACCGCTAAGCTGCAGTCTATTCAAACATTTTCCACTCCCGAGGCCACGTGACACCGTCTCTCCTAACAGCACCTGTCAGGCATCACTGAGTGAAACCCCAAAGCTGCATCAATCATGGTAAGAAGGGAAGACAGCGACTTCAAACGAGCCATATATGGCATCTGCCTTTCAACAATGAATAGCCCCGCTTCCTGTTGGTGGGTAACCCTGAGCCGCTCGAAAGCACAATGATAGGAAGACGCTAAGCGTACAACAACAAACGAAGGAATAAACAGTGCCCAGGTCTCTCTCTAAACCGACGTGTGCGGCTCGCTGGACTGGGGTGTGTTACTTATATTGCTATGCAACGGAGGAAAAAAATAAAGGCGATTTCAGTGCAGGGCATGGAACTATGCTATGCAGTTTGGTTACAGTGTCCGAATTTAGACCTGACAGGTGTTGGAAAGGGTTTCTTTAATGTTAGACGCCAACCATGATAACAGAAATTAATTTAGTGGGGTTCATGGCTAGGCTTTACTTATTATTAATATTATTATTTTTTAATCCAATGGTGATGCCAGCCAGTGGCCCCGGGCCAGGAGTGCTGGGCCAGCCCTGGCCGTGTCTAGTTGAATGCTTATAAAATCAGGAGCACTGTCTAAGGCAACTTCAACCAACCTGCCCGAGGAGGTTGCAAATGATTTGTTAAACTGCAAATCCGCAAGGCATACCCCGCCCAGGCCTCTGTGCCGCCTCCTGGAGAGTTCCTGGCAGGAAAGGAGCGCTGTCACGGGGACCTTATGCCTCACAAGGGCAGGCGCACAGCATCCAAGGGTGTGTGCGCACATGACCCCGAGTCCCAGCTGAAGCCGCTCTTTCCAGGAAAACTGTCCCCCACCCTCCGCCCCTTCCCCAAACCTCCCCCAAACCCCTCCAACCAGGAAAAAACAACTTCAGAAACGGGTGGGGCTTCTCTGGAACCAGGTTCCCTCAGTGACAGTGCAGGGAGATATCTAGATAGTTTATCCCCAAACCATCACCTTCCCTCAGTCATTAGGTACCCGTTTCAGTTCGCCCCTTTCCCTTTGGTTGTGCAAGCATAGATGTGGGAGGCTGCCTGGGACGTGGGGAGGCTGCCTGTGGCAGCTGCTGTTCCAGGACCCTCAGTCTCCTACCCACCCCTCCCCCCCGCCACCTCATGGAATTCGGGGACAGGAAGGCCCCACATTCCCCTCCTGGGCTTAATCCTCAATCTGTGCAAGCACAGAACAAACCAATAGGTAATAAGCAGGAAGAGAGGGCCTCAGCCCTCCAGATAAAGCCGAGAATCGATTACCCGTGCAAATTGCGAAGTCCACTTGTACCAAGCTCTCTAACCTGCAATTCATTTATTCATTTATTCATGCTGCAGACATTTATTGAGTGCCTCCTGTGTGCTGGGGGCTTTTCTAGACATGGAGATACAGTGGTGAACAGAACAGGAAAAAAATATCCCCACTCTAAGCATGCTCTCAGTTCCAGTGGGGAAAGTCCACAAGTACGGACTGAAGATAACGTGTGGTTATCCTAAAGCGAAGACGAGCTGCAAGTCACTTGGCAAACATACACTCTTCCCCCACACAGAGGGGTGAGGGAGAGAGCCAACTTTTCCTGACGCCTCTATGCGCCAGGCACTCGGCAATCACAGTGTTTGAGCACTTACTTTGTACCAGGCTCCTAGGAAGGTGAGCTCAGATACGGTCCCTGTTTCCTTTCAGTCCTCTCAGCAACTCCGTTCCCCTAATTGTACAGATGAGGGAACAAGGCTGGAAGTCAGAAGTCATTGCTCAAGCACACCCTGCCGGGGTCTCGGCACTCGAGCCTGACCCCTTCGCCAGATGGTGGTCACACCCTCCCTCGCTCTGATCCTCAGCTGGCCGGCGGTGTCACCCCCTCATCCTTGCCCACCTCCATCCCTCCGGCCCTTTGGTTCAGCCCAGACATCTCCCTTCTTCGGGAGAACTGTCCTGACTCCTCACTATTGCTGTGACTTTGTGCTAATCGCCTTCATTAGGGGTATCTGACCCCACCGGGCACCCAGACATCGCTGTCTTCCTACTTCCCCTCCTTATTGCCTTTCTGGTCGGGAGTGGGACATTACTCACTTGACTTGATACTGTCCGTTTTGTTCGTTGTTGTTCGATAGGCAGCGGTCTCATGTCCTCAACTAGATTGGCAGCTTAGAGAACAGTGTTTTATATTTATAAATTATATATATTAACTAGAGGCCTGATGCACGAAATTCGTGCAAGAGTAGGCCTTCCTTCCCCTGGCTTCCAGCACCGGCTTCCCTCTGGCACCCAGCACTGGCTTCCCTCCGGAAAGTCGTCCGGAAGGACGTCTGGAAGGACATCTGGTCTAATTAGCATATTGTGCTTTTATTATTTTAGATAAGTTACATATCTATGTATACATGTATAAATTATCTTTATAATGCTTGTTTAAGAATTATTTAACAGAGTGGCTCTCAAACTTAGGCATGAATCAGAATGATCCGGAGGGCTTGTTAAAAGAGCTTACTGAGTCCCTCCCTGAGAGTGTCTGATTCAGCAGGCCTGGACCGGGTTGAGAACGTGTATTTCCGACAAGTTCCCAGGAGATGCTGCTGCTGCTGGTGCAGGAACCACGCTGGGAGAACCCCAGGATAGGAGTGGAATGTACCACAGGGCCGAGCAGCAAGCAGGCTGAGTTTGAGTCACCACTCGCTGGCTGTGTGACCTCGGACAAGCTAACCTATCTGAACCCCTGTTTCCTCCTCTGTGAAAATGGGGACAATAATAGTGTGCACGTTAGGACTGTTGTGAGGATTAAGGGTAATAATGATGCCACGTGCATAGAAGTGCCCCTGACACACTGAAAAAGTTCAGGAATGCTTCCTCTTATCCCTGGGAAGGCTGGCACAACATCAGGCACTAAACAGGCACCGAACCCAGCCTAGGAATGCTTTCTCAGGCTCACACACAACTCCTCTCGAATTTGTAAGCAGTGAGAGCGAAGGATGTCACCAAAGCATGACATTTATCATGAACAGCTTTGGAAATTAAGCCAGACGATTCAACAGCACAGCAAAAAGGCCTTTAGAAATATTACCCCTCCCCGTAGCATGCTGGGTGCAGACGCCCAGGTGTACAAAAGCCACGTGTCTTTTTAAAACTCAGGGGCTGTCTTCGGGCTACCTCCTTCACACCTTCCCCTGATGAAGGGTGCTGACTCTGAGAGCTTGAGCAGCTGGAGTCACCCAGGCTTCTGGGCTAATGGGCTGGCAGACGCGAGCAGAGCCCATCACTCAATAATTGATTAGCTGCAGGCCTGGGAAGACAACCTCCCCAGAGCAGTTAGAACCACCACCACCTCCCCCAGCCCCGTTGTTTCCCAGCACCCAGGCCCCGCCGCTCCCTCCTGGCTCTGAGAACTTCTTCACCCAAAGCAAGATCTGTGTTTTCCGTCTGGGTCCATCTGAGCCGTTATCCTGGCTGACATTCTCTCCAGGAAGCCCAGGAGGGCATGTGCGGAGCAGACAATGTTCAGACCTTGTCCCACAGCCCCTCAGGCGCCTGAGATAGGGTAGCCAGGGATCGAGGGATGGTCTAGCCCTAGTCTTGCCCCAATAATATAGGAGACAGGGGTCATGGCCCTGTGTCTCCGTGGACCACGAATCGCGGGCATGTTGTTCATTCCATGCAAAGTTGAATGAGATCATCCCTGGGAGCATTAGTATGTAGCAGAGGCTGCGGGTGGGGGGTTGGGGGAGACGCTGCGGCCCCTCCCTCCAGCTGGTCCCCTTCACAGAAGAGCGTCACCACCTCCTCTCATTCAGCCGGACCCCTCCCTAATGCTCAGGAAAAGGACCACCTCTCCCCCTTTCCCAAACCCTTTTCTCTCCTACCCCCGATTTCCTGCACAAAACCATCACGGCCAGGTGGTGAGTCCACACACTCAGATGGGGGACCACCCCCGGCAGCCCCCCATGCAGGGACCCCCCCCCCTCCCAACGCTCTGGCCAGGCCCAGGCTCCAGGGGGAAGGAGCGCGGTCAGGGGGTGTGCGCACGGCTGGAGGGAGCCCCCAGGAGGTGAGAGGAGCGAGCGAGCGTCCCCGCACCCGGAGTCCTCAGGGCGAGAGGGACACCCAGGCGGAGAGGTTCCTCAAAGGGAAGAGCCGACGGTGTCTCCCCTTCTCACCATTTCTCGTTGCCCAATCTCTCTCTCTTTCCGTTCTGTCCTTCTCCATCCCGCCCCTCCCTCTTTGCCTGCATCTTCCCACCTCTGCCGTTTGGAACACCCCGCTTTCCCCACCCCGAAGCCCGGCTCGGACGCCCGCAGCGATCCATCCTCCAGGGACCCCGGCCCCGCGCCCCTGCCCGGCCCGCCCCTGCCCGGCCCCTCGGCTCAGGGCCTCACCCAGAAGAGCAGGTTGAAGCCGAGCAGCAGGTACTTGATGCAGCGCAGGCCCCCGCGGAAGCGCCCCATGCTGCGGCCGGGCGGCGGGATCCCGAGTCCCCAGGCCGGCGATGGAGCGCCCGGAGCAGCAGGAGCCGGCGGGAGGAGGCGGGGCTACAGGGGCTGGAGGCGTGGCCTGCGGGGCGGGGGCGTGGCCTGCGGGGCGGAGGGGCGGGCCTACCGGGTGCGGGGCCTGCAGAGGGTGGGGGGGCGGGAGCCCGGCAGGGGGCGCGAGAGGGCCCGGGAGGACCCCAGCTGTGAGGCTGGCGCGGGGTGGGGGCACCGTGCGGCCAGGAAGGGCACCTCCCCCGCTCTCCCCGGAACGAGGTTACCGCCTCCTACCCTCCCGGTGCTGGGCGACGTGCCCCGCGGGCGCCCCGCCACTGTGGGTATCTGAGCATCTGCCAGGAAGGAGCGCCCACTGGGGACCCGAGACCCACTTCATCAGCCTCTGCGCAGAGGCTCGTTTGAGGCGGCGGTGCTGGCTGGGGATCCGGACGCGCCCCGGTGGCTATGGAAACCGGGGGCGGGGGGGAGCCTAGGAGAGAGAGATCAGTGGGACCTGAGGCCGCCCTGACGCTGGCAGGACCTGTCCTGGGGCACCCCGGCTGCGGGCTGCGGTTCCCGGGCGCCGGACGCGCACACTGGCCGCGGGGGCCGTTTCCTGGGGACTCTCCCACGGCCCCTCCCGCGTTCCCGAGGACTCTTACCTTAACAGGCAAGAAGTCGGGGAAGGCGCGGGATGCGGCGGTCCGGCCCGGATGGCTGCGCCCCTCCCTGCTCAGCCTGGCCTGCGGAGGGGGCGTCAGACTCCCCGGGTCCTGCCGGATTCAACCGATGGGAGGATCCAAACCCTCGGGGATTAACTGTGGTGCGGAGATGGGAATTAAAGGGGGGAGGGTTTGTTTTATCAAGTTAGGCTGCTGGTTGACTAAGCGTCTACGATATGTGGTGCCAGACAGTGTGGGGGCGCCGAGAACGTGTAAACTTCAGGGAGCCTATGCATTAATTCAGCAAAAACTTGAAGTGCCTCCGATAAGCCAGGCAGCGTAGCAGCAAGCCTGGGGACTCAACGCTGCGGAGACAGCGGGGCCCGGTAGCACCGTGTCCGGTGGTGGAGACTGGTCTGTAAGCAAATAATTACCGCAAGGTGAGGAGGTCGAGCGAGCCAAGCGCTGGTCTCAGTGCACCGGGCAGGGAAGGTTTAGCTGAGAAGAGCGAGCCTGCTCTGGTCTGAAGAGTGAGTCTGAGCAGAGGGGAGGAGCAGGCCAGGCAGACGGGGTAGAACCCAGAAAACAAGGCCTCCTGGGGAGCCACGAGCTGTAGACAGCCCAAGTGGAGCGGAGAAGGAGGTGAGCGGGGAAGATGCTAGGGCACAGCTCTCAATCAAATTGGCAAAAGCACAAAGCTATCTTCGGGCCCCAGTTTCCTCATCTGCAGCCTGGAGAGAATAGTACAAACCTGGTAGAGTTGTGGAGATTAATGAGTTAATATTGGTCGGTGCCCAGAATAGTGCCTGGCTCAGAATGAGTGCTAGATTAAGGGTTGGGCATTGCTGTTTTGTATCTGTCGACAAATCACTTTCAACCATGGTGCCATCTTTGCCTACATCTGTGTCTTTGGAGTATCCAAAGTGAATTTTATTTATGAAAAATGAGTACAATACAGAAAAATGAAAGTGCCGATTCTGGTAATAAGCATACGTTTCAAATAGTGAAATAGAGACAGAGATGAAAGTCATTGGGTATGCAGAAAGAGGCAAATCTTTAGCTTGAATCAAACACGTATTGTTCTACATCTATCATCTGTTCTATTATAAAGGAAAAAACGAAATGTAAGAGTAGTGTCTAGTTCATAGTAGGCATTCAATAAATCTCTAAGCTGAATGAGCAACAATGATACTATATTTCAAAGATATTGTTGAATTTTAGGTCCCTATGACAAAATACATTTACAGATTCTATACTCTCTGGGAACAGAACACCTATTATAACATATAAATCTATTGTTCTTTCATACTACAGTTTTAGCACACATGTATTAGAGATAGATGGTTGCCTGGCCAGCATAACAGATTTAGATTTTGAGTATAGCTTCCCCAGCTTCTACCCCACCCCACCCCCATGCACAAAGTTGTGTCTTAGGGGAGCTGACCCTTGACAGGACTAGTTACCCTAACAGTGGTTGGCAAACTCATTAGTCAACAGAGCCAAATATCAACAGGACAACGATTGAAATTTCTTTTGAGGCCAAATTTTTTAAACTTAAACTTCTTCTAACGCCACTTCTTCAAAATAGACTCTCCCAGGCCGCGGTATTTTGTGGAAGAACCACACTCAAGGGGCCAAAGAGCCGCATGTGGCTCGCGAGCCACAGTTTGCCGACCACTGTCCTAACTGATAACACATTTTCAAGAACACATTATTATGAAAGCAGGGACTTATGTTAAGTGACATAATAAGGAAGTTAGCCTTTGAACTAGATGTTATACAAAGCCACAGACAAGCTCTAAGCAGGGGATAAGATGGTTAGATTTCTATTTTTGGAATGGTCAAGCTGGGGCCTCAGGATGTTTCAAAGTTAAGACTTGAGACTATTTACAGCAGTTTAGGTAGAAATGAGAACCTGAACCAAGATAGTGGCAGTGGGTATGGGCAGCAGGCTGAGATTTGAAAGCTATTCAAAGACTGATAAAAGATCGAGATGGAGTGGGTATGAGGAACAGACGGGGAAAGAGAGGAAGGGATAACTCCTGGGTTCCTTACTTGAATAATGAGGCAGATCATGGAACCATTAACGGAGATATGGAATACAGAAGATGGAGCAGGTTTGGGGGAGACTGTTCCAAATGCTGCGGATGGGCTCACCGGTCCCCCAATCCTACCTCCAATGGAGAGGATAGGAAAGCTAAGTGCTTTCTGATCTCCTTTGCGCCTAGGGGTCACCATACGACACAACATTACTTAATGGGATTTATGTGGAGATCTGCTGGGAGGCTTCTGGAAAATCTGAACTTGCCTTAGTAAAAGGTTCAATTGTTACTGGCTTTGCTCCCTTCCATTTTCCCCCCATCTTGAAGTCAGACATGATGCCTGGAGCTATAGAACATTTTGTGACTATGAGCAAAGGCCAAGGGAATTGCAGACCTGCTAGCCAGGAGATTGTTGAACTGCTGAACTAATAACAGCATCCACCTACCTCCAGGTTTCTTATTCTGTAAGAAAAAGAGCCCTTGTTTAATTTGACTCTGGTATTCTTCCTTGTAGCTGATGATATTTCTAACTGACACAGGAAGACACTTAATTTATATTTAGATCTGTTGAGTTTTAGATCTGATGGGAAATCCAGATGACAGATGGGAATATAATTGGGATTCTGGAGAGAGGGTTGGACTATAAGTTTAGGTTAAAGATTCATTAGCAAATGGAGATAATAGAAACCAATGGCCTTCAAACTTTTGCCCACACATTCCTTACAAGAGTTATGAAAAAAGTATATTATCCTTATGAAAAAATAGGTCCCCATTGCACATTTCCCCCAATATTTTATTGTGAATATTTTTAAATATACAGAAAAGTTGAAATAATTAAGCAATGAACACCATATACTCATCACCCAAATTCTACTGTAAGCTTTAGTTACATTACTTATCTCTACATTTGCCCATTTGTTAATCTATTTTTAATGCACTTCCAAATAAATTTTAGACATTAATATGTTTTACCCCTAAACTCTTCAGCATGCATAACATTAAGTAGAGTTCAAATATTTGTTTACAGGTTTTCTTTCTTTTTTTTTTTTGAGATAAAATTTACTACAATAAAATGTACATATTTTAAGTGTGCTGTTTGATGGTTTTTAATAAATGCTTTGATTTTCTAATCCCAAACCCTATTAAGGTTTAAAACATTATTATCACCTAAAAAGTTTCCTTGTACCCTTTCCCAGTCAATCCAGGCCCCTACTCCTCCTAAAGGCAACCACTGTTTGGATTTTTTTCACTATTGATTAATTTTGCCTGTTCTAAAAAGTCATATAAATGGAATGTACAGTTTTTATCTTCACATATTTTAACTTGACATATCAATTTCTTTATTATAAGTTTGAGTATTTGCAAAAGATGCTATTTCTGATGTCTTTTAAATATTGACATTTTAAAAGAAGATTGTCACATCACTCATTTTAATGTATCAAATAGAAACAAAGCGCCAGCGTGATCTGCTACCTACCATCACCCGTTTAAAAAAATACCTGGACAAGATTCGTTTTAACGGTGAAATTTTCGCATCTTCCCTTTTCTTCTTGAACTTGAATTTCCACTACACTTTTTCCATGAAATGTAATCCTAAAGTAATGCATCTTTACACTTGAGATTTTTCTTGAATGTCCTTTTATACTTGTCTGAACAAATATTATTGTTTATTAAAACAAATTAAAATTCTCCTCCTGAGACCATAAGGCTCTGTGTTAATTAATTTCTTCTAGATTGTTATAATTAAAATTATACTTAGTACACACTTGATTAAAATAACAAATATAATTTGAATAAATACTCATTAAACATAAAAGTAAAATAGTACTGGAAATGCATCTCTTAGTGAGGTTGGTGAGGTTGGGATTTTTTCCTTCTAGTTCAGGGGTCCTCAGACTTTTTAAACAGGGGGCCAGTTCACTGTCCCTCAGACCGTTGGCGGGCTGGACTATAGTTTAAAAAAAACTATGAACAAATTCCTATGCACACTGCACATATCTTATTTTGAAGTAAAAAAACAAAACGGCAAAAACACCCGCATGTGGCCCGCGGGCCATAGTTTGAGGACGCCTGTTCTAGTTTGTGTATCCATGAATGAATATATAAATTCCCTTAATATTAATTGTGAGGAACTTCACACACACATACACACACACCCCTCTCCCTCTCTCCCTCCCTCGCATTGTATTTCCACCAATGAACTGAGACCTGCCCCACCCAATTGGAACTGTGCAGTTATATCCTAATTTGCATACGTACTGACCAATCAGAGCACTCCATAATGACCAGTCCGATTACACAAAGGCAACCAATCAGGACACTGCTTTTTGGACCAATCAGAATGTGTAAATTTGGATTTCTTATTTGCATAAAAATGGACCAACCAGGAGCCAGGGCGGGAACTTTATAAAAGAGCGGCAGGTGTTTTGTGTCCCGTGAGCGTGTCGCACGCACGTTGGGTTTCCTCCCACGTTTCTCAGGTTTGCGCATTGTTCACCCGAATAAAGTTTCTCCTTTCTCCGCACCTGGGATTGGGGACACCTGTCCACATGCGATTGGTGGCAGCAAACTTTTGTGGACGTCAGCGAGAAGGTGAGAAGTGTCGAGCACAGAAACTTTAGAACCACAGCAGTCTAAGAAGTGGCCTGACGAGATAGAACACTCCCGGGAGCCTGGGAAGGAAGGACCGGGAGGTCAGAGAAAAATTCAAAGAGACTGGTGTCACAGTGGCCGACGGAGGAATCAGTTTCCAAAAGGAGGGAATGGCCACAGTGCGAGTCCCTCAGGGAGAACAGGTGAGAGAGTAGTTCAGTGAGTTTGAGCTGATGGTAATTTACGACCCTGACCACCTGGGAAAGGCGGTGTGGGAAGCTGGAGGGCAGTTTAGGGGTCACGGGCGGTGCCTAAGGGTGGAGACATGGAGGCTTTAAAGAAGCGCACGTGTAGCCCAGCCCGCCTGGCTCAGTGGCTGAGCATCAACCGGTGAACCAGGAGGTCACAGTTCGTATTCCCCGTCAGGGCACATGCCCGCCGGTCAATGATTCTCTCTCACCACTGATGCTTCTATCTCTCTCTTCCTCTCCTTGTCTAAACTTAGTAAAAAAAAACAAAACATATTTTTTTAAAGAAGCTTAGCTAAAATAAATCTACATGTTTATTGGGAAAAAAGTTAAAGAAGCTTAGCGACACGAGTGGTGAAGCAAGACGAGGGGGAAGCAAGTTTTCCTTTTCTTCTGTCTTTTCTTCCTTCCATGGGAAAGGTTTGGGCGTGTTCATAGTCCTTGGGGAAGGTGCCTATGGAGAAAAAGAGGTTGAAAAAGAGGAAAAGCAAGAGCAGAGCTTCCGAGGAAATAGAAAGGGGCCCAGAGTCAGAACACGGATGGGGGTTTACGTTTGGAGACAGGAGAAAATAGGCAGAAGTGGTAGAAAAAAATTTTTTTTCCCCCTCTATCTCCTAATGCCAGTATTTGAACTCGCTGTGATCTGTTTGGTTGCCTGTGGGATTTTCTGCCTGTGGATTTCAGTGTCTTGTTTACTTGTGTGTTGTGTGATCTCTCTCTCTCTCTCTCTCTCTCTCTCTCTCTCTCTCTCTCAAAACTGAGCTCCTTTTTTTCCCCTTGGAAAATTGTGGCACTTCTTTGAGTCCTCAGCTGAGGTTTTATTCCTTCAGAGAGACTTTACTTGGATTTTTGTAAATCATCTCGAGGCACTACCGCAGAGTATTAATTCAGACCCATCCAAAGGCTGGCTTGTGGGTACACGTTTCCAGGGAAGAGTGCCCGCTACCCCAACACCAAGATCAAAACATGTCCATTTCCTTGTTGTCCTCTTTCGCATGAGGGTTTATTTCCTGTCGACTCTTACCTTGAGGGTGTGGCCCTTGCAAGGGGCGCCAGGCTTGGCTGGAGTCTCCTAAGACTCTGCCTTCGTGGGATTTCAGGCTTTACCTAATGGACCCAAGTCCTTGCAGCTGTTGAAACCATACCTCAAGGCAAAGAGTACCTTTGGCACCTGCTTACTGCCCATAGTTGCTGATTTCACTTCATGTTGGCCTCTGTGGAATTTCTTCCTTTGTGTTAGCTGAGCAGTGTATTTTTTTTTTTTAAGAAGATGCTTATAAATTTTATCCAGTGTTTCAGTTGCAGTGGAGAAAGTAGTTCAGGATATGGAGACTGCCCGTGGCTGGAAAAGAAACCTCCTGTCCTGCTATCAAACTCTGGTTTTGATAAGCAGGACGTGAGCCGTTGTTGACTGCTGCAAAGTTTACAGCACATTAATCCTGTTGCTATGCAGTTGTTGCTGGAAAATAGTCTGTGGGCTCAGGGTTTCTAAACCAACCATTTCTTGGATGCCCAGAGAAGGAAGGAAGGCGAGGGCCTTGGTTTGCTGATTACAAACCATCTCCATGGTCACAGGTTGCTGGGCTCGCTCTCTTCAGTCAGTGTTTTCCCAGCAGCATTTAGGCAGCAATAGCTTCCTTTCTCAACATTTTTCAACTTCTGGTGTTTGCTGGTGAGGGGAAGGAGTGTCTACCTGCTTGTGCAGACACGTATGAAGTAAGAGAAGGCACTATGAAGCAGGGGAGGAGAGCAAATTCACAGGCTAATTGATTTGTTTCCATAGGACCCTATGGGAATAGCCTCCTCATTTTTGGTTTCACTTTTCCAGGGGTTTGGGGGAAGGAGAGGAACATAACCCATTCAGGTGGAAGTTCTAAGTCTGAAAACTAATTGTGTCTCACAGATGACTTCCATTTGAGTCATCAGAATTAGGAAAGACTTCTAAAAATTACAGAATAGCCCGGCCGGCATGGCTCAGTGGTCTACTTCGACCTATGAACCAGGAGGTCACAGTTCGATTACCCATCAAGACACATGCCTGGGTTGTGAGCTCAATCCCCAGTGGGGGGCGTGCAGGAGGCAGCAGATCAATGATTCTCATCATTGATGTTTTAGTCTGTCTCTTTCTCCCTTCCTCTCTGAAATAAATAAAAATGTACTATATAAAAAAGAAGAAGAAGAAGAAGAAGAAAACCCTTGGAGGGCTTGACGTGTTACCGGGAGTTTGGGCAATAGAGGAACTAGTATGGACTCAAGTCCGGCATTGTCCCTGTGTACAGCAGGGTACAGAGAGGGCTACCATGGTAATGGCAGGACAACGATTCAAATGTTTCCTGTGGACCAGACATGGGTCCTTTGGAGGGACCTGGACTTGGGGGATCCTAAAAGGTACCCTGTCCAGGAGGTGTCCCTAACAGAGGGGTGGACTGTTGTAAGCCAGGAGCTTGAGGGATTGCCTGGCTGGAAGGGCCCAAATCAAGAGAACAAAGATGGGGAGGGGGCTCCAGAAACCTCACCAGGTGACACTTGAGAGAAAACAATTAGCGTGGACATGTGCTACATTGAGAGGTCAAGTATGAGCCTAGAATAAAGAAATGGAAGGAGCTTGCCATGATCCCTCCCCCCTCAGGCTTCTACGCCTCAGATAGGCCCACGTAAGGTACTGGGAGTAGTCTCACCTGGAATGAGAATCTGGCGCTTTGAATTAACCTGGGCTGGGGTTCTTATTCACTGAAAGGGACCCGAAAAGCTGAGGGAACTGCCTGATATTTCATCCAGGAATGGTGGTAATGAGGGCTGCGAAGCAAATTTCCTGGGTAAGTGGTAAGAACGAGCAGCCCAATGCCTCGAGCTCTCTTCCAATGAAACAGAATAGCACGGAGGCAAGCAGGGGCTTCCCGTGTCACCCCAATGTCCAGCTCTGGTGCAATTTTTATCTTCACTCCTTTTGCAATGTCTACTGACTTTGACGCGTTGTGGGTTTCTTAAGATACGGCGACCCACATTTGAAACGTTCTTCCTGTGAGAAATTACGCATTGAATTAGCATATTTTGAGCAAAGCTTGCCTGTCCAGGAAGGAAAACAAGATGTTATTCCAACACTAGATCTTCGAGAGCAGAGGTGCCCTGACCCATCTCAGGTGCTTCCTGCCCTCAGGTCTGTCAGCAGATCTCAGGACTTTATTTCCCTGGCTTTAAAAAAAAAAAAAAAAAAAAAAAAAAAAAAATATATATATATATATATATATATATATATATATACATTTTTATTGATTTCAGAGAGGAAGGGAGAGGGAGAGCAAGATAGAAACATCAGTGATCAGAGAGAAGCATCAATCGGCTGCCTCCTGCATGCCCCCTTCTGGGGATTGAGCCTGCAACCCAAGCATGTGAACTGTGACCTTCTGGCTCATAGATTGACGCTCAACCACTGAGCAACACTGGCTGGTCTTCCCTGGCTTTTTGTTCTGCAAACAAAGCTCATCTATAGGTAACACTGATCCCTTCCTTCACCCTCCCAAAGCAGGGAACACTTCAGAGACCGCCTTCATCCTCGGATGAGTGCTGCTACATAATTAATTATTGGAGGGATGAACGGATTCCTTCTGTTTCCCCTGCCATTTCTCACTGAGCTTGGTGGCTTATTTATTTAGTGGTTACCTTATCTCTCCGAATACTACCAATGAGTCAGAGGATGAGGCCTGCAGGAGGGTTATGTGATGTGTGATCTGATATGAGGTGCCATCTGGTCGCCCTTTTCTCTACTTTCCATCTCCCAAACCTCCTGTGTGGCCCACCCCCCAACACGATGCGGCCTGAGTTTGTTTCCTAGGCGAGACCACAGGTAAATCCACTCTGTCCTTATGATCCTCCAGCCTTTCTTCAGAATCTGTAGTAGACATCTGAGTTTTTGGGTCCGGTATCTCTTCCCACTTCTTTGGAAATGTACCCCAGTTTCTTTGTGGTTTTCCTTTGGGGAACAACCCTACCCTGAGAAGCTGTCTTGTTGAGAGACCGTTGGTCTAGGGGTGGTGTCCTCTGGTCAGGAAGTGAGCATGTGACCCAAGCTGAGCCCATCAGAGTCTGTGTCTGGGGAACTGGAGCCTTGAGAGGACTAAGACCAGGTCTGGAAGGGGCTGGGGCAGAAGACGAATTCTTATTCAGGTTCTGTACCTGAGTAGCTAGGTGGGCAGTAGCTAATTCATTTAATCTCATTAAGTCAGTTTCCTCATCTTTAAAGTGGGATAATATCTGTTTCACTATACACCACCTGTGTTGCTGAGAATGTGAAGAGATCATGAATGTCCAAGCATTTGGGGAAATCACTGAGTGGATATAAAGTGTAAGAAATATTTATCATTACTTTATACCTTTTTCATATCCATTATAATACTTGGGTTTTTTTATAGGCACTCTCCAAATACTAGAATGCCTTAATTTACCTGCTCTAGTAAATGAAATAAGATGTACTACTCCTAGTAGTTACCATTGAGTACCTACCAAGAGCCAGGCACAGAGAAGGGCTTCATGTATGGTATTTCATTTGATATCTATAAGACAGATATTAATTTTCCTCACTTGACTGAACACTGTGGTTAGCAGAGGTTAAACAATTTATTCAAGGTCACACAGTTACAAATCCAGGAGCTGAGATTCACATGTGAGCCCACTGACTCTGTGGCCAGTGCTTTTACCAGGATCCACAGAGCTCCCCCCCGCTCCCCCACTGCAGATCCCTTAGGTGGCTGTGCGCAGTGCCTGCCAGGCTCTGGGCACCTGTTGGCTGATGGACAAACTCCCTTTCATTTACTGTTTACAGTGTCGTCCGCATTTCCCACACGAGGAAGCAGGAGATGAGAGAGGTGACCTGGGTAGACTGGAGGAAGTTACCACAGGCCACCACCCCTATTGTAATAACACAGTCACTAGGAGAAAACTAGATACATTGTAATCGAACAAAATCGAATCTTGAAAGAATTGAGAGCAATGGAGACAACGAGTAGGAGGGGAACTGAACTAGAGAAAGAAGATCCTTGCCTAGGCCAGCCTCTCCCTATCCATTTTCTCCCCTGGGGGCATTTGCCTTTCTGAGCAAGGACGGGGACTTGACCTGGGGGAATACAAACCACAGAGGTTGTGGCCTTCTCAAAGGGCCGGCAGGACAGATGAGAAACCGGAAGAACCCCCAAAGGCCAGGCTGATTTTCCCTACGTGACATTTGCTGAGCTCTGGAGAAGCTGAGAAGGCGGCTCACCCGGGAACCAGCACTCACCACATCTGGGCCTGCGTTGTTGGCATCACCGGCCAGTTTTGTTTTGAGTTTCTTTTCTGGGACACGTGGGGCCCTAGGGATCGATTCCATTTCTTCCCCTCGGCATCTGGAGTCCCTCTGCACGGATGGTGTCTGGATTCTGCAAGTAGCTTTTTGCAGACATTGGCGCCCTCTGCTGTTGAAGAGCAGCTTTGCGCACACCGGACCTGCCTTTACGTTTGTCTGTTTTGATACTGTTCTCTGAAGACTCAGGGATTTAACCCCAAGGATCAATTCCAAAGTCGGAGATTTTTTTCTTTCTGGTCCTTTCTATCCCTGAGTGTTAACTGTCCGATTGGTAGATGCCTGTCGCTCTCAGGTCCTCATCTGTGAAACGGGGTCAAGGGTATTGTTTGAGCATTAAGCGAGGCAGTGTATAAAGATCTAAATACTGCCTGGTAAGCAGTTAGTGCTTGGGAAGTAGTAATAATAAGTGTGAGGATCATTGTTGAGGCTGCCCCAGATTCATTGTTGAATCTTACCCCAGATCCTCTTCAAAGCCCCTCAAAGCAGGCAGCACGGGGTGTCTCTCAGTGGTGGTGAGAGCTGCTCTGACTCAGATGCTCTGGGACGTTCAGAAGGTCTCGACCCTCCTCCCAGTAGGACACCAGGGCCCAGGAGCCTGGGTCCCAAAGCTGAGGAAGAGCAGAGGAAGAGGCAGGCTTGGGCTAACTGGTCAGTGCTGGCAGTTCTCAAGCGTCAGGCCTGTGGGAGCTGAGGTTGCTCAAACTGTCCCCGAAAGCCTGCCTTTCTGAAGGTTGCGGCCTGGTCCCCTCTTAGGCGATGGAAGCTCTGGCCTCCCCGAGAGGGAGGCGCTCTGAGTTAAAGGATCTACGGATCTCATGGAGGCCGGTGGTTAGATATTTCAAAATAGTTCCTGACCTGGTGAACTGCTTTCCTGCGTCACTATGTGGGCCCGGTGTGGTGGGTGCTGGGGAGTCCTGGGTGTGGGGGTAACCTGCCTGGGAGCTTCCTGGTGCCAGCTCCAAGGGAGAGGCAGCCATGCTCCGGGCCTCAGTGGCCCAGCGTGGCAGGAGCTGAGACCTTTGGTCTGTGGCTGCAGCTCTGGGTGGCCGTTTCCTGTTTTCAGTTTCCCCAGCTCTGAGGTTCCGCTGTTACTGCACCCCCAGCAGCAGCGGCCTCTTTCCTGACCACAGAGAAGCGTCGCCTCAGCCTTCATTCTGAAAGCACACCCTGTCCCTTGGGCACCCATCTGCCTTCCCCCAGATCTTGGCCCCTCTGTGGGCCCGCCCATGGTCCTCTCTGCAGTGGGCTTTGCCTCAGCTCTGGCTTGATGGGACACAACTGGCTGCCGACCCCTGGACTTCTTCCTCTGGGTCCCAAACTGCCTATCACACAGGACACCCCGGGCAAAGGCCCGCGCTGATGGGTCAGAGGCTGAGGCTTTCCAGACGACACGGCCACTCCCGGGCAGCCCACGGGGTCCTGCTCCCGCTGAGCCACCCTTCATTTTCTGTCTCTGCAGCAGTGTGGCTTGGGGACATTGACATTTCTACCTGCTTGCGCATTGCCACATACATGGATTTAGGTTGGGCCTTGTGATTTTGTTCTGCTCTAGGGCTGCCAGATAAAATGCAAGATGTCCAGTTAAATAAATTTCAGAGACAAGGAATCGTTTTTACAGTTTTAAGTATGTGCCCAATATTACACGGGACTAAAGAAAGATTCCTTGTCTGTCTGAAATTGACATTGAACTGGATGTTCTATGTTTTTACTCGTTAATTGGGGTAACCCTACTCTGGCCTGCCCGTCGGGGCCCCCACTGACCTGAGGAACTTTCTGGAGGACACTTCTTACCTGATCACAGAGACTGCACCACCCTTTAGATGAGGAGACTTGTCACCAGTGGTTTCTTCTTTAGACTAGGAGCTCCTTGAAGGCAGGCCTCGCACCTGCTCCTCCCACCCCCTTGCTTCAGATGCCCTGGGGAAGCCCAGCCAGGGTCTGGGGGCTCAGCACATTGTGGACAATGGGAGTGGGGGGGGACGGGGAGTGTGAGGGTCCCTTTCCTGAAGAGTTACCAATAGGGCCAAAAGCACACGTGTGCTGGTGCTGTCTGCCCGCTCGTTTCCGGAAATGGTGGCGGGCTGGGGAGCTGCAGGGGGACTCTAAGAGAAACCCCGTGATCACAGGCCTGGATGCCTGCGGCTGGGCTTTGCCCGAGCCACAGGGGCTTCCCCTGGGTGCCTCACACTGTTTTGCAGGCCGTGAGGCTCATTTGGTGCTTTCCTTGGGCATGGGACAGAGGAGCAAGGGCAGGCTGGGACTGCGCTTATGCTCCTGGCTCACGCTCCGTCTCTGAACAAGGGGCAACTACTTTGTCATGTGGATGAGGGGAAGCAATTTGGCCAGAATCCACTCTTGCTCAGCATGATGCTATCTCTTGGGGTGCTGGGGGAGGGGGACACAGAGGAGG